>NC_141874.1:534321694-534624724 GCF_056163025.1 Triticum urartu
AGATCGAATCAAGAAGAAAATGCGGTGATTAGTGTACAACCTCTTTGGTGGCGCCGATTAGGCCGCAGCTTCATCCGAGGAAACGGTGATGATGATGCTCTTTCGGTGCTACAGGTGAAGTGGGCATTGTGGGAATGGAGGTGGCGCGAAAGACGAGGGGAACGTCGGGGCAGCTCCTTGGAGGTGGAGGACTGGGTGGCTGAACCGGCGGGATGATGAGATCGACGACAGATCCTCATCCGGTATGGTGGATAAGGGACGTCGAGGTGTTGCTGTGGACGACGTCGTCGGGGAAGAGGCTCCGGCTGGGTGGCGGACGGAGCAGGGTGTGGGGTTTCATCGTGGTTTTCGCGGCCTCGGTGTACGAATGGGTGGGCGGATGGGATGGAAGTGGGGAACCATGGCTTAGAGACGCGCTTGTCCGAAATGTGGGTAAGTTACGAAAGTACCCCCACCGATTTGAGGCGGTTCTTTCGGTTCAGGGGTACCACGGGCATTTCGTGTGTCGGGATTTCATAGTAGGTGGGAGTTTTCGCGCGCGTTGTAATTTCAGAATAGCAAGGCTGAAAGTGCAACTATCCCTAGGTGGTTTTGGTAATTCATAACAACATATAGTTCATTGAGCTAATGCTATTTCAAGATGATTATTTCAGGAAAGCTCAATGATTGGCATGGCATGGATGTGAAAGTGGAACCCTCAAAATGCTAAGGACAAAGAATTGGCTCAAGATC
Organism: Triticum urartu; assembly: GCF_056163025.1. Classification (NCBI taxonomy): domain Eukaryota; kingdom Viridiplantae; phylum Streptophyta; class Magnoliopsida; order Poales; family Poaceae; genus Triticum; species Triticum urartu. Next base: position 534,322,427 of record NC_141874.1, read on the forward strand.
AATAGATCAAGACTCTTCATTTTATATTTTAGTGATCCAAGATCACATTGAGTCTTTAGGAAAAGTCAATACTATCAAGGAGGGATGAGGTGTTGCTTAATGAGCCTCTTGCTTTATGTGCTTAGTGATATGCTCCAAAATCCTCAACCACTTTTCCATAGCCACAAATGACCTAAACCCTAAGCCAAACTCGGTCATACCGATTCTTTCAATCCGGCGCCACCAAGTTTCACTTGTCATTTGCCACTGCCAAACCCTAGCAATTCGGTCCTACCGATAGGGATCTCGGTCTCACCGAGATGGGGTTGCAAACTCTCTGTTTCCCTTTCGTAACTTTTCGGTCTCACCGAAAGAGCGAATCGGTCCCACCGAGATTGCAATGTAAACTCTCTGTTTCCTTCTTGTAACTTTTCTGTCTCACCGAAAGAGCAAGTCGGTCCCACCGAGTTTGCCTGACCAACTCTCTAGTTAGCTTATTGCCTAACTCGGTCTCACCGAGTTTGTGCAATCGGTCTCTCCGAGATTACGTTATGCCCAAACCCTAACCGAATCGGTCCTACCGATTTGCATGTCAGTCCTACCGAAATTCCTAACGGTCACTAGGTTTACTATTTCGGTCCGACCGAGTTTGTTGATTCGGTCCACCGAGATTGGAAAACTTTGTGTAACGGTTGGATTTTGTGTGGAGTCTATAAATACCCCTCCACCTCCTCTTCACTCGTGGGAGAGAGCCATCAGAACACATACACCATTCCAACTCATATGTTCTAAGAAAGAGCCACCTACTCATGTGTTGAGACCAAGACATTCCATTCCTACCATATGAATCTTGATCTCTAGCCTTCCCCAAGTTGCTTTCCACTCAAATCTTCTTTCCACCAAATCCAAATCCTATGAGAGAGAGTTGAGTGTTGGGGAGACTATCATTTGAAGCACAAGAGCAAGGAGTTCATCATCAACACACCATTTGTTACTTCTTGGAGAGTGGTGTCTCCTAGATTGGCTAGGTGTCACTTGGGAGCCTCCGACAATATTGTGGAGTTGAACCAAGGATTTTGTAAGGGCAAGGAGATCGCCTACTTCGTGAAGATCTACCGCTAGTGAGGCAAGTCCTTCGTGGGCGATGGCCATGGTGGGATAGACAAGGTTGCTTCTTCGTGGACCCTTCGTGGGTGGTTGCTTCTTCATGGACCCTTCGTGGGTGGAGCCCTCTGTGGACTCGCGCAACCATTACCCTTCGTGGGTGGAGCCCTTCGTGGACTCGCGCAACCATTACCCTTCGTGGGTTGAAGTCTCCATCAACGTGGATGTAGGATAGCACCACCTATCCGAACCACGGGAAAAACATCCGTGTCTCCAATTGCGTTTGAATTCTCCAAACCCTTCCCTTTACATTCTTGCAAGTTGCATGCTTTACTTTCCGCTGCCAATATACTCTTTGCATGCTTGCTTGAATTGTGTAATGATTGCTTGACTTGTCCTAAGATAGCTAAAACCTGCCAAGAACTAAAATTGGGAAAAGGTTAAGTTTTTATTTGGTCAAGTAGTCTAATCACCCCCCCCCCTCTAGACATACTTTCGATCCTACAAGTGGTATCAGAGCTTTGGTCTCCATTTGCCTTGATCTCCATAGCTTTTGGTGATCATAGCCTTGGTTTCACAACCTAGGAGAGTATGGCGTCTAGCGAGGGAAATTATCACCATAGAGGTCCTTACTTTGATGGCACTAATTTTGCTAGTTGGAAGCATAAAATGAAAATGCATATTCTTGGACATAACCCCGCCGTATGGGCTATTGTTTGTGTTGGTTTGCAAGGTGAGTTCTTTGATGGGAGAGAACCAAACCGTGAAGCTACCGCGGATGAGCTGAAGATGTTGCAATACAATGCTCAAGCTTGTGACATTCTCTTCAACGGATTGTGCCCCGAAGAATTCAACAAAATCAGCCATCTTGAGAATGCAAAGGAAATTTGGGATACTTTGATTGATATGCACGAAGGTACCGACTCCGTCAAGGAATCCAAGTTGGATGTGCTCCAAAGTCAACTTGACAAGTTCAAGATGAAGGATGGTGAAGGTGTCGCTGAAATGTACTCTAGGCTTGCTCTCATCACAAATGAGATTGCCGGTTAGGAAGTGAAGAGATGACCGATAGATTCATCATCAAGAAGATCCTAAGAGCCTTGGATGGGAAATATGATACCGTGTGCACATTGATTCAAATGATGCCCAATTACAAAGATCTCAAACCAACGGAAGTGATTGGAAGGATTGTTGCTCATGAGATGTCACTCAAGGATAAAGAGGAACTTCACAACAAATCAAGTGGTGCCTACAAAGCCTCTTGTGAAGTCCCCACATCATCAAGTGAGAAACAAAACTTCAATGAAGAATTGAGCTTAATGGTGAAGAACTTCAACAAGTTCTACAAGAGTAGAAGCAAAGATAGAAGCTTCAAGTCAAGGTCCTACAATGACAAAAGATCTTCTAGTCGAGAGTGAAACTGCTACAATTGTGGAAGACCCGGACACTATTCCAATGAGTGTACGGCTCCCTACAAGAGAAGAGAAGATTCTACAAAAAGAAGAAGCAAAGAATCACCACCAAGAGAGAGAAGGAGTAGAGATGATCGTTATGAACGAAGATACTCACAGAGAAGCAAGGACTCGGAAAGGAAGGAAAAATCATTAAGGAGCTACACAAAACGAAGACATCAAGCTCATGTTGGTGAATGGGTATCCGGCTCCGACTCCGAAAGCCACTCCGAGAGAAGTTATCACTCCGACTCCGAAGATACTCAAGATGAAGGTGTTGCCGGTCTAGCACTTGTGTCAACCAACTCCTACGACATATTTGACTCACCAAATGAAGGAATTGGAAGATGCTTCATGGCCAAAGGTCCTAAGGTAACACACCCCGAGTATGTTGATTTTAATAGTGATGAAGATGACTTGTTAGGTGATGATGACTTGCTTGTTGACAACTCTAGTGATGAGTACTATGATGAAACATTAATTAATCATGCTAATCAAGATAAAACGAATGACAATGATAAGGAGAAGATTGAGGCTCTAACTAAAGAACTAAACACTCTTAAGTTGGCTCATGAAACTATCTTCGAAGATCATCAAAAACTTTTAAGAGCTCATGAGAAACTATGCTTTGAAAAGCTCAATCTTGAGCAAGAGCATGAGTTCTTAAAAGCAATCAATGATGATCTCCGCAAGAAAAGTTCTTCTTGCATTACCAAGCATTTACTATTATCCACTTACATGCCTCAAGTCAAGTCTAGTAACAAGAACAAGAAAGATTCTTCCTCTAGTAGTAACAATGATCATGCTAAATCCAATATTGTTGCTTCTAGTAGTTCTCTTGATTCCACTAATGATTCTCTCAGCCAAGTTACACTTGAGCAAGAAAATAGCTTATTGAAGGGAATTATAGAGAAAGGTGTTTACAAGAGCCTTGCCGGAAGTAAGCAATTCGAGGAAATTGTGCGCAAGCAAGGGATGAACCGGAAGAATCAAGGTGTTGGTTTTGAACAAAAGTTCAATGCCAATGGAGTTGAGTGGGAAGAAGATCAATACCCCAAGACAAAGTTTGTTCCTCAACAAGAGAAGTATGACACTTCTTTCAAGGGGACACAAGCTCAAGATGATCTTCCACCACAAGACTACAAGCAAAAAGGCAAGGACAAGCTTCAAGAGGAGATTGACGCATTTGAAGAAGCTCCTAAGACCTTAGTCAAGTGGATTCCCAAGACTACTTCAAGTTCCACTTCATCAAGTACGACTACAACTCCCAGGATTCCCATCAAGATGGTGTGGATCCAAAATAAGAAGAACTAGAGAGTTCTTGAGGGTGACTCCGCCAACATACTTCACTCTTATCATTTTGGCAAGAACAAGTGCAATCAACTTCCACATCATGCACTAGTTCAAGGAGTCACAAACCCTCTTGTTGGTAAGACAAGGGACAAGGTAACCTAAAGTTTTCATGGACATCATCTTGTGTGTGCATCACTCTATGTCTATGGATATCCTTGTTTGTTCCTTGTGGGACTAACCCATGTAGGTATTGAAAGTGCAATTCACTCAAATGGATAGCTCCAAGTGATCTACATCAACATTGAGCATCCACATCTTCGACATCTACATGAAGTCATCATCGACAAAACCCAAGGTTAGTTCAACCCTCTTAGGGGGGATATCACATCTAGGGGGAGCTTTACTCTAAAACTTGAGCTAAAGCAACTCTAAAGATGTGAATACAACAATGCTTTATGTAAAAGTGGTAACCCCACTTGAGCTTAAACGATGAGTATGACCTATGATCAAGTGTTCTCACTTGACTCCTAAGTCAATATACTCATATATATATATATGACCTAGTCGTCGCAAATTGCTTGATAGATGCTAGAATTGTTTGTGCATGCTTTGCCACATATTTCATTTGCCATCTTATTGTGTGAGCATGTTGGTTGCATATTTTACTCATTCGAGGACATCCACTTGTTGTTTCGATTGTTTGGCTTTATCTTCTTTTGCCAAGTGGATGGACAAGAATGCCTAAGAACCTCCTCTAGCTATCTATGCTTTTCTCGTATCAAACTCTATTCATGCCACATCACAAAATTTGATCAAGTCAGATTCGAACCACTCTGTGTGAGGAGCGCTCGGAGTCCCCGATTCATCATAGAATTAACCTTCCAAAACCTCTTTATGAATCTCGGTCTAACCGATACCATACTTTCGGTCCTACCGAGTTCATTAAGTTGATCTAGGTTTTCGATCTCGGTGCAACCGATTTGAACATTTCGGTCACCCCGAGTTGCAATAACTGTATACAGTTTTGCATCTCGGTGCCACCGAGTTGTTCCACTCGGTCACACCAACAGGGTCGGGCTATATATAGTGACGGGCAAAATTTTGGAAATTTCTCCGAAACCTCTTCGCCCGCGCATAGCTCGCTCTGCCTCCTGGATCTCCGGATCGTCCTCCTCGCCGCCAGCCGCCTCCATTCGCTGGTCTCCGTCGCCGTCAACAGGAATTCTGCCCCGCCGTTGCCGTCGTAGCGAGTCTCCGCCGAACTAGGGTATGGACTCGATCTTTGTGCTATTCTCCAATCCAATTCCTAGCACATTGTGATCATCATGATTCTTGCCACGTTTGATAAACTCCTATCCAGTCAATGAACTCGTAGATTAGGTTTAATTTGAAAATTTTAGGGTTAGGTTTCCGCCGAGACCATCTCAGACCCACCGAGTTGAAAAACTCGGTCCCACCGATTTGGCTTATGCCATTGCACAAGTAAAACTCGGTCTGACCGAGAATTACTTATCGGTGTGACCGATTTTGGAACTCTGTGAAACCCTAGCAGTCTCGGTGCCACCGAACTGTGACTTGGTCTGACCGAGTTCACTAGTTCTGGTGCCAAAACTGCTTCGGTGTCACCGAGTTTGAAAATCGGTAGATCCGAGATGATTTCAGTGGGAAACTAAAACTAAGTTTTTGAATTATTCTTTTGCAAAAATCTCTGCATTTTGTGATGCTCATCCACTCTACCTTATCCATAATCTATTCACAGGGTCAGCAGTCAGAGTTTTCATCATGTCAGACCAAAGTGACAGCCAGAACCTCTCAGAGCAGCAAGTGGTGATGAGTGAGGGCACTGGCCCCTCAAGTTCTTCAGATGATGGCAGCAGGAGCACCCCCAGCAATCTGCCTAAAGCTGCCACATGTCAAAGGAAGAAGAGAACTTCTGATTCTGAAGATGAAGACTATGTGGCAGAGGAAGAGGCCACATCAAAGAGAGTTGAGCCAGCTCAAGGCACAAAGCCAGGGCTGAAGATCAAAAGGCCAGCAGGCAGGCAGCCCATGTCTAAGGCTAGAGCTTCAACTGAGAAGCCTGCACCCATTGAGCCCGTTGCTTCTGAGGGCAAAAAGATGAAATAAAGGGTCAAGAAGACCGTAGCCAAAGTGCTTGGAAAGGCCTCCATCATGGAAGATGAGGAGGAAGAAGAAGAGATTGCTGCACCAGCACCTAAGGCACCCAAGCTTATGGGTGATGCCATAAAGTCAGGGGGAGCTGCTTCCAAGGCCAAGTCAGCTCCAAAGCCAAAGCCCAAGAGAAACACAAGAAGCATCCCAGCCAGTGAAAAGAACAAGGCCCCAGTGCCTGAAGCTGCAGAGGAAGAGGAAGAGCATGTCCTTAGGAAGCTCAAGCCCAAGATCCCAGACCACAACGATGCTCATCCTGTGGCTGAAAATATGAAGCTCAGGAAAGACTCAGGGCTGAGGAAGTGGAGGGAGACAGATCCCTATGCTACCAGAAGAAGGACTGCAGTGGACTACAGGTTTCACACCAAGGAGCAGCAGGATTTTTATGAGACAGTTTTGCTTGACAAGAAGCCAATAGTATGTGACATGAGATGGGTCGACTGGACCTACATGAAGGAAAATGAGGAACACTATCCTGGAGTGTATGACAGCTTTAGTGCGTGTGGAGTTGCAGACTTTGTTGGGCAGAAGCTCACAAAGTGGAACGAGGAGCTAATCATGCAATTCTACTCCACAGCACACTTCTACCCAGATGGGAGGATCACTTGGATGTCAGAGGGTACAAGGTACCAATCCACTGTTGAGGAATGGGCAAAGTTGATCAATGCCCCAGAGGAGCAAGCAAATGACTTGGACGTTTATGCCAAGAAGAAGATGGATCACAACTCCATGGCAAATATGTACAAGGAGATACCCACAGATGATCTTGACACTCACCAGTTTGGGTCTGTGAAGCACTTGCTATCAGGATTGCCTACGATCAACTGGATCCTTAGGCACACACTTTTGCCCAAGTCTGGAGATCACCGGATGATCAGAGGTCATGCCATAAACTTGCTACATATCTTTGATGTACCTCAGAAATTCAAAGTCATGAGCCTCGTAGTGGAAATAGTCAAGAGGACAGCTGCCGACCAGAAGAGGAGTTGTGGGTATGCCCCACAGATTCAGGAGCTCATCAACTCAAAGATGGGCACGGGCACATACTTGTTGGATAAGGAACACCTGCCCATCCGTCCAGACTTCGAAGATAATCAAGTGATTATGACTGAGAATGAGCCCTCATATGCCCATGCACAAGCCAAGAAGGAGAAGGCAAAGAAGGAGAAAACTGCCAGGATGCCTACTCAAGAGGAGGCATCTGAATACTTCCTGAAAACCAAACAAGAGCAGCTTGGTTACCTGATTGCGTCCACCCTGCGGATTGAGCAAGGTCTAGCCACCCTGACTCAGAACCAGGCAAGCTTAGAGAGGATCATGGAACAGAGATTCTATGACTTGGACATCAAGGTGACAGAGATACAGACTGCCGTGGAGCAGCTCCAGGACGACATGAATGAGAGGAGAGGCAGGACTACGACTGATGCTTTTGCCAGGATGCCACGAGGTCCGAGGTCGTCTGCACTGCCAGTTGCTGACACCAGAGCTACCACATCTGCGCCAGCCACAGCCTCAGTTCCACCAGCTCCAGCATCCACTTCAGCCTCAACTCCGACCACGTCTACCGAAGGCTTCGTCCTTGGAGTGCTCCGGACTCCACCACCACCTGAAGATCAAGCCTGAGCGTCGACTTAGCACTATGCATTTTCTAGGAACTTTTTGGTAACTTGTTGCCAAAGGGGGAGAAAATGTATAGATCATAGGCTTCGAGAGAGAGTGTTGCTTTTATTCTCTCTTGTTTTATTTGGTGGTTTTTCGAACTTTATTTGCTTGTGTGAGATACTACGTCCTTATGCCTGTGAGACATCGATGATCATGTGTTTGATCATAAGCTACACTCACTATTCTTGGTGATGAGTGCATGTATTTCATTCTTATCATTTTTGAGCGCTCCACCAAGATGTATGTGACATGGAAGAGTAACCCATGACTCTAATTCCTTGTGCATTTGCAGTCCAAAGCAAATTCTAAATATGCACAAATTTAGGGGGAGCTCTTACTTGTCAGATACTTCTCGAAGCGACGATGTGTTTCATGATTATTATAATTTGTCGAAGCTTTGATCTATATGTTGTCATCAATTACCAAAAAGGGGGAGATTGAAAGTGCAACTATCCCTAGGTGGTTTTGGTAATTCATAACAACATATAGTTCATTGAGCTAATGCTATTTCAAGATGATTATTTCAGGAAAGCTCAATGATTGGCATGGCATGGATGTGAAAGTGGAACCCTCAAAATGCTAAGGACAAAGAATTGGCTCAAGCTCAATAGATCAAGACTCTTCATTTTATATTTTAGTGATCCAAGATCACATTGAGTCTTTAGGAAAAGCCAATACTATCAAGGAGGGATGAGGTGTTGCTTAATGAGCCTCTTGCTTTATGTGCTTAGTGATATGCTCCAAAATCCTCAACCACTTTTCCATAGCCACAAATGACCTAAACCCTAAGCCAAACTCAGTCATACCGATTCTTTCAATCTGGCGCCACCGAGTTTCACTTGTCATTTGCCACTGCCAAACCCTAGCAATTCGGTCCTACCGATAGGGATCTCGGTCTCACCGAGATGGGGTTGCAAACTCTCTGTTTCCCTTTCGTAACTTTTCGGTCTCACCGAAAGAGCGAATCGGTCCCACCGAGATTGCAATGTAAACTCTCTCTTTCCTTCTTGTAACTTTTCGGTCTCACCGAAAGAGCAAGTCGGTCCCACCGAGTTTGCCTGACCAACTCTCTAGTTAGCTTATTGCCTAACTCGGTCTCACCGAGTTTGTGCAATCAGTCTCACCGAGATTATGTTATGCCCAAACCCTAACCGAATCGGTCCTACCGAGTTGCATGTCAGTCCCACCGAAATTCCTAACGGTCACTAGGTTTACTATTTCGGTCCGACCGAGTTTGTTGATTCGGTCCCACCGAGATTGGAAAACTGTGTGTAATGGTTGGATTTTGTGTGGTGTCTATAAATACCCCTCCACCTCCTCTTCACTCGTGGGAGAGAGCCATCAGAACACATACACCATTCCAACTCATATGTTCTAAGAAAGAGCCACCTACTCATGTGTTGAGACCAAGACATTCCATTCCTACCATATGAATCTTGATCTCTAGCCTTCCCCAAGTTGCTTTCCACTCAAATCTTCTTTCCACCAAATCCAAATCCTATGAGAGAGAGTTGAGTGTTGGGGAGACTATAATTTGAAGCACAAGAGCAAGGAGTTCATCATCAACACACCATTTGTTACTTCTTGGAGAGTGGTGTCTCCTAGATTGGCTAGGTGTCACTTGGGAGCCTCCGACAATATTGTGGAGTTGAACCAAGGAGTTTGTAAGGGCAAGGAGATCGCCTACTTCATGAAGATCTACCGCTAGTGAGGCAAGTCCTTCGTGGGCGATGGCCATGGTGGGATAGACAAGGTTGCTTCTTCATGGACCCTTCGTGGGTGGTTGCTTCTTCGTGGACCCTTCGTGGGTGGAGCCCTCTGTGGACTCGCGCAACCATTACCCTTCGTGGGTGGAGCCCTCCGTGGACTCGCGCAACCGTTACCCTTTGTGGGTTGAAGTCTCCATCAACGTGGATGTAGGATAGCACCACCTATCCGTACCACGGGAAAAACATCCGTGTCTCCAATTGCGTTTGAATTCTCCAAACCCTTCCCTTTACATTCTTGCAAGTTGCATGCTTTACTTTCCGCTGCCAATATACTCTTTGCATGCTTGCTTGAATTGTGTAATGATTGCTTGACTTGTCCTAAGATAGCTAAAACCTGCCAAGAACTAAAATTGGGAAAAGGTTAAGTTTTTATTTGGTCAAGTAGTCTAATCACCCCCCCTCTAGACATACTTTCGATCCTACAAAGGCGCGGGTTGAGATGGAGGGAGTTGTCGGAGCACAACGAGACAAAGATATATCTTAAATTTTTCGCGCTAAAAAGGCGCGGGTTGAAATTTCCGGAGAAGCCTAATGTGTACTGTACCAAATCAATGCACACTACAAATGTCATTCAAAACATTGAACTCATGTTATGTTCAATTATAATATTTCGCTACGTGTATAATGCATGCAACCTACTACTCAAATGAACGTTTTAGTGCATTCCAAACGTATATACTACCGCTTCAATATGAACTAAATTTGAATTCCTTTCTCTATTTGAATAAGATCTACAGTAATGATTGTTGTGAAGTCAAAGCATTTGAATTCGTTTCTCTGTTTTAATAAGATCTACAATCATCATTATTGTCAAGTTAAACCATCGTTTGTGTATTATCTTCACAGCACACCACATGTTAGTCTCGAGTTACATATGAACTATGTGTACTATATGAACTCGAACTAGATTTTTTGAATCCACTTTATTTTGATTTCAAGTCTCATTACATTTCTAGCTCTAGCTAGATCTTCATAATATAAACCATGTCTCATATGTATAATGTGTTTATCACGTTATGTATGGTGCCCCGCCCCCTACTCCTACAAGTATTTAGATGTGAGTTGCAAACACCACACATTACCACAAATTCAAATAAAATGTGAGAATGTTTGATATATAGTATTGTTTAGATTGTTCGATATTTAGTTGTAAGCTGCAAACTCCACACATTATCACAAATTCAAATAAAATGTGAGATTGTTTGATGTATAGTATGGTTTAGATTGTTCGGCATTTAGCTGTGAGTTGCAAATGCCATGCATTATCACATTATGGTATAACATGTGCACAACACGTGTATCACCGCTATATTCATGCATGCAATGTTTAAAACACTATGATCTCCTATTCAAATATATGAATCCGCTTTCATATCAAATTATGATCTTCGTTAGTCTCTTACACCCACACAATCCTCTAACCTTTGTAGCTACCACTAACTTTCTCTCGTGCATGCACACGCCCTCCTCGCCCTCCCCTCCCTCGGCATTCTATACACCGGGCACATTCATTTTTTTCTTTAGGTCGTTCTCCCAGAGTCTCCACAACTCCTTTCCGACACACACCGATTGATAAACCTCTCCAGCGATGCCTGCCTACAACATACACACACCTTCAATCTCCTCCTTTATGTGTCCTTTCCTCGTGTCTCTCATACGGTCAGACACATGTGTAAACGCTCGCCCCTCTTTTCATCGATCTCACAACCGCACACTCCTCCCAGTATCTAGCTAGTAGTTGGGCCTCTCGCACCACCTCCTAGCTCCATTCTCTCTGTCTATCCGTCTCGCTGGGCCTTATTTTCCTCTAACAAATGGACGTACACCGACCGATCTCTCGCTATACATATAGCTAGCTAGGTCCTTATAACTCGTTTTTTACCCACACGTCAATCGATCTACCTCATTAGTTGTGTCTCTCCCTTCCTCCAACAAACAACAATTGATCTACCGATCTAGTTAGGTTTGCTTACCAAACATATGGTTCCCCTTCATCATCCATGGATGCGTCCCGACAGATCTATCATGCACAGACACACACAGAAACACATCCCCACTCTTATTGATAACATTGCAGTTCCACCCTCAGTTTGTCTAGTAGGCCTCTCCCACCATCTTCGAGAAGCAACTCCATCACCCATCCAGCACTCTACCCCTCTCCCTCCCTCTCCCTCCCTCTCTCTCTCCTCTCTCTCTCTCTCTGTCCCATCATATTTCCCGTCCTTCAGCTATGTATGGATGTCGACCGATCTCCCTCAAGACATAGCTGGGTCTCTCCTTCTCAACACATATATGAGTCGTTCTACCTCAATAGTTAGGCCTCTGCCTACCCCTCCCCCAACCCCTCCTCCAACACACACCAATACATCGAGCGCTCTAGTCATGTCTCCCTGCCAAACACAAACTTGGCATGTGCCCTCTAACATTCCGGTAGGCCAGTCGCCCTATATCTTTATCTTGCACACACACACACACACACACACACACAATTTTGATGGCTCTCTTCATCGATCTCGCACCCACCCACTTGATCCTCTCTTCGACTCTATCGATAGCTATGACCCCTCCCTGTCTTCTCGTGGATTACCTGACCCTCTATGTATGATATGGATAGGCCTCCATTTCACACACATTGCATGCAAAATTTTGTTTGAGATGTCATCGACACATATTCCCACAAATAATTCACAAAATCAACCCCACCCCACCCCCACCCCAAAACAAAAAACACTCACGAACGCGGTTTGTATCTCTCACACACATCCACGTAGGTGGGGGACGTGCACGAAGAGAAGAGGTGCATGCATGGCGCACATACTCCCGTCTCTTTCCCAACCACACCCGCGCGGGTACACTGTGGAGCTCATTTCTGTACGAAAAAGGCAACCCACGTGGTAATTTGGCATGTGTAGTGGTTGTCCACTTGGTGGAGGGAGGATCGTTTACCATAGGTGAACAAACAAATTGCGACTTGACGTGTTATGTTAGAAAAAGAGGCAAACCATGTGGGGCCTACCTTAGAGGCAAGGCTCTATACACTGGAGTACTTTTGATGTGTCCCGTCAACTCACAGAACAAGGAGAAGCTTGCTTAGTATGCCGTCTCCCCCGTTCCTAAATATAAGTCTTTGTAGAGATTTCACCATGAACCACATGCGGATGTATATAGATGCATTTTAAGTGTAGATTCATTTATTTTGTTCTGTATGTAGTGGAATATCTACAAAGACTTATCTACTAGTAATAGCTATCCCCCACTACTAGGAATTCTCTATCCTCTCCTTGAGCCACATCATCAAAATTGATGTAGCCGTTAGATGAAGTAAATCAGTCCATAATAGTCGTCTGATCTAGACGTTGAGAGGCTCCGCACTAAGCCACATGCAAGCATGCAGAAATACCATGGCACATGCATTTGAGTGGGTTTTAAATCACATCAACATGTCTGCATGCAAGCATGCACCGGTAGCATGCATGTAAGTGAGCTTTTATGTCCCATTAGCATGTCAAAAAGAAAAATATAATCCCATTATGCAGTAGGAGTTGGATGATCTTTTTTCCTTACGTGGGATGATCTAAATGATGATGGGAGTTTATTTAGTTTGGCTACCACATTTGTCATGCGGTTATAGAGTTTTTTTAGTTCTATGAAATCGATAATTTTGCGCAGAGAGATATACCGTTGTTCCGCGGCAACGCGCGGGGACTCATCTAGTAATATTTAGGAACGGAGGGAGTACTATGTAAAGAGTTAGGTGTCGCACGATGATAGTGTGAGGTTGGCCATGTAATCACTAAGCCTGCGTGTTTTCACTGCTCTTGCACGCCTCCGCTGTAAGAATGGAGAAAATTGTAATCTAGTAGTAGTACCTCCTTTCGCCGAAAGCATGGGACATCCCCACCTTAGTAATAAAGACCAATGAGCCATCAAATCACATAGACCCAGCAGTAAGTTGGACGGACGAAGCAACCATCACTCTTGCGCCAGTGAGAGGTCGCGTCCGCTCTGCCCGGGCATGAATGCGGCACCGACTCTTTGGAGCGGCGCTGACCGTTTCAGGCGGGAAGCGCGCGCGGACGATGGAGGGGCTTTGGGTGGGCCAGGCTGGTCATGAGCGGGCGTGGCAGCTGTCCGCATGTCCCTACTGGACACGCTCGGAAACGAGAGGATGCACCGACTCTCGCGGCTAAAATCGTACACTACACAACATCTCTCTGTAGGAGTAGGTCGATCTGTCGCTCTCTCTAACACACACATGTTGTTAAACACACACACACCCACACACACACACACACACACGCACCTTGGTCCTGTTGCACCTTCTAACTTGAGGTCTCGGGTTCGATAACTACACTTGAGCATAATTTGTGCCAGGAGGATTCTTTTACTGGTCAAAATGTTTTCTAGGGTTTGCACGCTTCACACTCTCTCTCTAGTATATATATACATGCTGGAGCCTCAGCGCTTGTAGTTGCTCTCTTCACACTCTCTCGCCCTCTCCCTCTGTTCCGAATTACTTGTCGCATGTATGGATGTATCTAGATGTATTTTAGTTCTAGATACATCCATTTCTTCGACGAGTAATTTGGAATGGAGGGAGTAGTTGCTCTCTTCACACTCTCTCACCCTCTCCAGATCTAAACAAGACTTCGTTGGCTCTCTCTCCCCTTACTGCTGCTCAAAGAGCCGACAGGATCCGTCCGCCGGGAAGGGAAGGAGGCTTAACGTTGTCGCCGTCGGCGAGGGACTACCGGCGCAGCTGTTCACTTTCCACCCAGCGGCAGCGCGGGAGGGCCTCCGACCCCTTCTTCTTCGTCGCCGTCCCGTCGCCCACCGAACCACGCCCCAAGAACCTTAAGGTATAATTTACTTACTCCACATGCATTGCTCTAGCTGCATGTATACCATGAATCTAGGACGTGGTTCAAAGAGGAAAGGACTGGGGGAAAGTAGTGGGAAAAGTTGTATATAGCATGAATCTAGGATGTGGTTCAAAGAGGAAATGAAGGGGGAAATTTGTATAGCATGAATCTAGGACGTGGTTCAAAGAGGAAAGGAATGGGGGAAAGTAGTGGGGAAAGTTATATCACATAAATCTAGACATGGTTCAAAGAGGAAAGGAAGGGGCGAAAGTACTAGTTCAAAAAGGAAAGGAAGGGACAAGGCTGTAGAGTTTGAGCAAGACTAGATTTGCTGTGCAGATAAAAATACTGGGACCAACACAAATATGCTCCTTGGTTGTTTGTTCTTTGTTGCAGCAGACTGTGCATGACCACAGTACATCGGTAGATGCACATGGTGCTGGTGCGTCCACTGTCCCGTGCAACTCATTAGCTGTTGTTAATCTAAGGCCCTGTTTGGTTAAAAACTACCTAGTCCCTACCTGCTTGGTTCCAGGGACTAAACATGGACTACAGGTTATTAAATGACATGCTAAAAGACCATGTTACCCCTAGTAATGAACTAATAGAGACAAGGTGCGATGCGTGGCAAGGGCAACTGTTGGAAAACGTCCCAAAAAGACTCCCTCGGGGTCTTCTTTCTTTAGTCCCAAATGCCCACTTTTAGTCCCTAAAAGTCCCTCCTATTTGGTTTAGATGGGACTGACACAGAATTTTTTTAGTCCCTACACCAAAATGTCCCTGTAAACAAACACCCTCTAATAATGCCGCTGGAAAATTGATGCAATGCCACAGTTAAAAGAAAATTACATGTTTAATGAATTTTATTGTTAATATAATCTCTATGTTAATATTAATCAATGCCACCATTTGAGAAATGCTACTGTCTTGCTTTCTTTCCCATTTAGATAAGGTAGATGCTTCTTTTTGTTGGCTTCTGTGTCATCCACCGTTATTGACCACTAATTGTTTCCTTTGCACCTCTGTGTAAACAGGGTTATCTACTTCACCTCGTTGCCATTGTGACCTTTTGTTGCACTGCACAAAAAACTTCTGTTTTAAGAGCGTTTTGTGCAGTTCAACCAAAATGTCACACCGACAATGTTGCTTGATTGCTTGATCTTAGTGGAACTGCACAAGAGGAGATCTTACTTCCTATCTGTTAAGGCGAATTTGGTTCAGATCTTCTTCTTGTGAGTTGTTTGAATTCCGCATCATGAGAGGTCAGTACTAGCCTTCTTTCACATGATTCTGAAGTGTTCTTTCATATGTTGTGCTACTTGTACGATAATGTTGCTTGATTTTAGTGAACTGCACAAATGGAGACAAGACTTCCAATATGTATGTGCACCGTAATATCCCATTGAGGTAAGATAAGGATATTTCACATCTGCTGGCGTGTAGTTTGCCACTTTCATCAGAAAATTAAGTTTAGTACTATACTTGTGCTCCCTAATTGACATGCCAAATCTTACATTGAAGGCAAAGCTTGTTTGTTATTGAGCCAAGTGATGAAGGGGAAGAACAAGCGGAAGAAAAACAAAAATCAACTCCCGGTGCTGTAATGAAGCACTGGAACTGTGATGACACAAGTAATGATATAGTTTTGCATCTTAATTTATTGCTATGGCTGGAACGAGCAATTGTTTTGCCACTGATTTGATGCCACTCTTAATGTAATATGTAATTATCTCAACTTGTGCAAACAGGGATCTTCTTTGAAGATACCATATATTTTAGTGGAACTACACAAGAAGATGTTGGAAACATTAAACTAATCGAGGAGTATATAGTAAGCATGGCCACCACCGTCGATATCAACAGATGGTTCCGGAGAAGTGCTTCATCTGTATGCTCTACACAATAAGCCTCCTGACAAAGGTTGGTACTCGCCCACTGATTTCATCCATATGATTGAGCATTGTCATCTCTATTGGTGTTGTGCTACTGTTTAGATACTGTCATGAAAAAGTGGTATTGTCCTTGAGAAGTGCTTCATCTGTGCTGTTTTAAATATTTCCTTTCCTCTTTTTCGAGCAAACAGGGATGCTAGCATTTAGTAGTCCTCTTGTCTTTGCACAACAGGATCATCTTCCTCTGAAGAAGAATATGGAGTACGTGAAGTGACTAGTTCCGATTATGCTAGGATGAAGAAGCCCTGTCTATCTTCTCATCAGAAGGAGCAGTTGAAGGATGGTTACATTACTCCCCACAAGACCAAACTAACTTCAGCTCAGAAGGACTGACAAATCTCCATCTTTTTGCTGTGATGCGTGAGTACAATGTTGTTCTAGGATTCTTTCTGGTGAGTTCCATTTTTTTTAAAGTGTGCTCTACATGGACCATGTATGTGCCTGTTGAAACTGTCAATTCATAGTATAGTTTGCTTTATACTAATCACTTTTTTTTATTTGTGCAAACAGGGGTGCTCAGCTTGATTTCAATGGGAACTGCACAAAATGTTCATGAATACATCGAATCATTCATTTCCACCACAGGAAAGGAGGTGCCGATAAGTTCAAGGCGTTGCAACATATAAGGGCGAAATCATACAAGCTACGCGCGAATTTGGTTGATTTTGGTGGAACTGCACAAAAAGAACAACTGGTTTATTTAGCACAAGGTGCCATGTCAATGTCCGAACTGATGGCAAACCCTGCCATTCCACAATCGTAGGCATTTGATATTTTGGAATGGGACAACCTTGTCAAATTTTGCTCATTGATTTTATCAAGACATGCGTTTGATATTTTCGAATGGGACCCCCTTTGTTGTCAGCAGCGTCGATCATTTTTTTCTTTATTCTTTAGTTGTGAAGTAAATATTGCCTCTGACATGTGAGTCGCTGAGATGCATAATCATCGATTGTTTTGAATGTTCTCTATGAATTGCCAGGCCTGTGTGTTTGATTGCAATGTACAGAAATGCTAAAAAGCTGCTCAAACTCTTTGTACTCATTATGTTCCTTTTTACTTCGCACATTGTGAAAGTGCATACTTTTTTGTATAAGATTGGTCAAAGTAGAGATACTTTGACTGCAGACAAAACTTGTATGCAGACTAGATAGGACCGGAGGGAGTACATGTGAAACTGCTGCAGACGAGGTGATCACCCTGGGAATAATGCTAGTACGTATTGTTTTGCATGTTCATCCAATGCCAGTGATACTGGAATTCGAACTAATCGAAATAAATTCATTCATACACGATCGGATTTCATATAAACATGCCGGATTTCATTACATTTCATACATTCTTCAACTAAAAAGGGGTGCGCTGGAGATATAATTAATTAACGGAACCTACCCACCTGTGTCCCGCTGAGCCGAACAGAAGCTTCAGTGACTTAACTGTAGGTGCAGTTGCATAACTGACATGGGGCCTGTTGGGCCCACATGTCAGTCAGCCAACTGCACCAGCAGTTAAGTAGAAGCAGCATTCTTCTCCAGCGCAGCTCTCCGACTCCACGTCGCCGCCAAGAAGCTAACAGGCCGTCAATGGTCAACCCGCCTAGCTTGGCTTCAACCGGAGGGTAGCAGCGGCGTCCTTACTTGGACCCGAGCGGCGGCGACCTACCATGTTCTACTCTTCCTCATTTTCTGTGTGGCGCGGCCTCGTTGGCAGCGGGGCGGGGCCTCGGCGGAGCCGGTGATGTCCTCTTCCTCATTGTTGGCGGGGCGGGGCCTCGGCGGAGCCGGCGGTGTCCTCTGCCTCATTGTTGGCGGGGCGGGGCCTCGGCGGAGGCGGCGGTGTCCTCTGCCTCATTGTTGGCGCCGCGGGGCCTCGACGGAGCAGGGACTCATCGACGCGAGCAAAGCGAGGACTCGTCGGAGCCGGCATTGTCCTCTGCCTCATCCTCGGTCTCGCCAAACAGCGCCTCGCCCGCCTCATCGCCCTCTTTGCTAGCCTCTTTGTAGGCGGCCGCAGCCTCCGCCACCTGCATGCGGTACCGCCAGCGCTCGAGGCGGCCCTTGCGGGCGGAGCGGTATGAGTCGAGCAGCGCCTCCTGCTCCGCCCGCTCCACGGCGATCTGTCCTCCGCCTGCAGGTGCTCCTCGTGGAGATGGTGGTTGTAGGCGGCGTCGGAGTGGGCCTCCCGGAACTGCTCCTCATGCATCTGCCTCACCCTGTCCATATATTGGGCACGGGCCTCGCCGATGGTCATGGTGCAATGCACTAGCGAGGATGGCGCGGAGGAGGGGGTTGGCGCTGGATCGTTGACTACCATGTTCTCCATTGGGACGTCGTCGTCCTCGGGCTGCCTGCCGGCTAGCCGGTCGGCAGCAATGGCTGCCATCTCCTCGTGGTCCGTCGTCCGCCCGTCCCGAAGAGCGCTGGAGCGCGAGCAAGCCATGGTGGGCAGTAGTGGTGTGGATAGGATAAAGGGAACAGATGCGGATGACTGCGGCTATGGCCGGTGCAACAGTTTATATAGCAATGGTGGGCGAGCGGAGGGACGGATGTGTGGCACCAGAGTAGCCGCCTCGGCAACCGCGTATCATTAATGTGGGCGGAAGATGGACGGACGGACAACACTTGTGTCGTTTGAAGGCAAAGTAATCGCCTGCACCGGGAAGCGGGGAGGGCGGCGCTGACTGTTTCGGGCGGAAAGCGCGCGCGGGCGAGGAGATGGCTTTACTTGGAGAGGATGACAATGGGGACCCACCAGGTCCATAGCCTCACATACACAAGTGCCTCCTTATTTGCTTCCTCCTGGTTTCCTGACATCACAGTCCCACACCATTGTCAACCTATGTAGTACTCCCTCCTTTCCGGTTTATAGGGCTTATCTCAAAATTTCAATTTTTCCATTTTATAAGTCTCAATTTGGTTGTTCCCCATCACATGTTTAGACTTCAAGGTGCATTAAATCATTGCATGCAAGTATTAAGAGAAAACTGACCAATGCATGCACTTTATGCATGCATTCATTGCAATTAATGCATTCGTAAACATAATTTTTGAGGAAAACAAGAGCATTAATTGGGTGCTTTTGCAAACTACAAAAAATATTCCACCACTCATCATCTACCTTGGCTGGTGAGATTTTTGAATTGAGCCTTATAAACCGGAAAGGAGGGAGTAGTCAATAAACGAGAGAATAGTTGTGATAGCCTGGCTTATTAGGGATGATAGACTACTCATATCAATAAGGAATTCCTTCTTTTCCGGGAGCCCATTCAGACAGAACTCCAAAGTTAAGCGTGCTTATCTTGGAGTAGTTTCAGGATGGGTGACTGAGAAGGAAGTTGCTCCCGGGTGCGCACGAGTGAGGACAAAGTGCGCAGGAAAGACTAGTATTGATCTGTGGGGCCAGTCTAGATCCCGCCAGGAGTAACGACCACTGGCGGGTGTGTTCGGGGCGTTAAAATTGCACAAGAAGCTGCCGACAGCTGGGACCAAGCAGCTCGAGCAGTATTTGTGTTTTTGAGGTGTGAGCACTGTAGAGTTTTTCGATGTTTAGCCCAGATATTAATTTTTATCCTCTGAACAACAACGAAAACATCGCTGCAGGTATTAACTGGGCGGGCTGTGGCCCGTCTAGCCCAGGCCAGATATCTGTAGCGACCCGACCCGAATGGTTCAAGTCTCTGTGCTTAAGTGTCATCCTTGGATCGGTATGCTGACACACACAGTACTCGAGGATTTATAACAGAGGTAAATCAGATGTGTAAAGTAACGTAAATACTATTACCTCAATCCAAAATAGCGGAAGTAACAAGGTTGTGGATTCCCATCAACACCAACGGCAAAGTTGAGTGTAGAAATCGTAACCCTAACGTATCACTTACTCGTCGTAAGAAATCCTGCAACATGAGACGTTGCAGCCACAGAGGGTCAGTACATTGAATGTACTGGAAAATTCACACTGTAGAGCAATGATGAAAAATGGCTATCACTACATGCATATTTGGCTGGTGGAAAAGCTCTACGGTTATAAGGTTTTTGTGAAAAGCCAAATTTTCCCTACTGCAAAGGAATAAATTTATTTAACTATCATGGTGGTTTTTAAACATTGAGAATGGTTGACAGGATTCTCAATCCCAATTAAGTAATATCCTTAAACCCAACAATATTCATTTAAAGTAACGTGATGAGATCAACAGGATAATCCAAGAACTAGATACTCAAGATGTCCATAACCGGGGACACGGCTAACCATGATTAGTTTATACACTCTGCAGAGGTTTGCGCACTTTTCCCCACAAGACTCGATCACCTCCGTTTGGTTTCTCGCACTACATGGTGTTTGAGAAGACGGATGACCGAGACATAGTCTTTCAGAAGCGCTAGCACCTTACGATGGGTAGACCGTACCACCTACATCCCCTACATCTGCTAGTCTACCACTATAAGAGTTCGCACGACTTAGTCAACTATGCTAGAGCCCATAATAGCTTGTGGCTGCACACGGAAGTTTCTAGCATGAATAATCTTATGATCCCTTTGAGCCTGGGTGGTGGACCGTAGGATGATCACACGGTATATCCCCGGGATCTCCTAGGACAACACTGGTATATCCCCAGGTGTCCGAGAAAGTCCACTGGTATATCCCCAGGGTGCCCCTAGCAATCCACCCAGATGTGTATTCAAGTTGCCACCTTAAGTTGAACCATTAAATAACAATCTCACATCTGTCATGGATTTCACTCATACCCAAACCACGTCTACGAGCATAGCATAGCAATATAAGCAACACGTAGAAGTAACTCCCAAGGGTTTGATAGTAACAGGGCAATAGGTTCCTACCTCATCAACTACTTCCCAATCCCACAATTTAATTAGATCCTAATCATGTAATGGTTGAGGTTTGATCTAATGCAATGAAAACTGGGTATGAAGGGGATATGATCAAAGTGTGAACTTGCCTTGCTGATGATCCGCGAAACCTAACGATTCGAAGTAATAGGCGGCGCACTCCGGGTATTCTATCGCAGACAAACAAACAAGCATACAATAAGTACTCATCTAATGCACAGGTAAAACTCAAATAAGAGATCTAACCAGAAGGTTCAACTTAAGAACTCTGGTTGGCAAAAAGAATCAAATTGAACGAAGGAACGAAAGTCAAACTACGAAAGAAAACAACTTCATTCTAGTAATCTGGATCTAGGGCAAATTTTACAGTAGCAAAATCTTGTTTAAGTTGGTTAAAATGATAAAGGGTTTCGAGACAAATCCCTAGGCGCTTGAATCGCCTGATTCCGATAAACGAGCGAAAAGTTAAACTAAAACGAAAATCGGATCAGGAATCGCGATCAGAAAAATCACGGATTTAATCCGAGAAAAAGAAAAACGACGAACGCCGGATTTTTTTTCTTTTTTTTCGGCACGGAAAACGAGGCGCGACGAACCTCGGGCAGCGGGATCGTCGGCGGCGGCGGCTCCGGCGGCGTGCGCGGATCGAGGCGGGGCTGATGGGCTGGGGCGGCTCGGGGCGGCGCTATTTAAAGGCTGCCCCCGGGCGGTGTCCCGCTCGGGTACGGCCCGAAGTCGGTTCGTTTTTTTTATTTATTCCGCTCGGAAAAAAAATAAAAAGAAATACTAAACGGACTCCAAAAATTCCGAAATAAATTTTCACGGGCTTCTAAAATCAAGCCGCACAAGGTGAACATTTATTTGGGCCCTAAATGCAATTTTGTAAAACGCACATTTTTCCTAAATTCAAGTAAAACACCAAAAAACTCTGAAATAAAAATCTTATTTGATTTTTTTATTAAATCCTCAATATTTCTTTATTTTGGGAAAGTCATTTTATTCCCTCTCTCATATTTTTGTAATAGAAATAACTGATGATAAAATAAATAAAATCAAATGATCCTATTCTCAACATTTGAGAAAACTCAAATATGAAAATAACGAAATCCCCAACTCTCTCCGTGGGTCATTGAGTTGCGTAAAGTTTTAGAATTGGAAATATTTTCCAAATGAAATTCAAATATTTTCAACACCCCATGTCATTTAAATAAATGGAAGAAGTCATGTCATCTTCTCTCGAGGGTTTTGTGATGAAAAGAATTTGAATTCTCGGGGATCAAAAGAAAAAGGTGAAAGTTTGGGAAAGTCCTTTTATTCCCTCTCATTTAACGTTCAAAAAGTTTCGAATTTCACTCACTTTCAGACAATCAAACAAATCTATCTATTTAGTATAACATTCCAAAATTTAGAATTTTAGGATGTTACAAACCTACCACCCTTAAAATGAATCTCGTCCTTGAGATTCGGAGAGGCTAGCAAGAAATAGGTTAGGGTTTGGGGGTCTCCTCAAAATCCATCGATCATCACATGGGGTCTGGGGTGCTACCACCCTTAGAAGCATGATTACTGTTCCATCAAAACTCATAAACTCCATCCTTATTCTTGACAGTGTCGGTCTTCTCAGATCCTCGAGAAATTCCTTCTCTGAGCTCTTCCGGTAGTGGCATAACCTTTACCACAATTTTTCTGTCCTTTCATTTGGTAAGGTTATTCCGAGACTGGGTCTTCTTAGCTGACGGGTCTGGCGCCAAAACTAAACAACTATCGATATCTCATGGTGGTCAACAATTTATGGTTTCTCCTGCAGGAAATGGGTCTGGGTTGATCCTCACCATATAACCTACGGTTGGCAAAGCTACCTTGTACAAGGGAAAAAAATACCTATACCATTCTAAGGCTTAAACAAGGTTTAATATCGTCGTCTCTCTACTATAGGTAAGTCACTCAGATTTACCATCCCATATAGCAAGGCGAATAATAAGAGTAAGTCGGTATGGTGATCAATCCGTCCCGCACCCAAATCATTACCATGTATACAGTTTAGCGAATCTCGCATATTAACACTTGGTCATTCTCACAAGCATTGCAGAATTTCTCTTGTCGACGAACGAAGTTCGGATATATCCATAGATTCTGCAAGCTAGACAAGCATCTATCATTCCTTCACAACTCTCAGGTTTTGCGTTACTCCTATAAAATCGTCTATCGATAAAATCGTAACTTCTTCCAGGGTTTTTCCTTCAGCAAGAATGTGCTTGCTTCTTGGCAGGTCCTGGGGCCTGTGGGTTATGGCCCATCTCATCACTTGTAGTCCTTGAACTTATCATCGGGCAACTGATCATTATTCCAACTTCCAACTTCCTAGTATTCTTAAATCCATCCAATTGTATTGACTTCCTTTCTTCTATCTGCACCAAAATCGGACATGAGTACTCAGACTCATCATGGAATTTCCCTTGATCCATATTTCCAACATCATACCTCCTTTATATCCAGTAGTAATTCATCTCTTCATCCTCATGGAATATCCCACATACCGAGTTAAAAACTTATACTTATGAAGTCCATACTCCACTTCATGGAACATCATTATCCTTTCCAGGGTCAAGCGCCCTTACAAGGGAATATTGGCCATCTCTGCATGGCACTTCTTCAACTGGGAAATGTGGAACACAGCATGAACTCCTGACAGTCCTTTGGGTGACTCCAACTTGTTAGCCACTTCTCCCTATGCTCCAAAACTCGGTATGGTCCTACAAATCTCGGGGCTAACTGTCCCTTAACTCCAATCCGTTTAACTCCTCGCATAGGGAACACGCGAAGACATGCTCTGTCTCCAATGTCATAGACTACCTCCTTGCGTTTTTAAGTCTGCATAACTCTTCTACCTGGACTGAGCTACCTTCAGTCTATCTCGAATCAACTTAACATTCTCTTCTGACTCCTTGACCACAGTTGGTCCAAACAGCCGACGGTCTCCAACTTCATCCAACATACTCTTGGGGCATCACACATATCGAGACAAAACTCGTATTCATTTTGTCCGAAATCCATTACAGGGTACTACCACCCTTAAAATGCACAAATCTTCCATAGACCATATTTCTCTTATCCTCAAAATGGTCAAAATCCTTCTTCATAGAGTAACAACTCATAAAATCCATATCAGTACCAACGATGCTACTTTATTCATTCTCAAATGATTACAATCTCTCGCTTCTCCATTACATGTCTCAACTCAACACCTCAATATAAAAGAAAAATGTTCTCACTTGTACTACTCCATTTCTTTTGTTGCAAACTCAACTATCTAGCACAAGTTTCCTTCTCCTTGGGGCATTCTCTGGCAAAGTGCCCTGCTCCATTACAACTAAAACATATTACTTCTGACAAGTATCGAGGTTTCCTTTTTGGGCAATTGTTGAGGTAGTGCCCTGACTCCTTGCACCTATAACAGATGATATGACTCGGGTCCCTCCTGGGCTCCAATCGGTTTCTCTTCCTGGACTTTTCCATTCCAATCAGGGCTTCTATTTCCTGTGGGTCATATTCTACTTCCTCTGTTGGGAATTCTACTAGATCCCCATTCATGCAATTCTTGGAGATGTGTCCTTCTTCCCACATGAATAGCATGACTTGGTGCAGGGTTTAATTGGTTCTTCTTTGGGTGTGTTCCCCACCTTTTTGTTCATCAAAGTTTCTTCTAAAATTTCCATGAGAGCTCCTTTCATTACTTCTTTCTTCTGTTGGATGGTTCGTTGTACCATGGGGTAAATGTGACACTTAGCAGGATAGTGGGTAGTCCCTTCACACAAGAAACAAGTAATCTGCCTAACTGGGCATTCTTCAACTGGGTGACTTCCTTCACAATTAGGGCATTCATCCTTGTGTTCTTTATGGGTGTGTCCTATTTCTCCAACAAAGCTTGCATGCACAAGGTTTCTTCATATCCTTTCCATAAGGTTTCAACTTCTGGGACACAAACCGAGACTTTGGCAAAGTCAACTTAAATTCTTTCCAAGTGGTTACTCCTTGCCATCCATTGATGGTTTGGTACATCCTCCACCAAGTAGCAGCACCTCTTTCAAAGCACCGAAGAGCATGCTGGGTCATATCCTTTCCGACTATAGGGTTATTCACCATGTGATCCTCCATGTTTTGAATCCATCGGTCTGTCTCCAATTGACTCATCGGTTTAGAAAATACGAGCTCATCTCCATTCATCATCTATTGGGTCCATGGGCTATGGGGTGAGATAAGAGAGATCGAGAGAGATGCACACAATACAAACAAAGGTTTTGAAAAGGCAAATTTTATTGTGGCTGTCAAAAAAAACATCAAACAAATGACAGCTCACAACCATCGCATCTAACGTAGGTATATAACAGGGGTTTGGTCTTCTAAAGGTCAATAAATCATCAACTCTTCAAACTCTTCAAGCCTTGTTCATGCCTCCAATGGATTCTTCCGATCATGCTTGTCTTTCTCAAGTTCTTTTGCCAGATCAACTCTATTGATGCGAAGTCTCTCGTGACGTCCTTTAATATTCTGGAGTTGCATTCCAAACTTCTGGGTTTCATCAAACTTGACCTGAACCATGATCCTGTTGTCCTTCAGTTCTTAACGAATCTCCGGTATCTCGAGGTTGTAGCTCCTCCAGCTTGGCTACTTTCAGCCTTTGGTTCCTGAGTTCTTCACGAAATGCTTCCTTGTCTAATACGGCTTCATGGAGCTCCACCTTAAACTTCTTGATGTAACACTCCAGATCCTGGTGATACACTAGCTAAGGTTAAAACTTCACCTCTTGCTGATAGATGCTCCATCAGCCTTTTACCATCCAATCCTTCCATGCATATGCATGCTTAACTCAGCACGGTGACAATAGCATAAGCGGGCGATAACATCATGGATAGCTGTGTTTCTGCTCTTGTCATTTCCATGAGCTATCTCTCCATAGTTGATATCTCCTGCTAGGGTTTTCCTTGACAGAACTTTAAGTTTTTAACTCTCCATGCTCCAGTCTTTCTCCGATACACCCTGATCTCGGGCATTGACAACTTTCATAATCTGTCAAGTTCCATAAGGGTAGCCTTCCTAGGTCATACAAATCTAGGGATTCTTCAGAGCCTTCAAATTCTCCTAGTCTTCGGAGTCTTCAACCGTTGTAGTTTCCACTATTCAGATGCACGGAAAATACTCTTCATTCCGAAGCGGTCTTAGTTGTCCAATATCTTGTACTTCTTAGAGTGGTCTCATCAGTCAAATCCTCGTCTGGTCAAAAGGGGAAAGGGGTATGGTCTAACTAAAAGGGAATATTTGAATAAGCTCAGAAGAGAAGAGAGGTAAAATATCTTTTTGAAAGGGAAAGTTGTAGAGAAAAATCTTTGCTATGGGCTTGCCAGTTTCTAGGGCCACGTCCTACAGTCAACATGTGCTCTGATACCATCTTGTAGCGACCCGACTCGAATGGTTCAGTTATGTGCTTAAGTGTCATCCCTGGTCGGTATGCTGACACACACAGTACTCGAGGATTTATAATAGAGGTAAATCACATGTGTAAAGTAACGTAAATACTATTACCTCAATCAAAAATAGCAGAAGTAACAAGGTTGTGGATTCCCATCAACACCAACGGCAAAGTTGAGTGTAGAAATCGTAACCCTAACGTATCACTTACTCGTCGTAAGAAATCCTGCAACATGAGACGTTGCAGCCACAGAGGGTTAGTACATTGAATGTACTGGCAAATTCACACTGCAGAGCAATAATGAATAATGGCTATCACTACATGCATATTTGGCTGGTGCAAAAGCTCTACGATTATAAGGTTTTTGCGAAAAGCCAATTTTTCCCTACTGCAAAGGAATAAATTTATTTAACTATCATGGTAGTTGTTAAACATTGAGAATGGTTGACAGCATTCTCAATCCCAATTAAGTAATATCATTAAACCCAACAATATTCATTTAAAGTAACGTGATGAGATCAATAGGATAATCCAAGAACTAGATACTCAAGATGTCCATAACCGGGGACACGGCTAACCATGATTAGTTTATACACTCTGCAGAGGTTTGCGCACTTTTCCCCACAAGACTCGATCGCCTCTGTTTGGTTTCTCGCACTACATGGTGTTTGAGAAGACGGATGACCGAGACATAGTCTTTCAGAAGCGCTAGCACCTTACGATGGGTAGACCGTACCACCTACATCCCCTACATCTGCTAGTCTACCACTGTAAGAGTTCGCACGACTTAGTCAACTATGCTAGAGCCCATAATAGCTTGTGGCTGCACACGGAAGTTTCTAGCATGAATAATCTTATGATCCCTTTGAGCCAGGGTGGCGGATCGTAGGATGATCACACGGTATATCCCCGGGATCTCCTAGGACAACACTGGTATATCCCCAGGTGTCCGGGCAAGTCCACTGGTATATCCCCAGGGTGCCCCTAGCAATCCACCCAGATGTGTATTCAAGTTGCCACCTTAAGTTGAACCATTAAATAACAATCTCACATCTGTCATGGATTTCACTCATACCCAAACCACGTCTACGAGCATAGCATAGCAATATAAGCAACACGTAGAAGTAACTCCCAAGGGTTTGATAGTAACAGGGCAATAGGTTCCTACCTCATCAACTACTTCCCAATCCCACAATTTAATTAGATCCTAATCATGCAATGTTTGAGGTTTGATCTAATGCAATGAAAACTGGGTATGAAGGGGATATGATCAAAGTGTGAACTTGCCTTGCTGATGATCCATGAAACCTAACGATTCGAAGTAACAGGCGGCGCACTCCGGGTATTCTATCGCAGACAAACAAACAAGCATACAATAAGTATTCATCTAATGCACAAGTAAAACTCAAATAAGAGATCTAACCAGAAGATTTAACTTAAGAACTCCGTTTGGCAAAAAGAATCAAATCGAACGAAGCAACGAAAGTCAAATTGCGAAAGAAAACAACTTCGTTCTAGTAATCTGGATCTAGGGCAAATTTTATAGTAGCAAAATCTTGTTTAAGTTGGTTAAACGGATAAAGGGTTTCGAGACGAATCCCTAGGCGCTTGAATCGCCTGACTCCGATAAACGAGCGAAAGGTTAAACTAAAACGAAAATCGGATCAGGAATCGCGATCAGAAAAATCGCGGATTTAATCTGAGAAAAAGAAAAACGACGAATGCTGATTTTTTTTTCTTTTTTTATTTTTTTTCTTTTTTCGGCACGGAAAACGAGGCGTGATGAACCTCGGGCGGCGGGATCGTCGGCGGCGGCGGCGGCTCCGGCGGCGCACAAGAATCGAGGCGGGGCTGATGGGCTGGGGCGGCTCGGGGCGGCGCTATTTAGAGGCTGCCCCCGGGTGGTGTCCCGCTCGGGTACGGCCCGAAGTCGGTTCGTTTTTTTTAATTTATTCCGCTTGGAAGAAAAATAAAAAGAAATACTAAACGGACTCCAAAAATTTCGAAATAAATTTTCTCGGGCTTCTAAAATCAAGCCGCACAAGGTGAACATTTATTTGGGCCCTAAATGCAATTTTGAAAAACGCACATTTTCCCTAAATTCAAATAAAACACCGAAAAACTCCGAAATAAAAATCTTATTTGATTTTTTTATTAAATCCTCAATATTTCTTTATTTTGGGAAAGTCATTTTATTCCCTCTCTCATATTTTTGTAATAGAAATAATTGATGATAAAATAAATAAAATCAAATGATCCTATTCTCAACATTTGAGAAAACTCAAATATGAAAATAACGAAATCCCCAACTCTCTCCGTGCGTCATTGAGTTGCGTAAAGTTTCAGAATTGGAAATATTTTCCAAATGAAATTCAAATATTTTCAACACCCCATATCATTTAAATAAATGGAAGAAGTCATGTCATCTTCTCTCCAGGGTTTTGTGATGAAAAGAATTTGAATTCTCGGGGATCAAAAGAAAAAGGTGAAAGTTTGGAAAAGTCCTTTTATTCCCTCTCATTTAACTTTCAAAAAGTTTCGAATTTCACTCACTTTCAGACAATCAAACAAATCTATCTATTTAGTATAACATTCCAAAATTTAGAATTTTGGGATGTTACAATATCCAACCCAGATATTAATTTTTTTCGAGCTGAAAATGGCTAGCCCAGCTATACTTTTTTTAGGAATATCGAGGCAAGTTCAAGTTATTATTCTCCGCCCTGCTGGGCTACAAATCTTTCCTAGAAGGGATGGATTAGGCTTAACAAGAAAATGGCTTTAAGAAATAATAAATGGGATGTAATTATAAAAACTGGGCAGTAACTATAAAAAAATGCACCAAACACGTGATTACTTTATAAAATATTATTTTGGATATTGAAAATTTTAATTGCATTAATTGTTGCGAGCGCAATGTTTCGTTGGATTTTTACGTAATATAAATTTATATTGAAATTGTATTTAATTTGACTAGAAATTTTGGGTTAAAAATATTTCGGATCCCATCAAAATGTGGGAAATTTTATTGAATTATGTTTTGAACGGTTGGTTGAAATGGGCTGTACATTTAACAAACTGTAAATGGGCTGTAGTAAATTCCATTAGAACTCAAAAATAGGCTACACATTCTTACAAATCTCAAATGGGCTATAAGTTCTCTGCCACACACTTCTGGCCTTACTAAGTTGACGCGTCCCCTAAAAAAATAGAGTTGACGCGTATGCAAGGCTTTGTCAACTTATAGTCAACACACGGTTCTAGTAGCAGTGGCCGTTGGATGTCCATCCAACGGATGTCGTGCTTCTTCTTCAATCTCGGATATTCTAGCTTCACCCGCCCAAAAAATGATTCCTCCCCCTGACATCTCAGGCGCACCGTTTCGGAAGCTGACCTGTGGGCCTACTAAGTTGACGTACCAAGGGCTTTGTCAACTTAGTCAATATAAACGATTCTAGCTGCAGTGACCGTATGATGTCCATCCAACGGCCGTCGTGCTTCTTCAACCTCTGGTCTTCTTGCTCCAGCCACCCAAAGCAGCGCCGGTCGTGCCGCCTGCTCCTGCCTCTCGTGGCCGGCTGTGCTGCCGCAGAGGCCTCACCGCCCCCTACTACTCCCATCGCTGGCCAGGCCATCCCTCCACTCACCCACACCCCCTGTTATTCTGCGGCGACGGCAGCGCAGCCGAACCAGTGAACCCTCGAACTCCTCTCCGCGTGTACATCCACTGTCGCGTCTTCCCCGGCTCTGTGTCGTCCCCTTCCTAGGCCTCGCCGTCGTCCACCGCCCTGGTGCTCTCGGCGCGGCGTGGTCAACATGGTCAAGGAACGACTTCCATCGGACGCGGACTATATGTGGAGAGGCTGACAGCTGGGTCCACGGCAGCCGCAAGGAAGTGCCTCCTTATTACGCGCAAAATAATTATTCCTCCACCTGACAGCGGGGACCCACCGGACGGGCCACCGTATTTCGCAAAAAATGATTCGCCCCCTGACTGCTGGGACCCACGAGCTACATCTTCGCACGCAAGGAAGTGCGTCCGAAAAAAACGATTCGCCCCCCTGACTGCTGGGACCCACCAGCTACATCTTCGCATGCAAGGAAGTGCGTCCAAAAAAAACGATTCGCCCCCGACTGCTGGGACCTAGCAGCTACACCTTCGCATGCAAGGAAGTGCGTCCGGGCAAAAAAACGATTCGCCCCCCTGACTGCTGGGACCCAGCAGCTACCCCTTCGCACGCAAGGAAGTGCGTTCGGCCAAAAAAAGGATTCGCCCCCTTGACTGCTGGGACTCACTAGCTACATCTTCGCAGGCAAGGAAGTGCCTGACAGTCGGGACCCACCTGGTCGAAGCGTACGTAGCATTTTCATTCTGGTCGCGAAGTTGTACGTACATACTGGTCGATGTAGAGGCGAGCACGTGTCGTAGTAGAGGCGCGCACGTAGAATGTACACGTACGTATAGCGGCCAGGGTGCAAGAAAGAAAATACGGCCACGTATGTGTACATACGGGCAGGGTCTCGAACGCCTACTCGCGCATACGTACGGCCAGGGCTCATGTACATGGCTGGGTCGGAACGGATTAACAACGTCGTCGTCGTGTTCATGGGGAGGCAATAGAATGCGTCGTGTTCATGGGGAGGCAACGAAATGCGTCGTGTTCATGGGGAGGCAACGGAATGCGTCGTGTTCATCGGTAGGCAATGGAACACGTGGGAGCCAACCGGCTGGGTCGGAACGGAATGCGTGATCGTGTTCATCGAGAGGGCTGGGTTGGAACGGAATGCGTGGTCGTGTTCATCGGGAGGGCTTGGATGGAACAGGCGATAGAAACGAGGCCTGGCGTACCACAGAACGGAGGAAACGGACCTCCTACGGTCGAAACGGGGGTCCTGTTGATCGGGAGGGGTGTGGCATACCGCAAAACAGAGGAAACAGACCTCCTACGGTCGAAACGGGGGTCCTGTTGATCGGGAGGGGTGTGGCGTACCGCAAAACTTACGAAACGGACCTCCTACGGTCGAAACGGGGGTCATGTTCATCGGGAGGGGTGTGGCGTACCGCAGAACGGGACTCCATGGGATACTGTTCATCTCCACCGTTGACCTCCTCCAGCCTCCACGGGCTCTTGTTCATCCAGTCTCAACCGTGCGCTACTCCACCGGCTACTGTTCAACCACCCCTCCACCATCTACTGTTCATCTAGCCCTCCACACCACGGGGTCCTGTTCAACCACCCCTCCACGGTCTACTATTCATCCAGCCCTCCACCACACCACGGGGTCCTGTTCATCCAGAGGCAACACCACCGCTCACTGTTCATCCAAGCCCCCCCCCCCGCAACGCTCACTGTTCATCCAATCGATCGGCTTCAGTTAGCAGCAGTAGCGAAGGAATCGCTCGATCGGGTTCAGTTAATAGCCATCGATTGATCGCTCGGATTCAGTAACGCGTAGCCTGCAGTGCAATCGCTCGGGTTCAGTTAGAGCCCAACGCCTCGCTCGGGTTCAGTTAGAGCCAGCGCCTCGCACACACACGCGTACGTGTACGAGAGAAGCGCGCATCGCTCGGCCCCCGACCTCCCACTGTAACCGGGACCTCCCCGAAATTTTCCTCGCCCTCGCTTCTACCACGGTTTTTTCCGTCATGGACGACCCAAAGAATGTCATGCAGCTGCATCTTTGGCCCGCCCAGGACGAAAAGCCCATTTTCTGTCATAATTTTTTGTCATAGAAGTAGGAGCCCACCACATCTATGATGATACCGGGTTTTGTCACAATTATCATCATAGAATTGTCATATGTATGACAGGAAAAAAATTCGTTTGGCCCAAAATGTCACGGATGTATCTTTTTTTGTAGTGATTCCCTCAAGTTCTATCGACCACCGATACAACTCTACGCACGCTTAACGTTCCGTTTACCTAAAACAAGTATGAAACTAGAAGTACTTTGTAGGCGTTGTTGGATAGAATTACAAGATAATAAAGAGAGTGTAAATAAAAAGTAGGGGTTGTTTAGATGAAGACACAACTAAGTTAGGTTTAGTAGAGAGCTTTTTGTCACAAGAAAGTTATTTGTCCCTAGGCAATCGATAACTAGACCGGTAATCGTTATTGCAATTTTATTTGAGGGAGAGGCATAAGCTAACATACTTTCTCTACTTGGATCATATGCACTTATGATTGGAACTCTAGCGAGTGTCAGCAACTACTAAAGATCATTAAGGTAAATCCCAACCATAGCATTAAAGTATCAAGTCCTCTTTACTCCCATATGCAAACAACCTACTTACTCGGGTATGTGCTTCTGTCACTCATGCCACCCACCATAAGAAAATCATAAACATATTGCAACACCCTACAGCGGGGATCTCTCATGCTTGCACGACACGAAGAACACCATAAGACAACACCAATAATAAAACATGCAACTCAAACCAATCACGATCATCAATTAACCCATAGGACAAAACGGATCTGCTCAAACATCATAGGATAGCCATACATCACTGGGAAATAATACATAGCGTTGAGCACCATGTTTAAGTAGAGATTACAATGGGTAAAAGAGGGGTTACAACGCTACATAGAGGGGGGAAGAGTTGGTGATGATGGCGGTGAAGTCGTTGGTAATGATGGTGGTGAAGTTGTTGGTGTAGATTGCGGTGATGATGATGGCCCCCAGCGGCGTTCCGGCGCCACCGGAAGAGAGGGGTAGAGAGCCCCCCTTCTTCTTCTTCCTTGACCTTCCCCCTAGATGGGAGAAAGGTTTCCCCTCTGGTCCATGGTCTCCATGGCATGGGAGGGGCGAGAGCCCCTCCAAGATTGGATCTGTCTCTCTCTGTTTTCTGTGTTCTCTGATTCTGCCCTTTCACCGTTTCTTATATTCCCGGAGATCCGTAACTCCGATTGGGCTGAATTTGGGACACGATCTCTATACGAATATTAGCTTTCTTGCGGAGAAAGAAGGGCACCAACCGCCTTATGAGGTGGCCACGAGGGCCCAGGGCACGCCTGATCCCCTGGGGCATGCCCCCTGCCTCATGGTCCCCTCGGGCATTGTCTCGCATCGATTCTTCTTCCCAAAAATCACATATATCCCAAAAAAAAATCTCCGTCAGTTTTTATCCCGTTTGGACTCTGTTTGATATGGATTTTCTACAAAACAAAAAACATGCAACAAACAAGAACTGGCACTGGGCACTGCATCAATATGTTAGTCCCAAAAATAGTATAAAAAGTTGCCAAAAGTATATGAAAGTTGTATAATATTGGCATGGAACAATAAAAAATTATAGATAGGACGGAGACGTATTAGCATCCCCAAGCTTAATTCCTGCTCGTCCTCGAGTAGGTAAATGATAAAAAAGAAAAAAATTGATGTGGAATGCTACCTAGCATAATCTTGATCATGTATCTAATCATGGCATGAATATTAAGACACGAGTGATTGAAAGCAATAGTCTATCATTTGGCATTAAGACAATAATACTTCAAGCATGCTAACCAAGCAATTATGTCCTCTCAAAATAACATAGCCAAAGAAAGCTCATCCCTACAAAATCATATAGTTTGTCCATGCTTCATTTCTGTCACACAAAATCCTCCCATCATGCACAACCCCAATAACAAGCCGATCAATTGCTTCATACCTTTTAACGCGCTTCAGCCTTTTCAACCCTCACGCAATACATGAGCACAAGCCATGGACATAGCACTATAGGTGGAATAGAATATGATGGTGGAGGTTGTGTGGAGAAGGCAAAAAGGAGAAAGTTTCACATCGACGCGGCTAATCAATGGGCTATGGAGATGCCCATCAATTGATGTCAATGTGAGGAGTAGGGATTGCCATGCAATGGATGCACTAAGAGCTATAAGTGTATGAAAGCTCAAACTGGAAACTAAGTGGGTGTGCATCCAACTTGCTTGCTCATGAAGACCCCGGGCATTTGAGGAAGCCCATCATCAGAATATACAATCCAAGTTCTATAATGAAAATTCCCACTAGTATATGAAAGTGATAACTCAAGAGACTCTCTATATGAAGACCATGGTGCTACTCTGAAGCACAAGTGTGGTAAAACGATAGTAACATTGCCCCTTCTCCCCTTTTCTCTCTTTTTCTCTCATTTTTTTTGTTTTTTATGGACTTCTTTGGCCTCTTTTTTTATTTGGGCTTCTTTGGCCTCTTTTATTTTTGTAGTCCGGACTCTCATCCAGACTTGTGGGGTATCATAGTCTCCATCATCCTTTCCTCACTGGGGCAATGCTCTAATAATGATGATCATCACACTTTTATTTACTTGCAATTCAATATTACAACTCGATGTCTAGAACAAAGTATGACTCTATATGAATGCCTCCGGCGGTGTACCGAGATGTGCCATGATCTAGCATAGCAATGACATCAAAAAATGGACAAGCCATGAAAACATCATGCTAGCTATCTTACTATCATGCAGAGCAATATGACAATAAATGCTCAAGTCATGTATATGATGATGATCGAAGTTGCATGGCAATATATCTCGGAATGGCTATGGAAATGCCATGATAGGTAGGTATGGTGACTGTTTTTAGGAAGATATAAGGAGGTTTATGTGTGATAGAGCATATCGTATCACGGGGTTTGGATGCACCGGCGAAGTTTGCACCAACTCTCGAGGTGAGAAAGGGCAATGCACGGTACCAAAGAGGCTAGCAATGATGGAAGGGTGAGAGTGCGTACAATCCATGGACTCACATTAGTCATAAAGAACTCATATACTTATTGCAAAAGTTTATTGGCCCTCAAAGCAAAGTACTACTACGCATGCCCCTAGGGGGATAGATTGGTAGGAAAAGACCATCGCTCGTCCCCGACCACCACTCACAAGGAAAGCAATCAAAGAACACCCCATGCTTCAAATTTGTCACACAACGTTTACCATACGTGCATGCTACGGGACTTGCAAAATTCAACAAAAGTATTTCTCAATTTCACAACTACCCACTAGCATGACTCTAATATCACCACCCTTATATCGCAGAACTATTGCAAGGAACCAAACATATCATATTCAGTGATCTACAAGTTTTATGTAAGATTTTAAGTCTAACCATGTGAATGACAATTCCTGTCATCTCTCTAAATAGATATAAGTGAAGCAAGAGAGTTTAATTCTTTCTACAAAAGATATGCCAACGCTCTAACAGATATAAGTGAAGCAAAAGAGCATTCTAAAAATGGCGGTTTTCTATGTGAAGAGAAACAGGTAATCCAAACTTCAAATGATATAAGTGAAGCACATGAAGCATTCTATAAAGCCATATTCAAAAGATATAAGTGAAGTGCAATGAGCATTCTATAAATCAACTGAAGACTATCTCATACCAGCATGGTGCATAAAATAAAAGTGAAAACTAAATGCAAAAGATGCTCCAAGATTTGCACATATCGCATGAACGAAACGAATTCGAAAACATACCAATACTTGTTGAAGAAAGATGGGATGCCTTCCGGGGCATCCCCAAGCTTAGACGCTTGAGTCTCCTTGAATATTTACTTGGGGTTCCTTGGGCATCCCCAAGCTTGAGCTCTTGCCTCTCCTCCTTCTCCTCACATCGAGACCTCCTCGATCTTCGAACACTTCAACCACACAAAACTCAACAGAAAACTCGGTAAGATCCATTAGTATAATAAAGCAAATCACTACTCTAATACTGTTGAACACCAATTCATATTTTGTTTTTGCACTGTACCTACTGTAATATAACTTTTCCGTGGCTTAATCCACTGATAGAAATCGATAGTTTCATCAAAACCAGCAAACAATGCATCAAAAATAGAATCTGTCTTAAACAGGACAGTCTGTAGTAATCTAAACATTCACCGCACCTATGGTACTCAAAAATTTCTGCCACAAATAGTAAAAATATTCAATTTGTATAGAAAGACAGTGCAAAAAGTTTCATGACCATTGGACGTTCCAGTAAAAAAATGCAAAATCGTGCACTACAGCCAAAGTTTCTGTTCTGCACCGCACAAACAAACAAGCAATGTAAACATCCTAAAGGCAAATCTTGGCACAATATTTTTACAATGCAAAGGAATTGTACAAAGGGATAATTATTTTTGTTGAAAAGTTTCTGTAATCAAGGGTCATAAAGTTTCCATGGGCATTATCAAATTTCAAGGGTAGATCCCATTTTAACAATGCTCGTCTTTCTCACTTTCGCTTTTATTTTTGAAAAGTTTTGGGTTCCCCTCTTTATTTTATTTTTTTAAAACTTTATAAAAGCACTCAATCAAAATAAATGACTCTTTAAAACTTCCGGGTTGTCCCCATGGCAGCGCTTTCTTTAAAGCCATTAAGCTAGGCATATAGTGCTCAAGTAATGGATCCACCGGGATCCCAAGGTATATCAAAGCCAATTTGAATTAGCAATGATTTGGAATTTAGTAGTGAGCACAAAGCAACATATATCAAGCAATGACGAAGTCTAACTCTCTTCCTATGCATCGGCATGTCACAAAAGAACAATTCATGCACACATAGTAAAGGTCGGTGCATAGTATAAACAGTTTCTTGCAATTTTATCATGTTGGAAACATAGAGAGGTGGAGATGTAGTTCCTCTCTCATAATAATTGCAAGTAGGAGCAGCAAGCACATGCATATTACATTCATCAAAATCATCATGTGCAATGGTAAAATGCAACCCATCAACATAATCCTTAATAAGAGTAAACTTCTCCGATATAGTGTAGTTTGGAGAATTCAAACAGATAATAGGACTATTATGTGTGGGTGCAATAGCAACAATTTCATGTTTAACATAAGGAACTATAGAAAGTTCATCACCATAAGAATCATTCATATTGGCATCATGGCCACAAGCATGGCAAGCATCAAGTTCATCAAAAAGGGGTATTTCAAAAGAATCAACAGGATCATAACAATCATCATAGCGATCATCCTTCGGTAAGAACGAAGGGACATTAAATAATGTATGAGTTGGAGAGTTATTCTCATTAGAAGGTGGGCATGGGTAGCTAATCCGATCTTCCTCCTTTTGTTCTTCGCTCTCCTCGTCATCTTTTTCATCCAATGAGCTCACGGTTTCATCAATTTCTTCTTCCATAGACTCCTGCAAAATATTAGTTTCTTCTTGGACAACGGAGGAGTCCTCAATATATGGTTTAACATAGGCATTAGAAGCATAATTATCATAACAATATTTAAGTATGGCAAAATTTTCAGATTTGTAAGGAGTAGCATCATACTTTTCAATCAAAGAAGCAATTTCATAAGCACCCTTAAAAGAAACAAATTCTTCAGTTTGTTGAACATCATAGTAATTATAAACACCCTTAGCATACGAAGATACGATTCCATTATCGCTAAACTCACATTGGTAGGGAAGGTGTTTTTTGGGTTTTCAGAACAACAAGTAACATCATATATTTCACATAAATTCCAAGCATAGCATTGCAAATGATGAATTTGATCCAGTAAAAGTTTCCCTTTTTCAGATATGTGGTGTCGCACATAACGTAGCATGCTCATCTAAAGATTTGCCCTCAACTAAGATAGTTGGGGTTTTAGCACGAGCACATAGGGATCGAAGATGATCCAAGTAAAAAGCTTCAGGAGTGTGATAGATTTTGTGTGGTTCTTCAACCATTGGTGTAGTAGGTACAACTAATTTTTTTTGGTATTTTGCGTTTCCTACCCATAACTAAAGATAGAAAACAAGAGCACAAAATAAAAACTACTTAGTGATAAAGCAAACAAGCACACACGAGAATATTCACCCCACGCTATAACTCCCCGGCAACGGCGCCAGAAAAAGGTCTTGATAACCCACAAGTATAGGGGGAAATTGTAGCCTCTTTCAATAAGAGTGTTGAACCTAACGAGGAGCTAAAGGTAGGACAAATATTCCCTCAAGTTCTATCGACCACCGATACAACTCTACGCACGCTTAACGTTCGCTTTACCTAGAACAAGTATGAAACTAGAAGTACTTTTTAGGTGTTGTTGGATAGAATTGCAAGATAATAAAGAGCGCGTAAATAAAAAGTAGGGGTTGTTTAGATGAAGACACAACTAATTTAGGTTTAGTAGAGAGCTTTTGTCACAAGAAAGTTATTTGTCCCTAGGCAATCGATAACTAGACCGATAATCGTTATTGCAATTTTATTTGAGGGAGAGGCATAAGCTGGCATACTTTCTCTACTTGGATCATATGCACTTATGATTGGAACTCTAGCA
Organism: Triticum urartu; assembly: GCF_056163025.1. NCBI lineage: Eukaryota > Viridiplantae > Streptophyta > Magnoliopsida > Poales > Poaceae > Triticum > Triticum urartu. The sequence goes on from NC_141874.1 coordinate 534,361,243, forward strand.
AGTGTCCACAACTACTAAAGATCATTAAGGTAAAACCCAACCATAGCATTAAAGTATCAAGTCCTCTTTACTCCCATATGGAAACAACCTACTTACTCGGGTATGTGCTTCTGTCACTCATGCCACCCACCATAAGAAAATCATGAACATATTGCAACACCCTACATCGGGGATCCCTCACACTTGCGCCACACGGAGAGCACCATGGGACAGCACCAATAATAAAACATGCAACTCAAACCAATCACGATCATCAATTAACCCATAGGACAAAACAGATCTACCAAAACATCATAGGATAGCCATACATCATTGGGAAATATTATATAGCATTGAGCACCATGTTTAAGTAGAGGTTACAGTGGGTAAAAGAGGGGTTACACCACTGTGTAGAGGGGGGAAGAGTTGGTGATGATGGCGGTGAAGTTGTTGGTGTAGATTGCGGTGATGATGATGGCCCCGGCAGTGTTCCGGCGCCACCGGAAGAGAGGGGGAGAGAGCCCCCCCTTCCTCTTCTTCCTTGACCTCCCCCTAGATGGGAGAAAGGTTTCCCCTCTGGTCCATGGTCTCCACGCCACCCACCATATCTCCGTCAGTTTTTATCCCGTTTGGACTTTGTTTGATATGGATTTTCTGCGAAATAAAAACATGCAACAAACAGGAACTGGCACTGGGCACTGGATCAATATGTTAGTCCCAAAAATTGTACAAAAAGTTGCCAAAAGTATATGAAAGTTGTATAATATTGGCATGGAACAATAATAAATTATAGATACGACGAAGACGTATCAATTGCACACTGAATGCTTTTCTAGTTGCACAGAAGTGCCATACCACAGCAAAACCTGGTGCCCAGGATGGGCAGTTGGACACTACTTGCACACTTAAGACATTTTAGTTGCACACCAGTACCATAATAGTTGCACACTGGACTGCCTAGACGGAAACTTAATTCTGTAAGGGATATAGAAACACACATGTAGTCAAGTTGCAGTTATACAAGATGCGCAAAAACTCCTTTTCATCTGGAGAAATGCCTTGGTGGGATCTCAAGTATTTGGACAATGAAGGTTTGTTCACCAGCAGATGATTGTGGTCACGAACAAAGTGTGTCACCTCCCATCGCCCATCTAGCAGCTTCACCAACATTTTTTCCTTGCATTGAGTCTACTTTATTGTCTCGCGTTTCTGTTTCTTCTTTTTCTTACTAGGATGTAGCGCCCAAGATGCAATTCTATCCTAATCATGTGATGAATTCATGATTGGGGCACAACCGCATTTTGAGCACATAGCAAGGTGGATATTATTACAACATACCATGTACTGAATAGATGGGAATACAATATAAAGACTTGCACACGCCACAAGCTACAACATGAATACAACATTTCATCAATACATAGCAATCATCATACAGAAGAGTAGGATCCGACTATGGATGAAATCAAACAAAAAAGAAGAATGAGATCCACCCTACCAATCCCAGGCTCCCGACCCGGAACCTATCCCTTGATCAAAGAAGAAGAAACAGAAGAACTCCAAAACAAGCAAGCATCACTCTCACATCAAAGCTTCGCTTTACTTGTACCTGCAACTGTTGTTGTAGTAATCTGTGAGCCACGAGGACTCAGCAATCCCATTAACATGGGTATCAGGACGAGCAAAGCTTAATGGGTAGGGAAAGTGTTGGCGATATGACTATCAGATATGACCCGCCCAGGAGGGGCCAGGTCATCCCTATGGTGGTTTTTTCTAAATAGATCCCAAGAGGATATTAATGATGGCGGCTCATAGACATGCTTAGTAAAAAGGCCTAAACATGAAGGCGGCTTAAGGCCCATGAAGTGTAAACCATCGTGTATGGGTAGACTTGTAATATAAGGCATGTGAGATAAAGTCACTGAGCCGGACACGTTGTATGAGCCGGACGGGATTCTGTAGGCCGCAGGGCGTCGACCCATGTATATAAGGGGACGACCCGATAGCGGCTTAGGGCAAGAAACCACAAGTCGAAAGCCAGGCAAAACGTGTTCTCTCCCTGGTAATCAAAACCCTAGCAATACCACCTAAAACTGGAGTAGGCTTTTACCTTCACCTCAAGGGGCCGAACCAGTATAAACTCTCCGTGTCCTTTGTCCCGTTTAACCCCTTTAAGATAACCTCATCGCAATGGCTCCACAACTAAGTCCTTTCATGAGGACATCTGCCGTGACACCTCCACGACAGTTGGCGCCCAACGTGGGGCCAGCGCACAGTGGTTTTGAGTTCTTAAAGGGCAGCTTCGAAGGGCTGAAGGGATACGTTGTGGGCCGGATGACCAAGAGTCGTTGCGGCAAGCTCTACATCGACGATGTAGGCTGGGGCCCCGAGGCCGCCTCAATTGAGTACGGGTACCGGGTCCCCTACGACGGAATCCACGTCTTCATTGGCAAAATTGGCGAGCCGGGCCCAGAGTCGGACATCTGCGCCAACATCATCGAGAAGGCTCAGCGTGCACGACCCGCCCAGGCTGAACCTGCCGTAAGGCATGTCTTCGTTGGGTTCACCCATGGGGCTGAATCGGAAGGCTCTGTCTCTGGTGGTGAGACAGAAATCTACTCTGATGATGTATCAACTGCAAGACGGACGGCTCTATCTCTGGTGGTGAGACAGAAATCTACTCAGTTGCACAGGCGAGACCAATTCAATGTATCAACTGCAAGACGGACGGCTTGGAGGCTTCTCCGATGGCGACATTATTTCAGACCCCCATGAGCCACGGAATAGGGTGGAAATCTTCATGGTAGGCACCCAGTCGGTTCTCAGCTCGATAGCCGCCGCGGCTATAACATCTGGTGTGGCAGCGATGACAACTACAGGTGCTGGCGGGTCAGCTCGCCCGCCGGCTCAAGTCTTGACAGATCTATTGGATGCGCTGGCAACTCTGATGGAGGTTGAGGTAACCCCAAACAACTAGGAGCAGAACAAAGCAGAGATAGCTAAGTTGCATGATGAGATAGCGCAGGCTAAGGTGGAATTAGCAGCAGAAAATGCAAGGATGGCTGTAGAGCGGGCCGTTTTAAGTGCTCGGGCACAGCGGATTCGAGTAGATTCGTACCGGCTCATTATGGATCAGAACGCGTCGAACGAAGTTTTAAGGAGAAAATATCAGAGTCGTCTGCCCTCCGTTTATGAATCAAGGGACCTCTTGAGCACCCCTGGAGCTGGGGCCAGTAACCCGCCGGTGGTAAATCGGATGACAGAAGCGCTAGGTGGTGGGGTGTCGGGCCAGCCGCGTGTGACGAGTTCTCCATATATGGACAACACCCCGCCTCAACACGTGGTAACACTGTCGGGTCACTATTCCACCCCTTTGGACAACATGATTGTTGTGGCAATGCGATTGGCGGCTTTACTAGTTGAGGGTGAGACTCCGGCGGCGGTTGAAACCCGAAGAGCTAGGGAGCTTCTTCAAACAGCTTTAGTGGAGCAAGAGGCTTATTGTTACAGCCATGACCGGATTCATTCAACCCCTCGTCTGAACTGGAGCTACAGTAGGCACATTGACTCACCAGCAGTCTCAAGTACGGAGCAGCGCTGCAACAACCTCATGGACATGACCTGGCGCGCAATGGGGCCGATGCACTAGATTTGGTGGACCAGGGTAGAGCACGTCGGGAGGCCGAGTAGGCGGCTCAGCTGGCAGCTCATCAGCACGCGTCGGTTTACTCGACAGCTTCAGTTGAGGAGGGTGTAACTTCTAAGGCTTTCGGTGTGCCGTGTCTAAACAGCGGCTCTACGAAATGAGCGCCTGCCCAAGGACTTGAAAGGCCCTCGTAAGGTGCCTAATTATACAGCCGATCAACCCCCTGAGGCCTGGGTGGAGAGTTATGAGATGGCCATGGAGATGCTGGATGTTAGTGAGGCTGCATATGCAAAGTACTTCACCATGATGTTAGAGGGGACAGCTCGCACTTGGTTGAAGGGGTTGCCGGCTAACTCCATCGGGTCATGGGCGGAGCTGAAGGCCCGGTTTATCCAGAATTTCAAAGACACGTGCAAACATCCTATGTCGATTGTGGATTTGGTTTCTTGTGTTCAGGATGAGGGCGAGTCAACGACTAGCTGGGTGCGCCGGGTCTCAGCCATCATACATTCTTTAGATAATATCAACGTCGGCTCAGCGGTTCAGATGTTGGAGAAAATTTGTCGGTTCATTCCGCTCAAGCAGAAGCTTGGGCGGCTCAAGCGTCATTGCAACTACATGGGGGAGCTAATGGCGGCTCTCGTTAAGTATGCCAACTCTGATGGTACCAAGGACCCCAACTCTGAGGATGAAAGATCGGGAAAGGGAAAGAAGAGTAGCGGCATGTAGGGACAACAGTACAATTCTACCAATCAGGGCGGCAACGGTAAGCGCAAAGCTGATGAATTTGTGGCTAACACCAGAGCACGTAATTATAACCAGCTTCATAAGGGAAAGCCGGCTCCAAGGACAGGATTCGACCTTGAGGCAATGTTAAATCAGCCGTGTCCGAAACACGGAATGGATCAGAAGCCGGCTACTCATTCGTGGAAAGATTGCAGCATAATGAGAAGCTTTAGGGAGTCCATCCAGCACCACCATGGCCCGAATGGCGCATCAGGGTCCGGTTCTCATGGTCCGGGTCATGGAGGCGGTGGTTCAAGTTCCGGGTTTCAAGGTCATGGTAGCCAGGGTGGTTACAATCAATAGAGTAATCAGGGGAGTCAACAGCAGCAGCAGTCTAGTTATCAGAGCAACCCGAAGCAGTTGAATAGTGGGCAGTATCATGTCTTCACCACTAGCTTATGTAAGCGGGACCAAAAGCTTCATAATAGGGCCATGAATGCGATTGAGCCGGTGGTGCCACGTTATTTGCGGTGGTCAGAGCTGTCTACTGTGTGGAGTCGTGAGGATCATCCGCCCCGGGATGATAATCCGGGTCACCTGGCTCTGGTAGTGGCACCTCAGGTTGGGGGCTATAAGTTTACTAAGGTACTCATGGATGGAGGTAGCAGCATTAACATCCTTTATTATGAGACCTTCCGTCACATGGGACTGACAGATAAGAATCTTAAGCCGTCAAACACTGTCTTCCATGGTGTGGTGCCAGGTAAGTCGGCCTACCCGATGGGTAAGATATCTTTGGATGTTACCTTTGTAGACGAGCATGATTCCAGGTCTAAGACATTAAACTTTGAAGTGGTCAAGATTAAGAGCCCCTATCATGCTCTGTTTGTGCGGCCGACTTATGCTAAATTCATGGCAAGGCCTTGTTATGTTTACTTGCAGCTTAAGATGCCGGGTTATAAGGGCACCATCACAGTGCATGGGAGTCGCAAGGTGGCCTTGGAATATGAGGAAGGTGATGCGGCTTATGCTGAATCAGTTTGTGCAATGGAGGAGCTGAAATTTTACAAGGACAGTGTTGACCCGGCAGACATGACGTCCTTGAAAAAACCGACCACGGAGCATGATCCTTCATTAAAGTTTAAATCGGGGGATGATACCAAAATGGTTGATTTCGTCCCTGGTGACTCATCTAAGCAGTTCAGCGTCAACGCTAATCTGGATCCGAAATAGGAAAGCGCGCTCATCGAGTTCTTCCGTGAGAACCGGGACATCTTTGGATGGAAGCCTTCAGACATGCCGGGTGTGCCGAGGGAACTCGCTGAGCACATTCTTAATATTGATCCGAAGTTTAAGCCGGTCATGCAATTTCTTCGCCGGTTTAACAAGGAGAGGCGGAAGGCCATTGGTGAGGAAGTGGCCCGGCTTTTGGCGGCCGGGTTTATCATTGAAGTTTTCCATCCTGAGTGGTTGGCTAATCTGGTGCTGGTACTCAATAAGAATGGCACTTCGCGGATGTGTGTGGATTACACGGACTTGAACAAAGCTTGTCTGGCTGATCCGTTTGCTCTCCCTCGTATTGATCAAATCATTGATGCTACAGCGGGTTGTGAGCGTTTGAGTTTTTTGGATGCTTATTCTGGTTATCAATAGATCAAGATGGCAGTTAAGGACTAGGATAGAAGATAGCTTTCATTACTCCGTTTGGAGCCTTCTGCTATGTGTCTATGCCTTTTGGGCTCAAGAGTTCCCAGGCGACTTATCAGCGGAAATTGCCTTCACAAGCAGATTGGGCGCAATGTTCATGCTTATGTAGATGACATTGTGGTGAAGTCAAGAGAGAAGGAGCCCCTAATTGATGATTTGAAGGAGACGTCTGACAATCTCCGGGTCTATAAGATGATGCTTAACCCGGCTAAGTGTGTCTTTGGTGTACCAGTAGGCAAGCTCTTGGGATTTCTGGTTTCTAACAGAGGCATTGAAGCTAACCCGGAGTAGATCAAAGCCATTACTTCCTTGACTAAACCGGCGTGTGTTAATGATATTAAGCGACTGGCAGGTCGTATTGCGGCTTAAAGACGGTTCATAAGCCAGCTGGGTGAGAAGGCTATCCCCCTTTATCAGATGATGAAGAAGACATATCACTTTGTTTGGAGTGATGCTACAAATCAAGCGTTTGAGGATCTGAAGAAACAGTTGGCGGAGCCGCCCGTGCTTGCTGCCCCTATTGATAAAGAACCTTTGTTGTTATATGTGGCTGCTAATAGCTGGGCCATTAGTGTAGCCATTATGGTGGAAAGGAAAGAGGCAGACAAGGAGTGCCTGGTTCAACGACCGGTTTACTACATCAGTGAGGTGCTTATCGAATCCAAACAGAGGTATCCACACTGGCAGAAGCTTGTATATGGGGTTTGCATGGCAAGCCGGAAGCTTATGCAATATTTTCAAGGTCATCCCATCACTGTGGTTAGTTCTGCTCCTTTAGGAGATATCATCCAAAACAGGGAAGCCACAGGCCGGGTTGCCAAGTGGGCCATTGAGCTTGGTCCTCACGGTTTAAAGTATGTGCCACGCACGGCTATCAAGTCCCAATCACTTGTGGATTTCATCAATGATTGGACAGAGTTGCAGGCACCTGAGGAAAAGCCGGATAATACATATTGGACTATTCACTTTGATGGATCCAGAGAGCTGGAGGGCACGGGGGCTGGAGTTGTTTTGACTTCCCCACGAGGTGACAAGTTTTCTTATGTTCTCCGGCTAATGTTCCCCTGTACTAACAATGCAACTGAGTATGAGGCCTTGCTCCATGGTCTTCGGATGGCTAAGGAGATGAAGTTAAACTGGGTGAGGTGCTTTGGTGATTCGGATCTGGTGGCTCAACAAGTTTCTGGTACTTGGATTCTAAGGATCCGCTTATGGCGGCTTATCGACGAGAGGTTGATGCCATTGCAGGTCACTTCAAGGGTTACCAAGTTGAGCATATTGACCAAAGGAAGAATGAGGCGGCTAACAATTTAAGCCGGCTAGGGTCATAGCGTAAGCCAGTGCCACCTAACACGTTCTTGGATGTTCTACTCAACCCTTCGGTCAAATTACCTACTAAGGAGGACCTCGCTGTTCCTGACCCGGAAGCACAATTGGTGGCGGCTCTTCATGCTATTCCTGATTGGACGGTTCCGTATTTGGCTTACATGACCCGGGGTGAGTTGCCAGAGGATGAGGTCTTGGCCAGACAGATAACTCAGCTGTCTAAGTCAATGACGATTGTCAACGGGGAGTTGCACGATCGCAGTGTCACAGGGGTGTTTCAACGTTGCGTCTCTCTGGAAGAAGGTTTCGAGATTTTGCGAGAGATCCACGAAGGAGATTGTGGTCATCATGCCAGCTATAAATCTCTTGTAGCCAAAGCTTTCCGTTATGGTTTCTATTGGTTGATGGCTCACGCTGATGTTGAGGATTTGGTAAGCAGATGTGACGGCTGTCAGAAATTTTCACGATGAGCTCATGTGCCGGCTCAAGAATTGAGAATGATTCCAATTACGTGGCTGTTTGCAACTTGGGGGCTTGATATGGTTGGGCCTTTTAAGAGGTCCAAGGATAAAAAGACCCACCTCTTGGTGGAAGTTGATAAGTTTACTAAATGTGTTGAAGCAGAGCCGGTTAGTAAATTTGATGCGGCAATGGCGGTTCAATTCATGAAGAAGGTGATCTTTCGTTTTGGCTTTCCACACAGCATTATAACAAATAATGGCACTAATCTTTCTCAAGGCGCTATGGAAGAATTTTGTCAAGGGAGCATATCCGGCATGACGTTTCCTCCGTGGCTCACCCTCAATCCAATGGGCAGGCAGAATGAGCAAATCAAGAGATTTTGTGAGGTATCAAGCCCTGGCTTATGGTTCCTTTGCAGAGAACGCCAGGTTTTTGGGTGGAGGAGTTACCCTCAGTTTTATGGAGCATCAACACGACCCCCAACAGATCTACAGGTTACACACCTTTTTCATGGTTTATGGGGCAGAGGCGGTTCTGCCTAGTGACATCCGCCACGATTCACCCGGGTGGCGGCTTATGTTGAGGCTAACAATGAAAAGGCACGTCAAGATGCACTTGACTTATTGGATGAGGAGCGTGATCTTGCAGTGGCTCGTTCGGCGATTTATAAGCAAGACCTACGTCGTTATCACAGCCGCCGGGTTAAAACCAGAATCTTTCAAGAAGGTGACTTAGTGCTCCAACTCATCCAAGATCAGAAAGATCTGCATAAGTTGTCACCGCCTTGGGAATGACCTTTTGTGGTCAGCAAGAATCTGCATAATGGGTCATACTACCTTATCGACGTTCGAGGCAACAAGGACTCACGCACATCGGAGGAGGAGACCCGTTGGCCGTGGAACATTGCTCATCTTCGGCCCTACTATACTTGAGCCTCCAGCTCTCATGATGTACATAGTTACCTGATGTATATATTATAAGCAGTATAATAAAGCCGACATCCCTGACAATTCGGGGCCTCTTTCGTTTCACTTCATGGAAGCTGATTCTTTATCAGCATTTAAGAGGCTCGACGCCCACAATTTCAGTGACCAAAGAGAGTTGGATGCACAACACAGCTCAAACATAGGTCCCTGATGAGCGTGATTCATGAGTGTATCACTTGGGGGCTTCCTGCTCATCGAGCATAGCTGTCGGTACCCTCTTGATCGGCGCAATGCCAAAGCTTATATGGTCACTTGGGGGCTTCCTGTTCAAACATAGGTGTATTCACCAAAGAGAACATAGCTATCGGTACCCTCTTGATCGGCTCAACGCCATACTTGTAAGCATCTCACTTGGGGGCTTCCTGTTCAAACATAGGCGTATTCGACCAAAGAGAACATAGCGTTACTACCCTCTTGACCAAGTTTGTTCAAACATAGGCGTATTCGACCAAAGAGAACAAACTCTGACCGGATCATCCTACATGTAGCCAGCTGCTTCAACTCCATCAGGTCATCCTGATTGACCCACTGAACTCTTAACGATCAGTATTTATGGCGTATTCGACCAAGATCTGAGCTCGATTAAGGTTAATACGGCGGCTTGTCATGCGAGAGCACGGTTTACAGATGGTCAGGATGAATCCAGGCTTCATAAGCCGCCTTCCTTGAAACTTGGATAAATCACGTGATGTATGTTGTTACTCTAGCCCCGCGTACTCCAGATATGTCTTTTAGCAAGATCAGACTTTATCTAGGGTTCAAATGTCGATTGGGCACACTGTGAGTCAGGCTCACGGAATGCATGAACAATCTAGTTGCTCTGGCTAGTTTCATTGAAGAAGACACTTTGGCTTGGCAGCCTACAACAGCCTCGAATTTCTTTTGATTTCTTATTTGTATTCTTTATGAGGTTTTTTCATTGCCTTCTGGTTTTAGGAAATCGGGCCCAGCTACCCTGTTTATGGCTCATATTTGAAGCATACTTTGGGTTTTTACAACCCGTCAGGAGGACAGATTCTAAGTCACCAGAGTATCGCACTCTTATGTTTAGAGTTATAGCTCTAACACCTCTAACTGCATGAAGCTGATAAGCTGGCAGTCGAAAGCATATACTACAGGTATAACATTTTATTTAACAATTGTCAGATCAACCCTGATTATTGACTTTTCGTCCTCAGTGGCTTTAATTGGGTATCATGACCCGCCCGGCGGTAAGCCGCCAGGGCGCTTGTACTTTCTTTGAGTGCAGGATAATAATCATTCAGATTTGCATAAGTCAAAGGCTATCATATTTACTAGGGTTTTTAAATCGGCAGATCAACAGTATTAAGTAAAAGGCAGAAACGAGCATGATGGCACAACAGATTCAAGTTTTGCTACCCTATTACATGGCTCCATAAGCCGAATAAGATCCAGTTTTTCAAGGATCAAACATATAAACCGCCGGGCGGTTCAATCTTCTTGGCCTTGCTGATTTGAGGCCTCTGGTTCATCCCTTGCCGATTCTTTGTCCTTCGCCATCTGGAAATTTGGTTTGGACCAATCAAAGCCACGCAAGGCGTAGAATTCAGCTTCGTCATCGATAAGATCATACGGGTCAATTTTAGGGGCGAAGGTGTGCTTACGAATTGGACGGATCAGCTCCACCACTTTATATGCTGGGGTAGACATCTTCTGATTGTCTGCATCGTAAGCCGACTGATATTTGGATAGGTTGGTCTCTCAGCAATGACTGTTGCAGGAGGACGAATTTCTTTCACACAAGCGGCGAAGTCTTGCTGATCAAAAGATGTCCCATCCTCCTTTAAGCTCAGATACCCACTGGCCACATCTGCCGGGTCTAACTTCGGTACCCATGCCTTGGCATGGCTCAAGGCTGTCACAGCTCCGGCTCTTGCACAAGATCGTTGCTACCTCTTGAGCACTGTGTTGGTTTTCCCTTGAAGAGGAAAGGGTGATGCAGCAAAGTAGCGTAAGTATTTCCCTCAGTTTTTGAGAACCAAGGTATCAATCCAGTAGGATACTACACGCAAGTCCCTCGTGCCTACACAAACAAATAAGAACCTCGCAACCAACGCGATAAAGGGGTTTTCAATCCCTTCACGGTCACATACGAGAGTGAGATCTGATATAGATAATAATAATAAGATAAATATTTTTTGTATTTTTATGATATAAATTGAAAGTAAAGATTCCAAAATAAACGGTGACAGAAATAGCTTGTTGACGGGATATTAATATAATGGAGAATAGACCCGGGGGCCATAGGTTTCACCAGTGGCTTCTCTCAAGATAGCAAAAGTATTACGGTGGGTGAAAAAATTATTGTTGAGAAATTGATAGAAAAGTGCATAATTATGAGAATATCTAGGCATGATCATGTGTATAGGAATCACGTCCGAGACAAGTAGACCGAAACGATTCTGCATCTACTACTATTACTCCACACATCGACCGCTATCCAGCATGCATCTACAGTATTAAGTTCATAAGAACAGACTAACACATTAGGAAAGATGACATGATGTAGAGGGATAAACTCAAGCAATATGATATAAACCCCATCTTTTTATCCTCTATGGCAACAATACAATACATGCCTTGATGCGCCTGCTGTCACTGGGAAAGGACACCGCAAGATTGAACCCAAAGCTAAGCACTTCTCCCATTGCAATAAAGATCAATCTAGTAGGCCAAACCAAACTGATAATTCGAAGGGACTTGCAAAGATAACCAATCATACATAAAAGATTTAAGAGATGAATCAAATTTTGTTCATAGATAAACTTGATCATAAACCCACAATTCATCAGATCTCGACAAACACACCGCAAAAAGAGTTACATCAAATAGATCTCCAAGAAGATCGAGGAGAACATTGTATTGAGATCCAAAGAGAGAGAAGAAGCCACCTAGCTAATAACTATGGACCCAAAGGTCTAAAGTAAACTACTCACACATCATCGGAGAGGCTATGGTGTTGATGTAGAAGCCCTCCGTGATCGATTCCCCCTTCGGCGGAGCTTCGAAAAAGGCCCCAAGATGGGATCTCTTGCGTACAGAAGGATGCGGCGGTGGAAATTGGGTTTCGTGGTGCTCCTGGATGTTTTCGGGGTATATGGATATATATAGGAGGAAGAAGTAGGTCGGTGGAGCCACAAGGGGCCCACGAGGGTGGAGGGCGCGCCCCCAGCCTCGTGGCCTCCTCGTTGATTTCTTGACGTCCACTCCAAGTCCCCTGGATCACGTTTGTTCCAAAAATAACTCTCCCAAAGGTTTCATTCCGTTTGGATTCCGTTTGATATTCCTTTTCTGCAAAACACTAAAATGGGCAAAAAACAGCAATTCACACTGGGCCTTGGGTTAGTAGGTTAGTCCCAAAAATAATATAAAAGTGTATAAATAAGCCCATTAACATCCAAAACATATAATATAATAGCATGGAACAATCAAAAATTATAGATACGTTGGAGACGTATCAAGCATCCCCAAGCTTAATTCCTACTCGTCCTCGAGTAGGTAAATGATAAAAACAGAATTTTTGATGTGGAATGCTACCTAGCATAATTCTCTATGTAATTTTCTTTATTGTGGCATGAATGTTCGGATCTGAAAGATTCAAGACAAAAGTCTAATATTGACATAAAAATAATAATACTTCAAGCATACTAACTAAGCAATCATGTCTTCTCAAAATAGCATGGCAAAAGAAAGTTCATCCCTACAAAATCATATAGTTTGGTCATACTCCATTTTCGTCACACAAGAATGCTCTCATCTTGCACAACCCCGATAACAAGCCAAGCAATTCTTTCATACTTTAGTAATCTCAAACTTTTTTCAACTTTCACGCAATACATGAGCGTGAGCCATGGATATAGCACTATGGGTGGAATAGAATAATGATAGGGGGTTATGTGGAGAAGACAAAAAGGAGAAATTCTCACATCGACGTGGCTAATCAACGGGCTAGGGAGATGCCCACCAATTGATGTCAATGCAAGGAGTAGGGATTGCCATGCAACGGATGCACTAGAGCTATAAATGTATGAAAGCTCAACAAAAGAAACTAAGTGGGTGTGCATCCAACTTGCTTGCTCATGAAGACCTAGGGCACTTGAGGAGGCCCATTGTTGGAATATACAAGCGAAGTTCTATAATGAAAAATTCTGACTAGTATATGAAAATGGCAAAACAAGAGACTCTCTATCATAAAGATCATGGTGCTACTTTGAAGCACAAGTGTGGAAAAAGGATAGTAGCATTGCCCTTTTTTTCTTTTTTTCTTTTATTTTCTTTTTATGCGACGATGCTCTATTAATGTTGATCATCACACTTCTATTTATTTACAACTCAATGATTACAACTCGATACTCGAACAAGATATGACTCTATATGAATGCCTCCGGCGATGTACCGGGATGTGCAATGACTCATGAGTGACATGTATGAAAGAATGAATGGTGGCTTTGCCACAAATACGATCTCAACTACATGATCATGCAAGGCAATATGACAATGATGATGTGTGTCATAATAAACGGAACGATGGAAATTTGCATGGCAATATATCTCGGAATGGCTATGGAAATGCCATAATAGGTAGGTATGGTGGCTGATTTGAGGAAGATATAAGGAGGTTTATTTGTGATAGAGCGTATCATATCACGTGGTTTGGATGCACCGGCGAAGTTTGCACCAACTCTCAAGGTGAGAAAGGGCAATGCGCGGTACCGAAGAGGCTAGCAATGATGGAAGGGTGACAGTGCGTATAATCCATGGACTCAACATTAGTCATAAAGAACTCACATACTTATTGCAAAAATCTACAAGTCATCAAAAACAAGCACTACGCGCATGCTCCTAGGGGGGATAGATTGGTAGGAAAATACCATCGCTCATCCCCGATCGCCACTCATAAGGAAGACAATCAAAGAACGCCTCATGTTTCAAATTTGTTACACAACGGTTACCATATGTGCATGCTACGGGACTTGCAATCTTCAACACAAGTATTTCTCAAAGTCACAACTACTCAACTAGCACACTCTAATATCACCATCTTTATATCTCAAAACAATTGTCAAGTATCAAACTTCTCATAGTATTCAATGCACTTTCTATGATAGTTTTTATTATACCCATCTTGGATGCCTATCATATTAGGACTAATTTCATAACCAAAGAAAATTACCATGCTGTTCTAAAGGACTCTCAAAATAATATAAGTGAAGCATGAGAGATCAATAATTTCTACAAAATAGAACCACCACTGTTCTCTAAAAGATATAAGTGAAGCACTAGAGCAAAATTATCAGCTCAAAAGATATAAGTGAATCGCATAGAGTATTCTAATAAATTTCAATTCATGTTTGTCTCTCCCAAAAGTTGTGTACAGCAAGGATGATTGTGGTAAACTAAAAAGCAAATACTCAAATCATACAAGACGCCCCAAGCAAAACACATATCATGTGGTGAATAAAAATATAGCCTCAAGTAAAGTTACCCCAAAAACAGAATCTGTCAATAGCAGAACAGTCTGTAGTAATCTGTAGGTTTCGAATACTTATGTAACCCCAAAAATTATAAAATAAATTGATGGACGTGAGGAATTTAGCTATTAATCATCTGCAAAAAGAATCAACCTAATCTCACTCTCCAGTATAAATGGCAGCAAATCTCGTGAGTGCTAAAGTTTCTGTTTTTTACAGCAAGACCGCAAAGACTTTCCCCAAGTCTTCCCAAAGGTTCTACTTGGTAAAAACACTAATTAAAAGCATAAAACCATATCTAAACAGAGTCTAGATGCATTATTTATTACTAAACAGAATCAAAAAGAAAGGAACAAAAATATAATTGGGTTGCCTCCCAACAAGCGCTATCGTTTAACGCCCCTAGCTAGGCATAAAAGCAAGAATAGATCTAGGTATTATTGTCTTTGGTTTCAATTTTTTTAGCAGAGTCACCTCGAATCCGGGAGGTTCTTTATGTTTCCCTTCATATTCGGAAATTTTTAGATCTAAAGAATCCAACCGCTTATTGCAAAGGGTAATCAACATATTCATGCGGTGAAGGTTTCCGCTAACCCTCTTAAGAGGTTCAAGAGACTTTTGTAAAATTTTCGTTACTTCACAAATCTTTTCAAAAACTTGAGTCTCTTCCTGGGTATGATGTGATCCCTTTTGTTGAGGTAGTACTCCCACTATTCCCTCTATAATTTCATGAGCAATATTGGGATCAATTTCGATAAAATTCCCTTTGGCAACGCAATCCAAGAGTTGTCTATGTGACATATTTAGCCCAACATAAAAATTGCGAAGTAAAATTCTAAAAGTCACCTCTAGGGTGCAATTACGATAAGATTCCATCATCCTAAACCAATCATCTTTTAAATTTTCTCCTAGTCTTTGTTTGAAGTGAAGAACTTCAAATTCGGGAGACAAAGGGGCAGATAAGGGAACAGCCATGACGAAACACGGTGACACAAGAAGCAAGCGAAAAAGAGGTGAACGAAAAGAGAGGGCGAATAAAACGGCAAGGGTGAAGTGGGGGAGAGGAAAACGAGAGGCAAATGGCAAATATGTAATGCGAAGGATAAGAGTTTGTGATGGGTACTTGGTATGTCTTGACTTGATGTTGATCTCCCCGTCAACGGCGCCAGAAATCCTTCTTGCTACCTCTTGAGCACTGCGTTGGTTTTCCCTTGAAGAGGAAAGGGTGATGCAGCAAAGTAGCGTAAGTATTTCCCTCAGTTTTTGAGAAGTAAGGTATCAATCTAGTAGAATACTACACACAGGTCCCTCCTACCTACACAAACAAATAAGAACCTCACAACCAACGCGATAAAGGGGTTGCCAATCCCTTCATGGCCACTTACGAGAGTGAGATCTGATAGAGATAATAATAATAAGATAAATATTTTTGGTATTTTTATGATATAGATTGAAAGTAAAGAGTGCAAAATAAACGGTGATAGAAATAGCTTGTTGATGGGAGATTAATATAATTGAGAATAGACCCGGGGGACATAGGTTTCACTAGTTGCTTATCTCAAGATAGCATAGGTATTACGGTGGGTGAAAAAATTACTGTCGAGCAATTGATAGAAAAGTGCATAATTATGAGAATATCTAGGCATGATCATGTATATAGGCATCACGTCTGAGACAAGTAGACCGTAACGATTCTGCATCTACTACTATTACTCCACACATCGACCACTATCTAGCATGCATCTTGAGTATTAAGTTCATAAGAATAGAGTAACGCATTAGGAAAGATGACATGATGTAGACGGATAAACTCAAGCAATATGATATAAACCCCATCTTTTTATCCTCGATGGCAACAATACAGTACGTGCCTTGTTGCCCCTGCTATCACTGAGAAAGGACACCGCAAGACTGAACCCAAAGCTAATCACTTCTCCCATTGCAAGAAAGATCAATCTAGTAGGCCAAACCAAACTGATAATTCGAAGAGACTTGCAAAGATAACCAATCATCCATAAAAGATTTCAGAGAAGCATCAAATATTGTTGATAGATAAACATGATCATAAACCCACAATTCATCGGATCTCGACAAACACACCACAAAAAGAGTTACAACAAATAGATCTCCAAGAAGATCGAGGAGAACATTGTATTGAGATCCAAAGAGAGAGAAGAAGCCATCTAGCTAATAACTATGGACCCGAAGGTCTGAAGTAAACTACTCACACATCATTGGAGAGGCTATGGTGTTGATGTAGAAGCCCTCCGTGATCGATTCCCCCTCCGGCAGAGCTCCAGAAAAGGCCCCAAGATGGGATCTCTTGGGTACAGAAAGTTGCGGCGGTGGAAATATATATATATATAGGAGGAAGAAGTAGGTCGGTGGAGCCACAAGGGGCCCACGAGGGTGGAGGGCGCACCCAGGGGGGTAGGCGCGCTGCCTGTCTCATGGCCTCCTCGTTGATTTCATGACGTCAACTCCAATTCCCCTGGATCATGTTTGTTCCAAAAACTAACTCTCCCGAAGGTTTCATTCCGTTTGGATTCCGTTTGATATTCCTTTTCTGTGAAACACTGAAATAGGCAAAAAGACAGCAATTTGCACTGGGCCTCGGGTTAGTAGGTTAGTCCCAAAAATAATATAAAAGTGTATAAATAAGCCCATTAACATCTTAAACAGATAATATAATAGCATGTAACAATCAAAATTATAGATACGTTGGAGACGTATCAACCATTTAATTTCTTGAAGTCTGGTGGGCAAGATGGACAATTTCTTCCAATGCATCACTTAATAGGTTGGGTCCTTGATTAGTTGGGGAGATAGTAGCAAGAGTACGCTGAGCTCCGGTGTACAATTACTCAACAAGGGTATAAACCGCCTTAAGCTTAACAAGCATATCCTGATTAAGGTTGCTACTCCTGGGACCTGAGGAAAACACATATCGGTTAAATGGTGGTTTACATTACTACAACAAATACTCACTTTGGATGTATAGCAAGGCGACTCACCGAAGATAGCAGAAACCATCTGAAAGACACGGTGTTTTAAGCTGGTGAGCTTAGTGGTTACTTCTTGAAGATCTGCTTCTGCTTTCTCAGCCCACTACGTTAAAGCAGTCTTCTCTTTAGCCTAAGTATTTTTCTCCGCCAAAAAATGGGTCTTCAGTTTTTATGACTCAGCCATGCTAAACTGGAATTTTGACTCAGCTTTTCGGGTCTTAGTTTCCTGAGTCGCTAGCCGGGTCTTTGCATCATTCAATTGAGACTCCAGTTCAGCAGTAGCAGCCTGTATGAAGCATAGAGTTATCAACACATTTATCTCGGGATTACAACAATATAAGTCCCAAGTCCTTTGCAAGCAACAACACTTGGCACTTGGGTGCTAATGTCTATCAAAGCAATTTTCAAGGAAACAGCTCTTATTAATAAAGTCCCAAGCACTTTGCAAGCAACACTACTTGGCACTTGGGGGCTAATGCATATTGCTTGTATTTTATTAATGATGAGTCGGATGTGCTGTCAACAGTCTCAGCCCACTCATGGGGGCTATGCAGTTAAGTTCTACTTTTCTTACACGATGATAAATAGGACCGGTTCATTCATGCTGATTAAACCGGCCCTTCGGGGACTATGGATGCAAAGTTAAACCGCTTGAACATCCGGTTTAATTTTAAGCCGGACATGGAGGGAGTCTATGACAGAAGCTTATGGATTCTTCTAAGTCTACAACTTATTCAGTCTTATCATAGCCAGTAGACTTGGGAGCTAGCAGGATGTACATAATTTATTTCAAAGCCGGAAGACATACCTCATATTTCTGGTGCATCTGTTTCACTATCTCAATTTCCAAATCATGGACGGAGTGTACTTGGTTGAGATAACCAGACAATATTTCACTGCTGCTCAATTGAGCATAGTGGGAGATATCAAACCTCACTTTCTGTCTCTCAATGACTTCTTACTTGGCAGAATGTTTGGCTAAAACAGTTGGGTTCCCTAGTTCAGTAAAATCACTGCTAGTGATCAAAATGTCATCAGCGTAAGTCTCTGACGGTTCAGTATTTAAAGGGTCAATGTTGGTTTGATCAATAGAGAGGTCAGGTATCTCAGCTTGAGTGTTAGAAGCAGGATCTTCTAGTTGTTTTTCAGAGGCTTCTGGTGCAGAGGCTTGCTGGTCCGGTTCAACAACTTCAGGTGCCTCAGTTGGCTTGGTCACCTTCACCTTCTTCTTAGGCTTTGCTTGACCACTTCACGGGTTATGACAAGTCAGTATAAATATAAGAGTATAAAGAGCTTCAGAGTAAAATTAAGTGCTATTACCCAGGGGCGGTTTTAAAAGCCGGTAACTCAGTTCGCGAGGAGTTGCCAGAAGAAGAAGAACATTCAAGTTCCTGGATAACAGTAATCAACAGAGTTAAGTGATAGGCAAATAATACCCGCCAGCAAGATAAAGGAGTAAGTTAAAAAAGAACCACGTTTTGCCGTTTTTGAGGAGCGGGAGTGTTCGGTAAGCCGGAGGATAATTCTTCACCTCCGCTGGTCTGGGTCTGACGTTGATTCTCGTGTTGCTGTCATTTCAAAAGAAAGTGAGGATCTAAATAAGCCAAGGGGTGTGAAAACCTTACTTTCCAGGTTACTCACCGAAGTTCCTGTCTTGGCAAAGGTTCTGAGTCGGAGGAAATAATAGTTACCTCTTCTTCAACTGCTTGGCTGGCTCTTGTATCATCCTGATAATACTCAATGTCAATAAGATGGTTGAAAAACAAGCCAAGAGAGTCAAGGGCTACCTCCGACTCAGAAGTCTCATCCGGATTAAGCAGATCAGAGGCAATTGGTTGCTTTTAATGCTTCTTGGTGGTTTTCTGGCAGTTTTCACAACAGCTCTGGCCTTTTTTGCGGCTTCATGATCATATTCTACCTTCCAGAAGTTAGATTTAGCCTGCAGAAGAGTAACAAACTTGAGTTGACATAATATCTGGATGATAAGATAAAATAAGGGAAATCAAGGGACTTACATTTGATGGCGGGTTAAATTTGCAGAAAGGGTTCAGACCCACTTTGCTGCAATCTTCGAATTTTCCATTCACAAGCGTTTTTGTCATTTTAATAATGCCTTCCTCAGTCAAAAACAAAAGGCTATGGCGTAATGGATCATCTTTCTCTCCGGTATAAGTGCACATCAAGCCAGATCAGCGGCTCAAGGGTATGATCCGTCACGAGACCCAGCATCGAACCAAATCAACTCCGATTAGCCCGTTCCCTAGCAGGGCCTTGACCTTTGCGATAGTAGGGGCGAGTTTCTTACGTTCAGTGATGGTAAGTTTTTTAGGGAGTTGCTGTTTTGGGTCAAGACGTTCAGCACGATAACCCGGCAATGGATTTTCATCAGCTGGCGAGATATCCTTACAGTAAAACCATGTCTGATTCCAGTCCTTGGGGTGAATCGGTAGAACTACATGAGGGAAAATGGCGTCTCTTCTGCGTTGAATCGAGATTCCACCAAGTTCCAAGCTGGGCCCGTTTGTGAACTCATTTTGGCGGTTTAGATAGAAGAATTCCCTGAAAAGCTTGACACTAGGTTCTTCTTGAAGGTATACTTCACAGAAAACTTGAAAGTTGCAAATATTGGATAAAGAATTGGGTCCAATATCTTGAGGATGGAGCTGGAAGAATTGCAGAACGTCTCAGAAGAACTTACAGCCGGGGGGTGAGAAGCCCTGGTTCATGTGATCAGTAAAAACAATCACTTCATTATCCTTTGGTAGGGGTCTTTCTTCGCCTGGGTCTGGAGCATGGTAATGCATAACACTCTTCTCTGGCAAAAATCCAGCCTTGACAAAGTCTTTCAAAGTACCCTCAGTGACAATGGAGGGAACCCAGTTACATGTAGTAACTGTCTTTGGCGGCATTGTGAAAGAAAGAAAACCTAAAGGAAGGGAATAATTTGCTGGCTCAAGTCAGTTGGTGAAATCACAAGTTAACAATTGCAATGTATGTTTAGAATGGCGGCTTAAGTGAGGACGAATGATATATAGTTAATTGTAAACCAGATATGTAAGCCGCCATGACACGTGCTGGTATTCAGGATCTGACATGAGCAAAATTTTACTAAGTGTTGAGACAAACAGGTTTCGCGGATTAAGGATATAAGACTGGATCTGCAGCTATTTAGAAAAATGGAATACAATCTAAACCTAAGGTGGCGGCAGCAGAAGAGCAGAGGTGTTCAGATGAGATCTGTTGCAAGAAAGATATGATATGATATGATATCAAAAATGAGTGCTAAAACTGTTGCCGCGTAAGGTCTATGTGGTTTTTCGGATCTAAGCCATGAATCTAAGCGAGAAAAAAGAAGGTGGACGACGAACACCAATGAACACTGAAACCCTAAATGACAGATATATGGCGAGGAAGGGGAAGACTTACTGGTGCTGACGAAACAACGGAGAAGCGCCGCAGTGCTCTGATCTGTTTAGGGTGATGCAGCGGCCAAAGTCGAAGAAGATGAAGGTTGATGGAGACGCAGCTTGGGTGCACTAGGATGTCGCGAGAAGGAAGAAGAAGGAGAAGAAGCAAAGGAGGAGAATTAGAGGAGGGTAGTTGACCCTATATATAAGGAAAAGAGTAACAGGTGGGTGCAAAAAACGAGGAGGCCAAATGATGATTATCCAACTAATTGAACGCCTCGATTTTCAGAAGGTCATTAAACATAAAAGATCCGTTAAAGATACGTTATGTCACGTCCGAAGTTAATGGCGGATGACATCATGGAGGGTTTCCGAAATTTCTGGAGATGACATCATGGCGGGTTACACTATTTCACGGCAGATGAAGAAGGATTTTTATAAGTGTAGAAGATTGACATGAACAAAGTTCAAATCAACCTGGGGCCTAATGTTGGGGATATGACTATCACATATGACCCGCCCAGGAGGGGCCGGGTCATCCCTATGGCGGTTTTTCTAAATAGAGCCCAAGAGGATATAAACGATGGCGGTTCATAGACAGGCTTAGTAAAAAGGCCTAAACATGAAGGCGGCTTAAGGCCCATGAAGTGTAAACCACCGTGTATGGGTAGACTTGTAATAAAAGGCATGTAAGATAAAGTCACCGAGCCGGACACGTTGTATGAGCCGGCCAGGACTCTATAGGCCGCAGGGCGTCGACCCATGTATATAAGGGGACGACCCGGCAACGGCTTAGGGCAAGAAATCACAAGTCGAAAGCCAGGCAAAGCGTGTTTGCTCCTTGGTAATCGAAACCCTAGCAATACCACCTCAAACTGGAGTAGGCTTTTACTTCACCGTAAGGGGCCAAACCAGTATAAAATCTCTGTGCCCTTTGTCCCATTTAACCCCTTTAAGCTAACCTCGTCGCAATGGCTCCACAACTAAGTCCTTCCATGAGGACATCTGCTGTGACAGCTCCACGACAGAAAGGATAAGTGGTGAGGTTGCAATAGCACTAAGCATTGTCTGGTGGCTAACTTATGAGTACAAGAATAAGATGAGAAACTGCGCAAACGGTCGCAAACTAGCAATGATCAAGAAGTGATCCTGAACTACTTACATTCAAACATAACCCGCACTGTGTTCTCTTCCCGACTCACTTGAAAAGAGACAGTCACGGTTAAACACGCGGTTGGTGTATTTTAAATCGGATGTGGTGTCAAGTTCTCTATAACCGGATATTGAAAATTCCCATCTGCCACATAACTGAGGGCATGGCTCTTGAAAGTTTAAACCCTGCAGGGGTGTCCCAACTTGGTCCATCACAAACTCTCACGATCAATGGAGGAAAATCCTCCTCCCGGAACAACCCAATGAAGCTTGGAATCCCAGTTCACAAGACATTTCGACAATGGTAAAACAAAACCAACAAGACCTCCCGACGTGCCGACACCCTGATAGTAGCCGCGTGTATCTCGTCTCAGGCCACGATCGTATGGGACATCCTACGAGTAAAACCAGACCTCGAGTTGCCCTGTGGTGGCCCCGCAGTCTGCCCGTTTTGGACCAACACTCATGAGGAGCACTGGCCCGGGGTTGTTAACTAATTATCCTTTGGGTCTGGAAAGTCCCTATGCAATTTTTAGTTGTTATTAGGCAAATGTAAAACCAATGTTGGGCCTTGTTGGAGGAGTTTTATTCAAAGTGAACTGTCAAGGGGGGCCCATAAACCTCGACCGTGTTAGGAACGCAAAATCAAGGAACATAACACCGGTATGACGAAAACTAGGGCGGCAAGAGTGGAAGAAAACACCAGGCAAAATGTCAAGCCTTCCACCCTTTACCAAGTATATAGATGCATTAATTAAATAGAAGATATTGTGATATCCTATGATATCCATGTCCCAACATGGAACAACCTGCACTGCACCTGCAACTAGCAATGCTATAAGAGGGGCTGAGCAAAGCAGTAACATAGCCACACAATGGTTTGCTGGGATGGTGGAAAAGGTTAGAGGCTTATCATGGCAATTTGGGCGGCTTGATAAACAAGTGGTAGGTAGCGCGACATAGCGATAGCATCGACACAACTAGCCAAGCAAAGATAGTAGTGGTATCCAGGATAATGATCATCTTGCCTAAAATCCCACTACGAAGAAGACCGAATCCATGAAGTAAACGAACTAACATAGTCGAATGGATCCTCACAATCGCAACGTAACCGAAACATGGTCCTAGGCCCGGTCGAGGAAGTGGTTGGGCTGGAGGCGGCTTCTGGGCCTACGGTTGCAGAGGCCACGTGCGTGCGGTTAACGCATGAGCAACTGCTCATGCTCACGACAACATAGGAGGCGGCCATGGCGTTCGATGCTGGGGCATGGGAGGCCGCTTCCAATGCGGACGAGGCGAGCAAGAGGAGCTCGGGCGTAGCTACGGCAGTGGCGCTCGCCGGTGATGCTGGATATGGGACTTGCGGAGGCGACGAGGAGGCATGGTGGAGATGTGGCGGGGTGCCGGAATAACCCGAAAGGGGCAGACCCGAGCGCGGGTAGCATGGATCCATCCATTCCCGACACAAAACGACAGTGACGGAGCTTGATGCAGTGGCCATGGTGGTCTCCTGTGAGCAGAAACAGAGAGAGGGAGAGGGAGATCGTGAGAAAGCGAGATAGAGAACCAGGAGGAGAAAATGAGTGGGGCTGTCAGGGCACTCATCCCCGGCGAGGTTCCGGTCGCCGGAATGACGCGGAAGTGGCAGATCCGAGCATGGGTAGCATGGATCCATCCATTCCCAACACAAAACTTTGGCAACGGAGCTTGATGTAGTGGCCATGCATGGTGGTCTCCTATGAGCAAAAACAGAGAGAGGGAGAGGGAGATCATGAGAAATCGAGATAGAGAACGAGGAGGAGAAAATGAGTGGGGCTGTCAGGGCACTCATCTCCAGCGATGTTCCGGTCGCCGGTGTCAGTCGGATGACAAGGCGGGGTCGAGGGTGATGGGGAGCTGTGGGAGGTGCTCGGGCAGAGGCAGAGGGGCTCCTTGAAGTGCACGAGAGCAACGGCAGTCAGGCACGAGGTGCTCAGGGAGGGATCAAGCGGGAGGAGCTCGAGGCCTCGGTTGCGGGATTGGGTGGATTGAGGGGAGGAGACTGTGGCTGCGAGGGGATTTGGGCAGGTGGATGGCTGCAACATCTGGTTGGGTGGAGATGGATCGGGAGGGATCCTGAGGTGGACGAGGACTGGCGGCGGGGAGGAGGATTGGATGGGACAGACGTCCTAGATTTTAGGGTTGCGGTGATTATATAGCAAGTGGATTAGGTTAGGTGCCATTTTGGCCTTCCAATTTAAATCGGATGGTCGAGAAAATTAGGCTAGGTGAGTCCAACAAAGAACCAAAGATATTTTAGGGATGTTTAGGGATGATTCGGACCCATCGGTAACGACAGCCCGATTCGGGTTCGGGAAGATTCGGACATGCACGTGAGGGGATCTGAGAGAGGTCGACGAACACAAGGGGGCCTGACAAAGGGTCAATGGAGACGAGGAAGAAGTGGCAACTGTGAACGGCTGCGAGTTTTATGAAAACATGTAGATGCAATGCACATGATGCCATGATGAAATGCAACAAGCAAAATAAATCACACAGCGATAACGAAATAACTGGAAGGCTTCTGGAGCGTCGGTCTCGGGTCGTTACAAATCTCCCCCACTTACAAGAGATCTCGCCCCAAGATCTAGGGATGACAAACGAAAGAGGAAGAGAAGAGGTAAAACTAAGTTTCTTCTTTGACAAATGAGTGAAACCAATGAACCTTGAAAGGTTGCAAAGACATGAAAAGAACACAAGGGCAAGGATGAATGGGAACCACTCTAGTTGAAATGAGATATACAAGGAATGCGAAAGAACGAATTTGGGCAGCACACCGGTTGAAAGAGTAGCAAAACTTGATAGGACGAAAAGAACTTCAAGGGACGACACATCACTCCGGTTAAATGGATAAGCAAGGAAAAGAAAAGAATATGATCTTGGAAAAACGAGATGATGGGACAAAGAGAGCAACATCACAATGCCTCCGGAAGAAATGAAAAGAATGGAGAATGAAACAACATGTTCTACCCCAAATGAATTTGAGAGAGCATCTTTAAAAAGAAGGATTGAACTGAGTTGTTGTAAAACCAACAACGAAAAGAATAAGCTTGTAGTGGGCTTATGGAAAACATCTCAAAATTATGAGGTGACATTCTGCCATTAACAAAAACACTTGATTGCTTGAGAGGAATGAAGAGATGCAAACTCCACTTCAAAAGATAAGGGAGAATGAATTGCACATTTTGAATGCAAGAAGAAGAATTGTTGAGCTCCAACAAGAATCTTGACGAACACTTCAAGGATGAATTAAATCCTGAAGGAACCACCATGAACAAACTTTGGAAGAACTCCAGATAAAAAAGGATGGTGGAAAAGAAGCAAAGATTGCAAGAACAAGAATTGAACGCTTGCAATGATTTAGATGGACCTTCGGGACGAGATAATTGAGAGAGCTTGGAACTCCGGAAAAAAAGATGAAGCATCTCGAACCGAGAATGTGATATGATGAACAACTATAGAAAGAAAGATGAATCATTTGTAATCGAGAATTTACTCATCACGAACAATCCCCAGAAGAAAAGAATGGAATCACCTCAAGGAAACAAGAATAAGATTTACTGCATGTTTATCCTTCATCAATTTGAATTGATGACAAGCAATGGATTTGGCATACTACTTATTCTCATCGAAAAGGATTGATATAGCGCAAACTTCAGAAAGTCTTCAATGAATTACCGGTAGAATTTTGGAAACAATGAATGAGATGATATGCTAATAAAGGAAGATGAATGTTGAATGAACCACCGTAAGAATTGAAAACGAGTGAAGAGAAGTGAACGAATCACCGGGAAGAATTAGAAAATGATCAAAGAGACTTGAGTGAATTTACATACAAGCGAACGAAGAGATCACGAGATGACTAGAGAATACTTGAATGATGCACCGAAAGAATATGGAGACGAACAAAGAGGCGTGAATTGATAAGAATTGCCAAAATGAAGTTGAAAGATGAGAATGAAGAAATCTTCTGAAATGATGGCCATTGGATGATCAAGAAAAGAAAACAACTCCTGAAATGCGTTGGATGGGTATGAAAAAAAAAATCACAATCGAAAACAATTATGAGGATGGCATCAAGTTTGAACTATGAATCTTCAAGAGAGCGGAGGAAGATTTAAGAGAAATTCTTCCTTGGTCTTCAAAGCTGAGAATGACGACGAGAATCACCAAAATTATTTGAGACACTCCGAAGAAATGAAGAATAGAGAGGTTGAGCCAAAGATGAAAAGAATTTGAAAGCGATCTTGGAGAAGGCATCTGACTGATGAAAATTCATCCTTATGTCAAACTTTGAAAAGAATTTGAGAGTATCTCCGAAAAATTAGAAGAGTTAGGTAAGATCCTGGGAAAAGACCTATGGGTTATGGGCCCACTCAAAAGAAAACATCGTTGAAACCATTTTAAAGAGAGATATCACTGGTTGAATTAAATGGCTCGAATGAGATAACAACCTCGAAATAACTTGAATGGATTAAGAATGGAATCATGAATCTTCTGAGATATCTTCCACACTCCGGAGAGGAAATAGAGGAAGTTGAATAAACAAGAGAACAAAGAATGTGAAACAAAAGGATAAGAAATTGCAACATGGGAAAATATGTGAAACAAAAGGAAGAGATATGATCAACATCGAAGCTTGAATTTAGTTGACCGGAAAAGCAAAGAGAACAAAGAATGACAAACTTGTAGAGCATCTTCATGAAAACCATCGGGTACAACATGAAAGAAAAGGAATGAAGAGACTTCTCACAAATAAAATGGATACTTGATTAAGAAATATGAGTCCTTGAAGAGAAGGGTGTGATGGTGGGAAAAACAAAGGCAACTTGGGACGGATGAAACAAACGAATCCTCAGGCTTCTCAATGGCGCCCGTATGGAATAACATGAGGAGAAGTGCACCAGTTGGAAAATTATTGGCATGACAATCGCGATGCTCAAGAAGGATTAGCACTCCCAGAGAAACATGAGCATACCGCTTGAATTAGCACTCCAACTCCTCACCGACCAACGAGCCTACGAAGGAATTACTCACTCCCGGTGGAGAGCATCATGGAATTGGCGATGGAGGAGAGTTGGTGATGATGAAGACGGAAGATCCCCCTCTTCGGAGCCCCAAACGGAATCCAGATCTGGTGTACCGATGAAGAACAGGAGGTGATGGCGGCTCCGTCTTGCGAAACGAGATAATTCTTCCTCCCTGATTATTTTCTGGAAAAATAGGATTTTATAGCGTCGGTTTCAGGGTCTGTGGGGCCACCAGGTGGGGACAACCCACCTGGGCGCGCCTGGGGGGCAAGCGCACCCTGGTGGGTTGTGCCCACCCAGGTGCCCCCCTTCGGTGGTTCTTGGCTCCAAAAATTCTCTTTTATTGTATAAAAATTCCTTGCAAAGTTTCATTCCAATCCGACAACTTTTATTTCTGCACAAAAACAACACCATCGTAGTTCCGTTGAAAACAACGTTAGTCCGGGTTAGTTTCATTCAAATCTTGCAAATTAGAGTCCAAAACAAGAGGAAGACATTAGGAAAAGTAGATACGACAGAGACGTATCAACTCCCCCAAGCTTAAACCTTTGCTTGTCCTCAAGCAATTCAGTTGATAAACTGAAAGCGAAAAAGGGAAACTTTTACGAACTCCTTTGCTCTTGTTTGCATAAATAAGCTTAAACAACACCCAGGTTTTTAGCCAAGACTATAACTAACCATGCCGACAATAACTCTTAAAAAAATTATA
The DNA here is from genome assembly GCF_056163025.1 of Triticum urartu. NCBI lineage: Eukaryota > Viridiplantae > Streptophyta > Magnoliopsida > Poales > Poaceae > Triticum > Triticum urartu. The sequence continues at coordinate 534,388,909 of NC_141874.1, forward strand.
TTAACTCATATCAATGACATAATCAGCTAGCGAGCAATCATAAGATATCTCAAACAACAACACATTGTCAAAACAACCATGATATAATATGACAATAGTTATATCTCGCTAGCCCTTTCTGAGACCGCAAAACATAAATGCAGAGCACCTCCAAAGTTCAAGCAGCGATTAAACATTGTAATTCATGGTTGATACGTCTCCAACGTATCTACTTTTCCTAACGCTTTTCCTCTTGTTTTGGACTCTAATGTGCATGATTTGAATGAAACTAACCCCGGATTGACGCTGTTTTTAGCAGAACTACCATGGTGTTGTTTTTCTGCAGAAATAAAAGTTCTCGGAATGGAACGAAACTTTGCGAGGAATTTTTATACAATAAACAAGAATTTATGGAGCCAAGACCCACCGGAGGGGGGCACCTGGGTGGGCACAACGCACCAGGGCCCCCCCCTCCTGGCACACCCAGGTGGGTAGTCTCCACCTGGTGGCCCCGCAGACCCTGATTCCAACTCCATAAATGCCTATTTTTCCAGAAAAAATCAGGGAGAAAGAATTATCGCGATCCATGAGACGGAGCCGCCGTCACCTCCTATTCTTCATCGGGAGGCCAGATCTGGTGTCCATTTGGGGCTCCGGAGAGGGGGATCTTTGTTCTTCATCATCACCAACCCTTCTCCATCGCCAATTCCATGGTGCTCCCCACCGGGAGTGAGTAATTCCTTCGTAGGCTCGCTGATCGGTGAGGAGTTGGATGAGCTTCATCATGTAATCGAGTTAGTTTTGTTAGGGCCTGATCCCTAGTATCCACTATGTTCTAAGATTGATGTTGCTATGACTTTGCCATGCTTAATGCTTGTCACTTTGGGCCCAGGTGCCATGATTTCAGATCTGAACCGTTTATGTTATCACCATTATATCCATGTTCTAGATACGATCTTGCAAGTTATAGTTACCTACTACGTGTTATGATCCGACAACCCTGTACTGACAATAGTCCAGACCACTCTCGATGATGACCGTAGTTTGAAGAGTTCATGTATTCACCGTGTGTTAATGCTTTGTTCCAGTTCTCTATTAAAAGGAGGCCTTAATATCCCTTAGTTTCCAACTAGCAAATGTGCTCGTGCATTACAACATGAGACAAAAGCATCATATGCCACAAACCAATATGCATGGATCAATACCTCCTCTCTTGGGTCCATGTCCTATATTTCAACAGGGCATCCTATAAAACTCTTCCTATGCGTGTTGTTACTTATCCTTCTTTCCACCCTCATAAATGGTGGTTGCGATGGTCACCGAACATGATCATTCTCAAGGCGATGAGCACGTCTATGGCCCGACACACATGTGAATGAATTTTTCTAGAACAAGATAATGTTTAAACTTCAAATAATCTTGTCAAGTTGTATGGGCCATGGCGAGTAATGCTCAATTATTTTCGCATAATTCTGAAATCAACTTCATCCCTTCTGGTTTGTTGGTTCAATCTCATAAATCTCAACAATTAAGGTAGGATTGAATTTAGAGGCTAATCTCAAGGTGATCAACACGTCCAATGCACGACACAGTTGTGACTGAATTGTGCTTGCACAAGAGAATGTTTAAAACATCAATTAATCTTGTCAGAGTTGTATGGACCATGCTAGGGATGAAAATCCTATCTATATGACAGATGATTTTTCAGAGAAATAGTAACAACCAATGTAAGTAATACATAATTATTTTTCATAATTCTGAATCTACTTCATTCCTTCTAGTTTGTTGGGTCAATCCCATAAATCTCAGACTCCCAACAATCAAGGTAGGAGTGAATTTAGGGAGCCTAGTGATTATAAAAAACAGGGACTGAATTTCACAAGCCCAATGTACAAGTTTGTTTCCAAAGAAAAACACACATAATTTTCTCTTGAAAATTTAGTCACTGATGATCGAAATCCCATAATTTTTTTCACATGCCCACTTATTTAGCTCACTTTCTTAAAATTTGCTCTCTTCTAGTCTCCTTTCTGACCGAACTCTTTCCCAATCTCTCATTAATTCCTTTCCTATTTTTTGAAGGTCCCTCCCTTGCTCGCCCATTAATTTCCTAGAGTGTTTATTAGGAGCCAGATTAATTCTATTCTCTTGTTAGGGATTCCTTTCCTTCTTTAATTACTTGATTTACTTCCCCCCAGCGGCGTGGCTGCGTGTAGTGCATGAGCCAAAATCTCTCGTTAATTCCTTTTTACTTTGTTTTGAGGGTCCCTCTCTTTCACCCATTCATCAATGGATCCTTAGATTTTGCACGATGCATGCATAACCCTCGATAGAAACTATTCTAGAATCTATTCCTTCCACCTTTTCTCTGTCACCTCGTCTATTTCCTTCTGTATTTCTTTATTAATAGGGGTGTATATATATCGAGAGAGAGATAGATAGAGAGACTCCTACAGAAAAAGAAATAGAGAGAGGGGGAGTGGAGATGAGAACAAAGTGGTCTCACGTGCCTGCATCTTGATGCGCACAATGGACGATGGATTTCATGTTTGCAGGTAGCATTCATGTTTAACTGACTTTCTCATCCAACCCCACCTGCCATAAAGCTTTATCCTTTTATATATTTCCTTTCTCTCGATCCCTGCTGATGCGAGGCACCCAGCGCAGCCGGCCCGCCATCTTCGGCCGACAACCCGCCGGATCTCGCTGGACCAGCTGCACCCTGATCGCCCCGCCTCAGATGTTCCCAGCCTGGCAGCCGCAACTCTCGGTGTGCTTTTCTAGACGCTGGTTGCGGCGGGCCTGCGAGCAAGCAAGCCATTTTTCACGGCGTGCTAGCTAGCCGTCGCATGTGTGCGTGCATGCTAGCTAGCGGGTTGACACCGCGTGCGCGCACGCATCTGTGTGCTGGCCATGGCGTGAATAGCCGCCCACTGCCACGCATGCTGGCCTCTGCTGTTGCGGGTGCCTGCCACGAGCTGACCTCTGCTATCGCTCGGCCCCGCGAGACAGCAGCTCCCATGACTACGTATGCTGTTACTGCGTGCATGCGTGCATGATTTGCTTGTGTGTGCTGCGTGTGTCGCTGACGCGCATAGACGAGAGCCACGTGGTGAGCTGCGCCGACGGGCCGTCTAAGCTCACACCCTCCATGCGTCTGGAATGCTCTAGCGTGAGTGCATCATCCATGCAGCCATCTAAGCATCCCTCTTATCTAGGGACGCGCTCCGCGGCAAGGGCGCCTGCTTAGACTCCTCACACATAACTGCGAGTGGACTTCACCTTCGCCTTTGTGTGCTATCCATTGTTGGCCGTCGTCTCGCACGCGTATGAAGACTTTGTCTTCTATGCACAACAACTCTTAGGTATGTCTGCTAGCATGCCTTAATTTAATGATATTGTCTTTGTTTCGGACCACAATCACATTATTTATTTTTACATATTTTGGCTTGGTTGGCTGTTTGCCCGAGCTGCAACAATGTACATCTATTATGTGCGAGGAGTCTACCGTGTATTTTTTCTAGTTCATACTATGTATAACTACTTTTAAATCTTAGCCGTCAATTATAATTAACATAAAATCAACGGATATAAGAGCATGACTTATGGAGAACTATAAAAACTTTCGTCCTTTAATATTAGGTAAAGATAGGACCCCGCTGCCATGGGAGGGTAGGACAAAAGATGTCATGCAAGTTCTTTCCATACGCACGTATGACTATTTACAGAATACATGCCTACATTATATTGATGAACCGGAGCTAGAGCCGTATCGCCCTAGGTTATAATTGTCTCATGATGAATATCATCCAATAAGTCACTAATCCAATGCCTACGAATTTATCTTATATTGTTCCTGCTAAGTTACTACTGCTATCATCACTGTTGCGCTTGCTACAAAATTACTGCTATTACTGTTACCGTTACTATTACTGCTGCTACTATTATCAAACTATCATATTACTTTGCTACTGATCACGTTGCTGCAGATAATTAATCTCCAGGTGTGGTTGAATTGAAAACTCGGCTGCTAATACCTTCAAATATTCTTTGGCTCCCCTTGCGTTGAATCTATAAATTTGGGTTGAATACTCTACCCTCGAAAACTGTTGCGATCCCCTATAATTGTGGGTTATCAAGACCTTTTTCTGGCGCTGTTGCTGGGGAGCATAGATATATTTATTGAGTCACTTGGGATTATTATCAATTTATCACTACGAAGAATCTGAAGGATGCTAAGACTAAGATTTATCCCTCTAGGACGAGGGGAGGTAAGGAACTGCCATCCAATTCTGGTTTAGATTCACCTTCTGTTATAAGTAAACTTGCAACACCACCACATGTTGTTAATTCTGATATGTCGCAAGTTATTGATGATGCTACTTCTGCTATGGATAATGCTTATGATGATGCTAGTACCTTAACTGATAATGATGATGTGCCACTTGGTGAATTTCTTGATGAAAAAATTGCTAGAGTATTACAACATGATGTTGTTGAATCTAATGATGAGCTTGAAACTGAAACTCCTGAAACACCTGCTAGGACTAGCCTTCCTAGATATGAATTGCCTAAGGTACCGGAAGGTTATGTTATGAATGAGGAGACAACTAGAGATATTCTTGCTTGTAGGGGTAGAGATGATCTAGAGAAATTATTATGCAAGTATAAAGAAAAATCTCTGAATGCTAGAATGAAATATGATCCTAAGTTTGCTACTTCACCTATCTTTATAGATGATAAGGATTATGAATTCTCTGTCAACCCAGAGTTAATTACTTTGGTTGAATCTGATCCTTTCCATGGTTATGAAACTGAAACTGTTGTGGCACATCTTACTAAGTTGAATGACATAGCCACCCTTTTTACTCATTATGAGAAGACTCGATGTTACTTTATTCTCAAATTATCTCTGTTCTCATTAAGGGGTGATGCTAAAGCTTGGTACAATACTCTTGCTCCTGGTTGTGTGCATAGTCCCCAGGATATGATTTATTACTTCTCTAAAAAATATTTCCTTGCTCATAAGAAACAAGTTGCTTTACAGGAAATATTTAACTTTGTGAAAATTAAAGAAGAGAGTCTCCCACAAGCTTGGGGGAGGCTTTGCCACTTACTTAATGCTTTGCCTGATCATCGTCTTAAGAAAAATAAAATACTTGATATCTTCTATAATGGACTAACTGATGCTTCTAGGGATTTCCTAGATAGTTGTGCTGGTTGTGTTTTCAGGGAACGAACTGTTGGGCAAGCTAAAGAATTATTGAATAACATATTGAAAAATTATGATGATTGGACTCTTCCTGAACCACCGGCAAAACCCACTCCAAAGAAGAGGGGTATGTATATTATATCTCAGTCCTGAAGATATGCAAGAGGCAAAGAAATCCATGAAGGAAAAAGGTATTAAAGCTGAGGATGGCAAAAATGTACCTCCTATTGAAGATATACATGGGCTTAATACACGACCACTACCTAAGGTGGTAGAGATAAATTCTCTAATGAAGTTCAATGATAATGACAATCCTCGCAGTATGCACCCTAGCCAATGTCTTTATGAGTTTGAAGACTATATTATAAAACAAGACCACTTCAATGCAAATGTTATTTAGAATCTCAAATGATGTTAGAGGTGTTGGAAAGCATGCTTCTATGGTACAAACCCAGTTAGAACAAGTTGCTAAACCTCAAAGAAAGTTACTAGATGAAATGAATAATAATATACATGACTTTGTTGTTAGAGTTGCAACTAGAGGAGGTAAAATGACTCAGGAACCACTTTATCCTGAGGGACACCCAAAAAGAATTGAACGGGATTCACAAAGGAACAACACCACTGCATCTAGTCCTTCCAGAAAGAAAAAGAAAAAGAAAATTGATAGGACTTTGCATGCTCCTAGTGAACCTAAAATAGGAAAACCTCCTGGTAATCATAATGAAGTTTCTATCTCTGATGATGAAACTCAGTCTGGTAATGAACACTCACCTTCTGATAATGAAAAAGATAATGCTGATGTTCATGAAGACTCTCAACCTAATAATCAAAAAGAACCAGATAATGATGTTGAGATAGAACCACTTGTTGATCTTGATAACCCACAACCTAAGAATAAAAGATATGATAAAAGAGACTTTGTGGCTAGAAAACACGGTAGAGAAAGAGAACCGTGGGTTCAAGAACCAATGCCCTCTCGATCTAAGTTAACTAAAAAGAAAGATGATTAAGAATTTGAACATTTTGCTGAAATGCTGAGGCTAGTCTTTTTGCGTAATCGCTTGACTGATATCTTGAAAATGCCTCCTTATGCAAAGTACATGAAAGACATCAGTAATAAAAGAAAAATACCGAAAGCTGAAATCTCCACTATGCTTGCTAATTATATTTTTAAGGATGGAGTACCTGAAAAACATGGAGATCCTGGAATACCAACTATACCTTGCTCAATCAAAAAGAATTATGTGAAAACTGCTTTATGTGAATTAGGAGTTGGTGTTAGTGTTATGTCTTTCTCTTTATATAAAAGACTTGATTTTGAATAAACTCACACCTACTAAAATATCTTTGCAAATGGCTGACAAATCAACTGCCATACCTATCCGTATCTATGAGGATGTGCCCGTTGGTGTTGCTAATGTTACTATTTTGACTGACATTGTTATACTTGAGATGCATGAGGACGACAACATGTCGATTATCCTTGGTAGACCCATCTTGAATACTGCTGGGGCTGTTATTGATTACAATAAAAGCAAGGTCACTTTTCATATCAATGGTAATGAGCATACAGTGCACTTTTCAAAGAAACAATTCCAAGTGAATGGTATTCATGTTATTGAAAAATCTCCGACAATCACTATTGGAAGTTTACAAATACCTCTACCTACTGTCAAAAAAATATGAAATTGTAGTGTCATCCCTGGATCGGTATGCTGACACACACAGTACTCGACGATTTATAACACAGGTAAATCACATGTATAGAATAATGTAAATACTATTACCTCAATCCATATACCGGAAGAAACAACAAAGCTGTGGAGTCCCAACAACACCAACGTCAAAGTTGAGTGTAGACATCGTAACCCTAACGTATCACTTACTCGTCATAAGAATCCTGCAACATGAGACGTTGTAGCCATGTAGGTCAGTACATTGAATATACTGGCAAATTCACACCATAGAATAATAAGGAGAATATCTATCTCTATATGCATATTTGGCTGGTGGAGGCTCTAATTTTAACATTTGCATAAAGCTAATTTTTCCCTACAACAAAGGAATAGTTTTTTTTACTACCAAGTTTATGCCATTATTGAGAAGGTAACCCAAACTCAATCCCAGAATTATCAAGTATCAATAATATTAACAACCCAACAAATTGATTAAGTAAACCGATGAGACCAATAATTCAAATACCAGATACTCAAAAATGTCCATAACCGGGGACACGGCTAATCATGATTAGTTTGTACACTCTACAGAGGTTTGCGCACTTTTCCCCACAAGACTCAACCGCATCCATGATCGAAAGATCAAGACATAGCCTTTCTGAAGAGGTCCCGTTAACCGATAGATAGGCAGGTACACCTACAATTCCCCTACTTCTGCTAGCCCATCATGGAAAGGTTTACCACAACTTACTCAACTATGCCAGAGCCCATAATGGCTTGTGGCTGCACACGGAAGTTTCTGAGCATGAATAATTTTATGATCCCTTTGAGCCTGGGTGGCATTCCATAGGATGATCACATGGATACCCCGGGATCTCCTAGGAAAACACTGGATTCCCCAGGTGCCCATAACCAATCCACCCGGATGTGTACTAAAGTAGCCACCTTAAGTTTCCCTTAGTTATTAACTCTCACAACTTGCATGATTCTTACATACCAATCCCCGTCTACGAGCATGGCTAAGCAATATGAGCATAACGTATATTCCCTGGGTGATCAAAGGTATTAGGTTCCTACCTCATCATGTACATAGCAGTAACCACATGTTCACAATCCTAGTCATGCAATGTTTGAGGGTGTAACTAATGCATAAAAACTGGGTAATAAAGGGTATGATCAAAGTGTAACTTGCCTTGTACTATTGATGAAGATTCTTCACACTCATAATTCCTGATAGTTCTACTCGTCACACTCCGACCAATCAATCGTGAGCAAGCAATTATAACCAAACGTAAGCAATCACGCAAAAGATCCAAAAGAACGAAGAAAACACTTCGAACAACTACAAAAATCATCAAATAAATATTCTGGACAGAAACATATTTTTAATGGCAGCAAAATTGTGTGATTTTGATTTAACATAAAGTACATGTCAAGAGCTTTGATTTGCAAAAAGAATCAGTTAAATCAAAGTTATACAACTCAAGCTATAGCCAAAACAAGTTTGTATTCAAATATGTTTGAAACCAAATTTTAAAACTTTCAAAAATATATTTAAGTTGGTTTACTGGATAGAGGGGATCATAACGAAGAAGTGGGTGTTGGTTTCATTGAATTTGGACAAACGGTTTAAAAGTTGTGCTAGTTTGAAAAACATGGACTGGTTTGTTAAAGAAAACTAGCGAATAGGTCCCTGTCAGAGAATAAAAGAAAAATAATAAATCTAACGAACGAACGTTCGCTACAGAACCTAAACCGACGAATTCGTTCGCTACAGAGGCTAAACTAGCGAACGTCCACTAAATAAAACAAAATGTTTAGAGGAAAAAACAAATCGATATGGATTGCCCGATCTAGATCGGACGGACAGGGTGGGGCGATGGTTACCGCGGCGGCTGACGGCGTCGGCGGCGAGGAGGACGGCGGCGGTGGCTCGGCTCGAATGGGATGGCGGCTCCGGGGCTCAGCGACACCGGCGGAGTGGATGGGGAGGCCCGGCTCGATGAGGCGAAGTTGATGGCGGTGTCGGCAGGAGTCGAGGGCGACGGAGTGGCGCGGGGTAACGCGGCGGGGCTCGGCAGAGCTCGCAACTCCGGCGAGGTTCTGCACGGTGTAGGGGCGGTGGTGGCATGATTTGATGGGGAAAAACAGGGCCGGGGCTCGGGTATTTATAGGAGGAGGGGCAGGGTGGCGTGGAGGAGGAGCAAGGCAAAGGCAAAGGTGGGAGTCCCGCGCGGCCACGGGGGGCGATGGCGGTGTCGGGAACGCTCAGGACTTCGTCCTGAGCTCGGAGATGAACGGGCGGGCTTGCTGGGCCAGCTGGGCTGGGCGCGGCCCAGTTCGGTCGGTACAAACTTTTTTTAACTCAAACAACAAAAATAACAATAAATAACAAAATAATAAAAATTACATATAGCATATTATATACCAAAGTTTTTAGAAAAAGATTTTCTAAAACATGAACTATTTTACAAGGGAAAATAAACTCCACAAAAAATTAAATAAAGCAAACAGTACTACTGGTTTAATTGAAAACCAAATAAAAATATTTTTTTAATACCAAAATAATTTCAAATTTATTTCTCTCCATTTTTCTATTGTTGGGAATCATTTTACCCTATTTTCCATATATTTTATTTTTGGAGAGAAATAATTTGAATAAGAACCAAATATCTCCGAATTGTAAATGAGTTTCAAAATAACTTCAAAGGACTTTCAATTTGATTCTTTGAAACGTCCAACTCTCTTTCTTAGCATTTGAAGAGGTCATTTTATCTTCTCTCATGAAACTCATTGAGTTGCATAAAGTTTCTGAATTTGGAATATTTCCAAATGGAATTCAAATCTTTTCAAAAACCCTGTTTCCTTTAATTAAATGGAATAATTCATATCGTCTTCTCTCTAGGGTTTTGTGATGAAATGAATTTGAATTCATGGAGATCATAAATGCAAGGTGAATGTTTTGGTAAAGTCCTTTTATTCCCTCTCATTTAACTTTCAGAAAGTTTCAAATTTCACTCCGTTTCACACAAGCAACCACACCACAATCAAACAATCAATCAAAACTATTTATTTATTATAACATTCCAAAATTTAGAATTTTGGGATGGTACAAACCTACCACCCTTAAAATGAACCTTGCCCTCGAGATTCGAAGAGGCTAGAAAGAAATAGGTTAGGTTCGATGGTCCTCAGAATCCATCGATCGTCACAGGGGGTCTGGGGTGCTACCACCCTTAGAAGCACGGTTACGGTTCCATCAAAACTCAGGTCGTACATCCTTATTCTTGGCAGTGTCGATCTTCTCAGATTCTAGGGAAAATTCCTACTCTGGCTCTTTCGATAGTGGCATAACCTTTTCCTCAATTCTTTTGTCCATTTATCTTGGTACGGTCCTCTTGTGACTGGGTCTTCTTAGCTAACAGGTCTGGCGCCAATACTAAACAACTATCGATATCTCATGGTGGTTTGTAGCGACGCGACCTCAGACGGTCAAGTCTCTGTGCTTAAGTGTCATCCCTGGATCGGTATTGCTGACACACACAATACTCGTGGATTTATAACAGAGTTCAATCACACACTTATTACATCGAATGTCTCAAAAGAGAACTTATTACAATAATATGGCTGAAGGCCATCTAAATAAGATAACAGCGGAAGCTTCGAAGGTAGAAGAGTCCATCCAACTCCACGGAAAAACTGAGTGCATGACAACGACCTAGCGCACCTTACTCTTCGTCTGAAATTCTGCAACATAATACGTTCCAACCTGTGTAGGTCAGCACATGGAATATGCTGGCAAGATAACACTATAGAGCAATGAACAAATAACAGCTATCACTACATGCATATATGGTTGGTGGAGGCTCTATGGTTATTAGTTCGCATAAAGCTAGTTTTTCCCTACAATAAAGGAATATATTTTATTTAACTACAAAGTTTGTTGAAAACATTGAGAAGGTAACACCAACTCAATCCCAATTAAAATTTAACAACCCAACAAAATTAATTAAGTAAAGTGATGAGAACAACATAATAATTCAAGTACCAGATACTCAAGATGTCCATAACCGGGGACACTGCTAATCATGATTAGTTTGTACACTTTGCGGAGGTTTGCGCACTTTTCCCCACAAGACTCGATCTCCTCCGTTGTATTTCTCGTACTGCATGGTGTTTGAGAAACGGATGACCGAGACACAGTCTTTCCGAAGAGGTCCCCTTAACTGATAGATAGGCCGGTACACCTACAATCTCCTACATCTGATAGCGTATCATGGAAAGGATTCCCACAACTTACTCAACTATGCCAGAGCCCATAATGGCTTGCGGCTGCACACGGAAGTTTCCAGCATGAATAATCTTATGGTCCCTTTGAGCCTGGGTGGAGAACCATAGGATGATCACACGGGTACCCCGGGATCTCCTTGGACAACACTGGATTCCCCAGGTGCCCACAAACAATCCACCCAGATGTGCATTAAAGTAGCCACCTTAAGTTAAACCTTAGTCAACAATGATCTCTCACATCTTTCATGAATTCTCCAAACCAAACCACGTCTACGAGCATAGCATAGCAGTATAAGCATAATGTAGTAAATACCCAGGGTATGATATAAGACAATAGGTTCTACCTCATCAACTACTTCCCAATACCCACATGTTAACAAATCCTACTCGTGCAATGTTTGAGGGTCGAATCTAATGCATAAAAACTGGGTAATAAAGGGATATGACCAAAGTTTTACATGCCTTGCTGACCATCAGAAAACCCTAGAGATTCGTAGTAGCAAGCCTCGCACTCCGGAAACTCTATCGTGAACAAACAATAGCATACATAAGCACTCAAGCATAATATACAAAGGTAAAACCCAAAGAAAAGATCTAAACTGAAAGTTCAAGTGAAGAGCTTCGATTTGCAAAAAGAATCAATTGAATCAGAGATACAAAACTCAAACTACGGTCAAAAGAAATTCAAATTCAAATCTTCTTGAAAAAAAATTTAAAATTTTCAAAATCATGTTCAATTTTATTATCTGGAAAGAGGGGAACAAGACGAAGATTTTGGCGTTGGTTTCATTGGATTTGGATGAACGAGCAAAAAGTAACGAGGGTTTGAAGATCATGGACTAATATGTAAGAAAAGTATTCGTGGATAGGTCCCTGGACGAAAATAAATAGAAAAGGAAAAAATTATACGGAACAAGCGTTCGCTAACAGAGGTAAACGAACGAAAACCGTTCGTTAAAATGATCTAACCATTGAAAGTTTACTAATTAGACTAAAACAAAAATGAAAACTGATCTAAAAACTAAACCGACAAAACTGAAAACAAAACGAAAGAACCGATCGGTTCTTACCGGTCAACAATGTCGGCGGCGGGATCGGATCAGCGGCATGTGGCGGCGGCGGATGTCGGCGAGGCGAGGCGGCGCGAGGTGGCGGCGGCAGCAGCGGCGGCGGTGAACGGCGGCGCGGCCGCAACACCGGTGGCGGTGAATGGCGGCAAGGGGCGGCGGTGAATGGCAGCGCGGGGTGGCGGCGCAGCGTGGCGGCAGCAGTGGCGACAGCGAATAGCGCCCACGACGCGGCTCGGCTGCGAGGCGGTGGTGGTGCGGCGATGAGGAGAAAACGGCGGGGCGACGCGGCTTATAGGGAGGCCCCGAGGGGGTCCTTGGCTTGCGTGATGGGGCGCTGGGAGGCCGACCCGGACTCCTCATCTCCGGAGTCCGGCGTCTGCACGGGAGGCAGGCGGCGGCGGCTCGGTTGGGCCGGCTGGGCTTCGGCCCAATTCGGTCCGGAGTTTTTTATTTAAAAAATTGCCGCAGAAGAAAATCCTAATAAATTCTAAAAAAAATTCTAAAAATTCCAGAAACAATTTTTCACTGTCCAAACCTAATATTTAGGACAACATGAATATTTTTCTAGACTAAAATGCAATTTTCAAAAATGCTAGTTTTCTCTAATTCGAATAAAGTAGCAAATAAAATAATAATTTGATTTTTTTATTTCTTCTCCAATATTTCTCTTCTGTTGAAGAAGTCATATTATCTTCTCTCATTTATTTTATTTTTATTGTTGGAAATAATTGGAGAGAAACTATTAAAATCAAATTGATCCTCTTTTCAAATTTGAAATAAATTCGAAATATGAAAATTTAGTGAAACCTCCAACTCTCTCCTTGGGTCCTTGAGTTGCTTAAGGTCTCTAGGATCAAATTGTCCAAATAAAAATCAATTAAAATGCAGAGAGCATGGATGCATATGATGACCTACTGATTAACATCCAAATTGAAAATTGGGATGTTACATGGTCATCAAACAATTTGACTGGGTCCCTGCAGAAAACGGGTCTGGGCTTCATTTCTCACCGTATGACCTACGATTGGCAACAACTGCCTTGTACAAGGGAAAATTGGCATACCACTCTAAGGTTCAATTCAAGGTTTTGATATCGTCGTCTCTCTACTATGGGTAAGTCACTCAGATTTACCATCCCATATAGCAAGGCGAATAATAAGCGTAAGTCGGCATGGTGATCAATCCATTCTGCACCCAAATCATTACCTTGTATATGGTTTAGTGAATCTCACATTCTAATACTCGGTTATCCTCACAAGAATTACAGAATTTCTCTTGTCGATGAACTAAATTCGAATAATCCATTGATTCTGCAAGCCAAACAAACATCTATCGTTTCTTCACACTCTCAGGTTTTGCGTAATTCCTATAAGATCGCATGTTGATAAAGGCATGTCCTCTTCCAGGGTTTTACCTTCAGCAAGAGTGTGCTTGCTTCTTGGCAAGTTCTGGAGCCTGTGGATTATGGGCCCACCTCATCACATTTATAGCTTTACTCATCCTGGGGTGTGGCACCCCGATCCGCATGGAGCAGGAGGCCTTCGCACGTCAGCCCAGGATAACACCTAACGCACGACAGGTCCATAATACAACATTCCAGGTACAAGAATATAAATCAAGTACATGTGCATAAGCTTAAATCATTGATGAATACAATCATCTGGCATAGCCCTACGGCTATTTGAATGGCAGCGGAAGTCTATTAAAAGGCGGCGGAAGTCTTGGTTTGGCAGCATAACAACTCTGGCTAGGCTCCACAACTCACAGGACTGGCAAGGTTACGGCCTAGCACGACGGATCAAGCGAACAACTCGGGTATGACCTACAAAACTGGCATGACACGCCAGGTCAGTACATTGAATGTACTTGCAAGACAACCAAATACACAACATCCAAGCAAGCAGAAGACAAGGCGAGAACCGAGCGCATGCAACAGCCTACCTCATATCAATTACTAAACATGGTATGATAAAGATCAACTAAGCATGAACAATATCATAGCATCTACTACATGGCGGTAATCATGGCATAACAAACATGCTTCTAACAGGGTAAAAACATACCATATCATCCAATCAAGGCATAATTTAACATATAAATCAAAGCATGGCATGGCATCACGAAACTATGCTGAAAATAAACTTCCGAATATATCCAATGCCGGCATAGCAGGTTAACTTTATGCAACCATCTTCTGTTCTATCATGGTTCTTTAAATGCAAATAATGATATATTACTCATGCAAAGCAACTGAACTTGTGCGCCGAGCCCCTCGGACTCTCTTACCAATGTGTTGCCTCGCAACCGAACAGTGATCTTTCCGGCGATCACAACCACGACCAACACTTGGTCTCCAACACTCACCGAGACCTCGTCTCGTGATCATACCAAAACATCGCCGTGACTACTCACGACTATCTCATAGTCCAAGTCACCATATTCTTGTTATCACATCTTTATTTACCAACTTAATTACTTCAGGTTTATACTCCATTTTGACCAAGACCTGATAGTGGGACCTACTACGAACTGTGTTGCTATCGATAGACTTCATATACACTCTGCAGAGGTAGCACACTATACCCACACCATAGAACCCATGGCCTCGTTATCCCATTCAGGTGGACCAACGGCATTCCGACGAAACCGATCTACTGCCATGACACTCTCCCAGCCACTCCGACCCACTCCCAACTGGGCTAGTCCTGGGTGGCCCCGTGTCTACCAAACACACACCAACCACCGTCGTGGCCAAAACGCCCCTCACGGGGACCGGTACCAAAATCTCAAAAACGGGCGCACAAAGTTATGCCCACCTACCTGATCAGGGTAAGCATGCCCATAAACCTTCCCTAGTTGGAGGCACCGGCAAGAGGAATGACAATAGGCCGCATTAAGGCCTTCCCTTAAAGGCAAATGTGGCTGCACTAAAAAAGTTTGATTTGGTGGCACTATGACTCGATCCCATCGATGACGGAGGAGGTTTGTTATTATTAAGTCATTTTAATTCCTTCTCCATCATCATGACCATGAATGCAACAATGAGCATGAACCATACAAATGCATGAACAAAATATTGAACTTCTCAAGTGCACGACTATAACATAAAGGACATGACAATACCAAGTAATAGGATATCAACGGTGCATTACAATCCTCATAACATCTTAAAACAATGACTTGAAAATATAATAGAGTAGTGACATGTCAATAACAACATTCTAACTAGCATGGCAAAGATATCATGAAAGCATAAGCATGCATGATAAGCATAACGGAATAACTACAGACGAAAACGATATGAAATACTGCAACTACACACACACAAGGTGCAAGCAAGGTCAACATGCAAGTTCGGGGCTCATGATAAGAGGTTGGCTTGCTTGGGGTCGACAAATACTCTGGGGAGAAGTGTAAAACGATCGCGAAAAGATTTGCCAGAAACAGTTCTCTCTCGGAGGGGGCTGTTTACGTGCAAGGGAAAAAAGGTCATTTTCACTATGTGAAAACATTATGAAAATGATACCAATGGAAAGAGCTCGACGAACAGAGAACGTGAGCGCTAGAATCACCTCAATCGGAGTTGCGGTTGCAAAGTTACGGCCGTTTGAATGGCGAGGACTAATCTGTAAAATAAGTATTCACAGACACGCCCTTGTCGGTTAAAATAGAAAGCGCACTAAGGAGAATACGTTTTCAGAGAAGAGAAAGCGCATTACTGACCGCAGGCGACAAAAAGTACGTTTTCAGAAAACGAAAACGTATTTCTCTCTAAAGCCGCGATGAAGTACACTTTCGAGAAACGAAAGCGCATTCGCGCGGGGCGTCTCCACTTACGCCAGCTCAGCGAGCCGGCCCAGTCAGCGTGCAGAGACCGACAGGCGAGGTCTAGAGGCAGGGTCAACACTGGGCGGGGCCCGCCTGGCCTTCTTCTTCCTCTCGCTCGGGGCGCGACGAGCCGAGGCAGGGGATCGCCCCGACGAGGAGCGTCGGCGACTCCGGCCACCGCTCGCAGCGTGCAACCTACCAAAATGCGCAGGACGGAGAGGCGCATCTCAGGGTGGGGGTTACTGCCGCCGGAGAGCTTCGTAGCAGCCGCAGCAGGGCTTGCGGCGGAGTTGGGCTTCGCTCGTCGGGTGAACACAGGGTTCCGGTGAGGGAAATGGAGGGGCAGCGGGTCGGGAAGGGTCGCCGGAGAGTGGCACGTCCATCCATGGGCTCGACCTAGGCAGGGGACAGCCTGAGAGGGGGTTGGGTGCGGGGGCCGAGGGCGAACTCCGGCTAAATTGCTGGGCTCCAGCGAGGGATTCGGCCGGGCACGGGTGTGAAAGGGCTCAAGAGGGAGAGGGGAGGGGGCTGGCTTGCTCGAGGAAGGTTGCGGACAGGCTATATATAGCCGAGGCGGGGAGCACCGAGCCTGTCACCGCCGAGCGACTCCGGCCACGGCTCTGCCAGCCACAGCAGTCACGGGGAGGCATGGGAAGCCGACGAGGAGGGAAGCGGACGAGCGCCAGAGGCTCACGGAGATGAGCAACACTTGCAGACGAGAGGGAAAAGAAGACAAAAGTGAGGAGGATGACGATGGCCATAGTTGCGCACTATTCGGTCGTTGGCATGGCTCGCCGGAGAAGAAAACGAAGGAGGCTAGAGGTCTAGAGGGAAGCCGACGGCGAGGGGGGACTGTTGGACATTAATGGCGAGGCCAGAGCTGGTCGGAGCAGCACTGCCGACGACAACAGTGGCTAGACCACCGTTTTGGCTGGCTGCCTTCATAGTCACCACTGACATGGCACGCTCTGGAGTTTTTACTGATGTAATCTCATGTCTACTGCATAGTGCTTCGTAGATAGAGTATTACCATGGTAAAGAGACGGGCAGAGACAAATTGAGCTGAGTAAACCAAGCTCCACAAGTTTGCTGCTGCAAACTTTACCATGCTCTAGAGATTAAACCAGAGAGGGTAAAAGGTAAAATGGATGTCTGGTAGGCTTAGGGTAGAAAGGACTACGGTCCTGGTAATTTTGAGGTAATTTGGCAACTATTTACCATAGTTGCTGTACAACTACCAAATCTGACCCAAAAATAGAATGATGAGCAAGCACTCACTAGGAGTGATGGATTGAGCTGAAACTTGGCAAAGCTTGATTATTTGGACATAAAATGATGCTATAAAAAGTTCATACCAAATGGACTTACCAAAATGGTACTTCCTTCACAGCTATCATTTCTGTCCAAAAACTTTAGAGAAATCCTTAGGGCAATTGCTAGATTAAATGAGCCAAAATCTTGTGGAGATAGGTTATATGGATATGAGAAGCCCTGGGAATATTTTCAGCCATAATGGAGCAATATAAAATGCACTTGCTTCCCAAACTGAAAAATTGGACAGAAACCAAGAATTGCTCATGTTCCCACATAGTTCT
The DNA here is from genome assembly GCF_056163025.1 of Triticum urartu. NCBI lineage: Eukaryota > Viridiplantae > Streptophyta > Magnoliopsida > Poales > Poaceae > Triticum > Triticum urartu. Next base: position 534,406,562 of record NC_141874.1, read on the forward strand.
ATGAAATGAACTGAATTTGGGTGGAGGCTAATGATTTGAGATACTTGAGAGGATGGAAAAATTTTCATCCCATTTGGAAACTTTATGAAGGTACTTCCTTCACAAAGTTGCATTCTGGTCAGGAACTTTGAAAAATAGCACAGGGATCTAGGATGAATGGATTGAGCTCATATTTGGCATACATGGGTTATTTATCCATGTTAATCACCCTGCGAAATTGCAGCTCAATTGGGATTAGGAATAAGGCACTTCTTTTGCAAAATTTCAAAGAAGGCAGAAACTTACATTGGATCATGTGCCAAATTTTTGAACTGAGGAACATGAGATGAGGATGGAACTAGTGATTATATAGCAAGGACAAGCTCCACAATTTATGTGGGAATTTTCCCTGCTATAAAAATAGTAGTTCCTTTGGAAAATGGCAGAAATGCAATATTGGCATTAAATAGGAAACAACAATTTTCCTTATTTAATTATGGCCAATATATTTTCCAGAGCTTGGATTAGGCATAAGTATCAACTCCATCAATTCTCATGAATTTAGGAGATGGCTAGCTATGCCTTTGGATTTTATTCCTCAGAAAAGCAAGAAAAGGAATAAATCACAATCCAAAAATATTGCATGGGACCTAGCAATATTTTTGCATATCCAAGGTTCGGAAAGGTAGAATGGTCTCTGGGAACAGTTGGAATGATCAACAGATCAATGAAAATTATGGCTCCTTTGTAAGCACAAAGGGAATATCCAAATTCCAAAAATTTGGAATTAGGGTTTCAAAGGATTTGAGCTGATGCAAATGAGGTCATGCCCACTGAAAAATACATGAGCAAGGTTTTGAAAGATTGAAATGACAAGAAATCTCAGAGTTATCCAACAACTCAGGAGAAAGATTTTGAAAATGAGTGCCAGGAAGGAATAACAACACAAAAATTGATAACCCAATTTTGGGGCTGTTACATGGGGTTACAATTGTTCCATATTACCAACAGTATACCTCCTTTATACCCAATAGTACTTCACCCCTTCATATTCTTTGGGTATCCCACATAACGAGATAAAACTCGTACTTATTTTGTCCGAAGTCCACTCCATGGAATATCATTATCTTTTCTAGGGGTCAAGTGTCCTCACAGGGTACTACCACCCTTGAAATGCACAAATTCTTCCATAGACCATATTTCTCATATCCTCGAAAAAGGGTCAAAATCCTTCTTCATAGAATAACAACTCATAAAATTCAACATATGAAATCATGACACATGAACTTTATTGATTTCATGAACTTATTACAATCTCTTGCATATCCATTACATGCCTCAACTCAACACCTCAGTAATAAAAAGAAATGTTCCCACTACTACTACTATATTTCTTTTTCGGCTCAACTATTTAGCACAAGTCTCCTTCTGATTGGGACAATCTATGGCAAGGTGCCCTGCTTATACAACAAAAACAAATTACATTTGACAAGTCTCAAGGTTTCCTTGTGATCACATAGCCTCTTGGGTCCTTGGCTTCCTTTTTGGGCAACCGCTGAAGTAGTGCACTGAATCTTTGCACCTAAAACATGTGATGTGACTCAGGTCCTTCTTTGTAGAAATTGGGTTGTTCTTGGAATCCAATCTATTTCTCTTCCTGGACTTTTCCATGCCAATCAGGGCTTCTATTTCATGTGGGTCATATTCTACTTCCACTGTCGAGAATGCTACTAGATCCCCCTTCAGACAATTCTGGGAGATGTGTCCTTTTTCTCCACATGAATAGCATGACTCGGTGCAGGGTTTAATTGGGTCTTCTTCATTCCTTCCATTGCTTATTTCTTCTGCTGGAGGGTTGTTTGAATCACAGAGTAAATGTGACACTGAGCAGGGTAGTGGGTAGTCCCTTCACACAAGAAACAAGTAATCTGCCTAGTTGGGCATTCTTCGGCTGGGTGACTTTCTTCACAATGAGGGCATTCATCCTTGTGTTCTTTATGGCTGTGTCCTATTTCTCCACAAAGCTTGCATGCACAAGGTTTGTTCATATCATTTCCATAAGGCTTCAATTTCTAGGACACAAGTCGAGAATTTAGCAGGGTCAACTTAAATTCTTCCCAAGTGGTTACTTTTTGCCATCCATTGATGGTTTGGAACATCCTCCACCAAGTAGCAGCACCTCTTTCAAAGCACTGAAGAGCATGCTGGGCCATATCCTTTCCAGCTATAGTGTTATTCTTCATGTGATCTTCCATGTTCTGAATCCATCGGCCTGTATCCAATTGAGTCATTGGTCCGGAAAATATGAGTTCATCTCCATTCATCCTCTATTGGTTCCAAGGGTTTTGGGGTGAGATAAGAGAGATAGAGAGGGATACACACAATACAAACAATAGTTTTGAAGAGACAAATTTTATTTTGTGGCTGTCGGAAAAACAACCAACAAATGACAGCTCACAATCGTCGCATCTAACGTAAGTATATGGCAGGGGTTTGGTCTTCTTCTGTTCGTGCTTGCTGATCTTCTCAAGTTCTTCTGCCAGGTCATTTCTGTTGACGCGAAGTCTCTCATGACGTCCTTTAATAATCTGGAGTTGTGTTCCAAACTTATGGGTTTCAACATCTTGGCATGAACCATGGTCCTATTGTCCTTCAGTTCCAGACGAATCTCCGGTATCTTGAGGTTTTGCTCCTCCAGCTTGGCTACTTTCATCTTCTGGGTCCTGAGTTCTTCACGAAATGCTTCCTTGTCAAATACGTCTTCCTGCAGGTCCATCTTAAAATTCTCGATGTAATGCTCCAGATCCTGGCGATACACCAGCTAAGGTTAAAACTTCATCTTCTGCTGATAGGCGCTCCATTAGCCTTCTACAATCCTTCTGAAGAAATGCATGTTTAACTCAGTATAGTGATGATAGCACAAGAGAACGCTAACATCATGAATAGCCGTGTTTATGCCCATGTCTCTGTCATGATCTATCATTCCATAGTTGATATCTCTTGTCTTGGGGTTTTCTTGACAAAAACTTTGAGTTTTAACGCTCCATGTTCTGGTCTTTCTCCGACACACCTTGATCTCGGGTATTGATAGCTTCAACAGTCTGACAAGTTCCATAAGGGTAGCCTTCCTAGGTCATACCAATCTAGAAATTCTTCAGAGCCTTCAAATTCTCCTAGTCTTCGGAGTCTTCAACTCTTGTATTTTCCATTATTCAGATGCATGGTAAATTCCTCTTTATTCCGAAGTGGTCTTAGTTGTCTGATATCTTGTACTTCTTGGAGTGGTCTCTTCAGTCGAATCTTCATGTGGTAAAAAGGGTAAAGGGGTATAGTCTAACTAAAAGGGAATATTTGATAAAGCTCGGAAAGGAAAAGAGGTAAAAGATCTTTTTGAAAATAAAGTTTTTGAGAGATCCTTTCCTAAGGGCTTTCCAGTTTCTAGGGTCATGTTCTACAGTCAACATGTCCTCTGATACCATCTTGTAGCGACCCGAACCGAATGGATCGATGTCTCTGTGCTTAACTGTCATCCCTAGATTGGTATGCTGACACACACAGTACTCGAGGATTTATAACAAAGGTAAATCACATGTATAGAGTAACGTAAATACTATTACCTCAGTCCATATAGCGGAAGAAACAACAAAGCTGTGGGGTCCCAACAACACCAACGGAAAAGTTGAGTGTAGACATCATAACCCTAACGTATCACTTACTCGTCGTAATAATCCTACAACATGAGACATTGAAGCCATGTAGGTCAGTACATTGAATGTACTGGCAAATTCACACCATGGAATAATAAGCAGAATATCTATCTCTATATGCATATTTGGCTAGTGGAGGCTCTAAGTTTAACATTTGCATAAACCTAATTTTTCCCTACAACAAATGAATAGATTATATTTACTACCAAGTTTATGCCATTATTGAGAAGGTAACCCCAACTCAATCCCAAAATTATCAAGTATCAATAATATTAACAACCCAACAAATTTATTAAGTAAAGTGATGAGATCAACCAATAATTCAAATACCATATACTCAAAATTGTTCATAACCGAGGACATGGCTAATCATGATTAGTTTGTACACTCTACAGAGGTTTCCACATTTTTCCCCACAAGACTCGACCGCATCCATGATCGGAAGATCGAGACATAGCCTTTCTGAAGAGGTCCCCTTAACCGATAGATAGGCCGGTACACCTACAATTTCCCAACATCTGCTAGCCCATCATGGAAAGTTTTACCACAACTTACTCAACTATGACAGAGCCCATAATGGCTTGTGGCTGCACACGGAAGTTTCTGAGCATGAATAATCTTATGACCGCTTTGAGCCTGGGTGGCATTCCATAGGATGATGACATGGATACCCCAGGATCTCCTAGGACAACACTTGATTACCCAGGTGCCCACAACCAATCCACCCAGATGTGTATTAAAGTAGCCACCTTAAGTTTCCCTTAGTTATTAACTCTCACAACTTGCATGATTCTCACATACCAATCCCCGTCTACGAGCATGGCTAAGCAATATGAGCATAACGTATATTCCCGGGGTGATCAAAGGTATTAGGTTCCTACCTCATCATCTACATAGCAGTAACACATGTTCACAATCCTACTCATGCAATGTTTGAGGGTGTAACTAATGCATAAAAACTGGGTAATAAAGGGTATGATCAAAGTGTAACTTGCCTTGTACTATTGATGAAGGTTCTTCACACTCATAATTCCTAATAGTTCTACTCGTCACACTCCGGCCAATCTACCTTGAGCAAGAAATTATAACCACAGATAAGCAATCATGCAAAAGATCCAAAAGAACGAAGAAAACACTTCGGAAAACTTCAAAAATCATCAAATAAATATTCTGTATAGAAGCATATTTTTAACGGCAGCAAAATTGTGTGATTTTGATCTTAACAGAAAGTACATGTCAAGAGCTTTGATTTGCAAAAAGAATCAATTAAGTCGGAGTTATACAACTCAAGATATAGCCAAAACAAGTTTGAATTCAAATCTGTTTGAAACCAAATTTAAAACTTTCAAAAATATATTTAAGTTGGTTTACTAGATAGAGGGGATCATAACGAAGAAGTGGGCGTTGGTTTCGTTGAATTTGGACAAACGTTTTAAAAGTTGTGCTAGTTTGAAAAACAGGGACTGATTTGTAAAAGAAAACTAGCGAATAGGTTCCTAGCAGAAAATAAAAGAAAAAGAATAAATCTAACGAATGAATGTTCGCTACGGAACCTAAACCGACGAATTCGTTCGCTACAGAGGCTAAACTAGCGAACGTCCACTAAATAAAACAAAATGTTTAGAGAAAAAAACAAATCGATATGGATCGCCCGATCTAGATCGGACGGACGGGGTGGGGCGACGGTTACCGCGGTGGCTGACGGCGTCGGTGGCGAGGAAGATGGCGGCGGCTCGGCTCGAACACGGTGGCGGCTCCGAGGCTTGGAGGCACCAGCGGAGTAGATGGGGAGGCGTGGCTCAATGAGGCGAAGATGATGGCGGCGTCGGCGGAGGTCGAGGACGACGGAGTGGAGCGGGGTAACGAGGGTGAGGCTCGGTGGAGCTCGCAACTCCGGCGAGGTTCTGCACGGCGTAGGGGTGGTGGTGGCATGATTCGATGGGGAAAAATGGGGCCGGGGCTCAGGTATTTATAGGAGGAGCGGCGGGGTGGCATGGAGGAGGGGCAAGGCAAAGGCGGCCGGGGGAGTCCGGCGCAGCCATGGGTAGCAGCGGCAGTGTCGGGCACGCTCAGGACTTCGTCCCGAGCTCGGAGACGAATAGGCGGGCTTGCTGGGCCGGTGGGCTGGGCTGGGCACGGCCCAATTCGGTTGGTCCGAACTTCTTTTGTTAAAACTCACACAACAGAAATAAAAATTACATATAGCATATTATATACCAAAATTTTCAGAGATTTTCTAAAACATGAACTATTTTTCAAGGGAAAATAAATTCCACAAAAATTTAAATAAAGCAAACAGTACTACTGGTTCAATTAAAAACCAAATAACAATATTTTTAAAATACCAAAATAATTTCAAATTTATTTCTCTCCATTTTTCTATTGTAGGGAATCATTTTACCCTATTTTCCATATAATTTATTATTGGAAAGAAATAATTTGAATAAGAACCAAATATCTCTGAATTGAAAATGTGTTTCAAAATAACTTCAAAGGACTTTCAATTTGATTCTTTGAAACTTCCAACTCTCTTTCTTAGCATTTGAAGAATTCATTTTATCTTCTCTCATGAAACTCATTGAGTTGCATAAAGTTTCTGAATTTGGAATATTTCCAAATGGAATTCAAATCTTTTCAAAAACTCTTTTTTGTTTAATTAAATAGAAGAAGTCATATCATCTTATCTCTACGGTTTTGTGATGAAATGAATATGAATTCATGGAGGTCATAAATGCAAGGTGAAAGTTTTGGGAAAGTCCTTTTGTTCCCTCTCATTTAACTTTCAAAAAAATCAAATTTCACTTAGTTTCGCACAAGCAACCACACCACAATCAAACAATCAATCAAAACGATTTATTTAATATAACATTCCAAAATTTATAATTCTGGGATGTTATAGAAATGCTTATTGTTGGGGACATTCACATCCCCATTGAGGTAACTTAGTGATTTACGAAAGTTCTTCGGTTTCATGCTAATGAAAGTGGTTGTTAATAAGACTTGATCAACCTTATTAATGGATCATTTTATGAGAGGTATGAAGTTGATGAATTTAGTAAGCACTACCTTTTGACCCTACCTTTTGTTTTCTGCCTTTTCTAGTTAAATAAAATAAAATGTCAGGTTTTGTCTGTTTTCTGAATTCCCCGTGCAATAAAAAATGACCCAAAAATAAAAGTTCTCAGAATGCTCTGAAAATTTAATACTATTTTTCTGAATATTTAAGAATTTTTGGTGCAAATAACATCAGAGGGAGGTGCACCAGGTGGGCATAACCCACCTGGGCGCGCCAGGACCCCCAGGCATGACCTGGTGGGTTATGGTCCCCACGTGGGCCCCCTCACTTATCCCTTCACACCACATCATCACTTACGTCCAGAAAAAATTCTCCATTGATCTCTCTCCCATGTTCTTGCTCTCAAACCCACGGATCTCGATCTCTTTGCTCAAAGCTCCGTTTCTGAAACTGTTTCGGGGGATTGTTGCTTGGTATGTCCAATTAGTTTTTGTTTTAGTGGTTTATATTTTGAATAATTAGCTACTCTTGGTGCTGCTGTAGATGAGATTGCATGTTGAATTCTTAGAGTTCTAAGTAGTTTGACTGCTTTCTATGGCCTCTATGTATCCCTATGAGTAGTTGGTATCATTTTTGTGAAGTTTTGTTGAGAAAATTTTGTGGAGTAAAAATTTCATAATTTTGTTCATAGGAAAAACCATGAATATCTTCAGGAAGTTTGGTTCTAAGAAGAAATCCAAGGGTGTTATTGGGGAGTCATTTACAGTGATCTCTATCCTCGGAGGTTGGCGTAAGTACGGCCGTGTGAATGGACGCACACCCCGTCCATGGAGAGGCTGGAATCCTTCAAGAGTTCACACAATACGCTACTAATGCCGACCTCACCGACTTCATCGCAGCTGAATGCGAACAATATCATCTCCTCACAAACATCTTTATTCAAAGTTTTACTTTTCTTCCTAGGAATAATCCTCCTGAGGTGCAGTTTGATTTATATGTTGAAACTCATCAGTTACCACTTACTGAATTTTGTAACATATGCATGATCCCTTTTGATGGGAGCTTAGCTGAGCTTAGGCCGGCAAAGTTTGAGGCCTTCTATCGTACTTTGACAGTGGGAGATGAGAGAGGGCTATCGGCCATCACTGCCACTAGCATACACTTTCCTGTCTTCCATTATTTTGCTTTATTTATCGCTAAGTGTTTGCTTGCTAGGGAAAAAGTGGGTGCGCTCAGCACACCAGACTTTGTTGTTTTATGCCGTGCACTAGAGGGCGACAACACTTATAGCTTGGGAGCTATTGTGGCATGTCCCCTCCACATTAATTGGTCCACGGGTAAAATAAATGGTGGGATTTTCGCCACTCATTTGGCGGCTCACTTCGAGGTTGAGATATGCCTTCATGATTACCCTCTGACCAAGGTTTCCCTAGACCACGCAACCATGGATCACCACCATTTTACCAATATCGAATCTCCTAACATCCATGTTCCATATAACCTGCTTTTTAGTGTGACGACTCGTGGTACTATTCCATTGCATGGTCATGCTTTGTTTGATCATGTTGCCAGGGGCGGATATAGGATTATGCCCGTGGATATCATCTCCTACCGGAATGATCAGGCTACCGAGGAGGAGGAAGAGCCTTAGCAGTGGGATCAGTGGTGAAGGAAATATGCCCTAGAGGCAATAATAAAGTTATTATTTATATCCTTATATCATGATAAATGTTTATTATTCATGCTAGAATTGTATTAACCGGAAACTTAGTACATGTGTGAATACATAGACAAACAGAGTGTCCCTAGTATGCTTCTACTTGACTAGCTCATTAATCCAAGATGGTTAAGTTTCCTAGCCATGGACATGTGTTTTCATTGGATAATTGGGATCACATCATTAGAGAATGATGTGATGGACTAGACCCATCCATTAGCTTAGCACTATGATCGTTCAGTTTATTGCTATTGCTTTATTCATGACTTATACATGTTCTTATGACTATGAGAATATGCAACTCTCCAATACCGGAGGAACACTTAGTATGCTATCAAACGTCACAACGTAACTGGGTGATTATAAAGATGCTCTACAGGTGTCTCCGATGGTGTTTGTTCAGTTGGCATAGATCAAGATTAGGATTTGTCACTCCGATAGTCGGAGAGGTGTCTCTGGGCCCTCTCGGTAATGCACATCACTATAAGCCTTGCAACTAATGTGACTAATGAGTCAGTTGCGGAATGTTGCATTACGGAACGAGTGAAGAGACTTGCCGGTAACGAGATTGAACTAGGTATTGAGATACCGACGATCGAATCACGGGAAAGTAACATACCGATGACAAAGGGAACAATATATGTTGTTATGCAGTTTGACCGATAAAGATCTTCATAGAATATGTAGGCACCAATATGAGCATCCAGGTTCCGCTATTGGTTATTGACCAGAGATGAGGCTTGGTCATGTCTACATAGTTCTTGAACCCGTAGGGTCCCCACGCTTAACGTTCGATGACAATCGATATTTTATGAGTTTATGTGTTTTGATGTACCGAAGGTAGTTCGGAGTCCCGGATGTGATCACGGACATGACGAGGAGCCTCAAAATGGTCGAGACATAAAGATTGATATATTGGACGATGTTATTCGAACACCGGATGAGTTCCGGGGTCACCGGATAAATATCGGAGTGCCAGGTGTTATAGGAAACCCCGGGGGGAACTAATGAGCCAACATGAGCCTTGTGAGAGAGAGAGGAGAGGGCCCTAGGGCTGCCCCCCTTTGAGGAGTCCAAATTGGACTAGGAGGGGGCGGCGCCCCCTCCCTTTCCTTCTCCCTCTCTCCCTCTCCTTCCTTCCCCCTCTCTTCCCTTGTTGGAAACCTACTAGGAATAGGATTCCTATTCCTAGTAGGAATCCTACTTGGGGGCGCACCCCATGAGGCCGGCGGGCTTCCCCCCTTGCTCTTTTATATACGGGGGCATGGGGAACCCTAGAACACACAAGTTGATAATTGTTTTAGCCGTGTGCGTTTCCCCCATCCACATATACACACCTCGGTCATATCGTCGTAGTGCTTAGGTGAAGCCCTGCGCTAGTAACTTCATCATCACTGTCAACACGCCGTCGCGCTGACGAAACTCTCCCTTGGCCTCAATTGGATCAAGAGTACGAGGGACGTCACTGAGCTGAACGTGTGCAGATCGCGGATGTGCCGTGCGTTCGGTACTTGATCGGTTGGATCGCGAAGACATTCAACTACATCAACCATGTTTCTTAAACGCTTCCACTTTCGGTCTACGAGGGTACATAGACATACTCTCCCCTCTCGTTTCTATGCATCCCTAGATAGATCTTACGTGATCGTAGGAATTTTTTTGAAATAATGCGTTCCCCAAAAGTGGCATCCGAGACATGTCTATGCATAGATGTTATATGCACGAGTAGAACACAAAGGAGTTGTGGGTGTGGGTATATACATATTGCTTGCCGTCACTAGTTGTTTCTTGATTCGGCGGTATTGTTGGATGAAGCGGCGCGAACCGACATTACATTACCGCGTTCATGAGACTGGTTCTACCGACGTGCTTTGCACATAGGTGGTTGGCGGTGTCAGTTTCTCCAACTTTAGTTGAATCGAATTCAATGAACAGGGTTCTTTCTAAAGATCAAAAAGCAATCACTATACCGCGTTGTGGTTTTTGATGCGTAGGTATGAATGGTTCTTGTCGGATGTGGGGTTCCGGCAAACCCTTAAGGTTCGAACACTGGGGTGCGCGCGAAGTCTTTCCTTCCCACCAATCTGCGCCCTAGCTCGCTAGGATCTCGCGGACGAACTCGACGAACTCGCAACACAGAAAGACACGAGGTTTATACTAGTTCGGGCCACCGTTGTGGTGTAATACCCTACTCTAGTGTGATGGTGGTGGATTGCCTCTAGGGCTGATGATGAACAGTACAAGTGAAGAACAGCCTCCTGAGGTTGAGGTGTTCTTGTGAGTAGGCTCTCAATCGGGTTGGATCAAGCTAAGATGAGATGATATGCCTCTACTATGGTGGCTAGCCCTACTTTAATAGGCCCTGGTCCTCTTCCCAAATATCGAGCAGGAAGGGGGCCAACAACGGTGGGCAAAATTTGAAGGGGGACACCTAGTACAAGCTATCCTGACAAAAGTGGTCTTCGCTTGCGAAAAGCTCTGGCGGTGACGCCGTCTTGGGCTCCATGATAACCTCCATCTTGCCGTCCTCCTGGTCTTGGTCTTGTTGCACCAATATAGCAACCTTTGCCTGATGCCTCGGTACTCTTCGTCTGCGCTGGCCTCCTTAGCACGAAAGAGGAAATAAGGACGCTGTGCGCGCTGGCGCCCGCCTAGCGCCCGCCTGGTGTCGTGCGTCATGGCTCACGTCATGAGGGCCTTGTGAGGTTTGCCCCTCCTTGATATCTTCGCTCCTCGTGAGCCTGCCTAGATAGGCCGCTCCAAAGGAGGCCTTGCGTCGTCCGCCTCGCGAGGCTTGGACCCTCGCGAGGGTCTTGGGTGCCTTGTTGATGAAGATGGGTCGTACGGCCTGCTGGCTCAGCCACGCCATGGGCCACAGGCAGGCAAGTCTGGGGACCCCCGTTCCCAGAACACCGACAGTAGCCCCCGAGCCCAAGGTGCGCTCGGGCTTGGCTTCGCGGCGAAGCCAAGGGTCAAGTTCGGAGCACCGCTAGCCCCCAAAGCCTGCAGCCTCGGTTGATGCGTGGCGGTTGATTGGATGTGGGCGTCTCCGCTTCCCCATGTTGCCTCGGCAACTGCTTGACCTGACAAAAGGCTGGCGTAGGTAGCACTTGCCTTCATTGCTTCTTCCTTGCCTCGCTCCAGATCCCCTTTCTCGCTCTTCGCCGCCGCTACCTCCAGATCTGCCCCAGTCTTGCTCTGCATCTGCCGCTCATGGCTCCGTGCAAGGTCAAGACTTCCTTGGCACCGTCTTGGTACGAGCCCGCTCTTGAGGCGCCCACTGTCACGGAGAAGAGCCTCACCTCCGTGCGCCTGCTGACAGCGGGAGAGAGCAATGAGTGGGGGAAGACGGAGCTCTGGCTTGCGTCCGACGAGCCGGAGCCTGAGGGGAGCACCTTCTTCCCCTTGGTGGCCTGCATTCGCTCAGGAACTGCGAAAAACTCGTTAGGAAGTGTGTTAAAAGATTTTTCGTTCATCCTGGCCCTGACCTGGCACTTTGTATCGCGGTACCCGAGGGGCACGGACTAGGAGAGGTGCGCCAGCTTTTGGGCTCGAACGAGGGTGGCTCACGAGAAGGCAGAAAGGAGAAAAAATGCTTGTGAGGGCACCTACCTAGGCCCCTCCTGAGGCATGCGAGAGAGAGAGAGAGAACATGAGCAAATTCGAGCCGGAAAAAATGCAGTGAGAGGCGAGGGAATCAAATCGGCAAGGAACGCCAAAGGCAAACTTTGATTAAGGAAAAGTGAGTCAACTACGGAAAGCAAATGAAAATCCACGTCCGGCACCTAATCTAGTCTTCAAGTCTTCTCACCAGCGCGGAGCTAAGTGTTGTCCACTAGGCGTGGGAGGGAGCCCCAGGGCCTGAGGCCAGCGCTCCTGAGACTCCGGGGCATGTACAGCCCCACTCATTATTACGTGAGAGTGTCATGGGCGGGGATTCTTCACAGGCACCGGGCCTTCTTCACAGGCTCTGGGCCTTTCTTCTTAGGCTCTAGGCCTCGCTTCTCAGGCTCTGGGCCTTGCTTCATGGATAGAACTTCCGGAGGTGCTGGATGGTCCAGGCGTTCTGGATGGGTATCCCGTCCTGCGTCTCCAGGCGCGCTGCACCCAGCCTGGAGACATGGACGACCCTGAACGGGCCCTCCCACATGGGCGAAAGCTTGTGCAGCCCTTTGCTGGAGAGGACCCGCCTCAGGACGAGGTCTCCCACCTCGAGCGTCCTGGAGCGGATGTTGTGGCAGTGGTATCGCCGCAGCGCTTGTTGGTACCTTGCCGCCCTCAACGCGGCTTCACGATGGCGTTCCTCCCCCAGCATGAGATCCATCCCCCACATGGCGTCCTACTGCGTTTTGTCGAACGCTAGGACCCGTGCGGAGTGATGCTTGACCTCGTGAGGAAGGACTGCTTCAGCTCTGTAGACGAGGAAGAATGGAGTCTCGCTCGTTGGCTTGGTGGCGGTGCTTCGGATGGACCACAACACGGACTGGAGCTCGTTGTGCCAGCCCCTGCCGTAGGCCTCCAGCTTCTTCTTGAAGGTCCTAGCCTTGAGGCCCCTCAGGACCTCTGTGTTAGTGCGCTCGGCCTGCCCGTTACTCCTGGGGTGGGCCAGTGAAGCGTAGCAGATCTGCGTTCCAAGGTTAGCACAGTAGGTTTTGAAGAGGTTGCTAGTAAACTGCGAACTATTATCTATGATGATGTGGTTGGGTACCCCGAAGCGGCTCACAAGGCCCTTGATGAACTTGACAGGAGAGCCGGCTGGAAGGGTACGGACGGCTTCCACTTCCGCCCACTTGGTGAATTTGTCGATGGCGACGTAGAGATAGCGGTAGCCCCCTGGCGCCCGGGGGAACGGGCCTAGGATGTCTAGCCCCCAGACTGCAAACGGCCATGTGAGCGGGATGGTTTGGAGGCCCTAAGCAGGCTGATGGATTTGCTTGGCGTGGAATTGGCAAGCTTCACATGACTTCACCAGCTCGGACACGTCGTTGAGTGATGTAGGCCAATAGAACCCACTACGGAACACCTTGCCGACGAGGGTCCGTGACGACGAGTGGTGTCCGCAGTCACCGCCATGTATGTCAATCAACAACTCCCTTCCTTGACCGCTGGAGATGCAGCGCAGCGTGACATCATGTGGTCGTTTCCTATATAACTCGTCCTCTTGGATACAGTATGTCGTGGCTTGCCGGACCACGCGCTTCATGTCCTCTTCCTTCTCCGGCAGCATCTCGTGCATCAGGTACTCTTTGAATTCCTTAATCCAGCACTCCTCCTAGGGCTCGAGCGCCAAGAGCAGCCGAGCTCCTAAGGTCTGGCCACAGGCTGGGCTCCCGTGGCCAGGGGCAGTGGGAGCTCCTCTCGAGGCTGAGTCATGCTTCAAAGAGGTGGCATAGCTGATGGCTTGAAGAGCCGCTCTTCAAAGACGCCGGGCTCCTGCGGTTGCCGCTTGGTTTCTCTCCTAGCGATGTTATCGGCTTCCTTGTTGGTGCCCCGGGGCACATGCTGCAGCTCCAGGCCCGAGAACTGTTTTTCCATCTTGCACACCTCCGCGAGGTAGGCCTCCATGTGCTCGTCCTTTGGCTCGTACACCTTGTTGGAGAAGTTGACGAGGAGCTGCGAGTCGCCTTTGACGGTGAGGCGCCTCACACCTAGAGGCGCCGCAGCCCTCAGGCCAGCTATTGGGCCTTCGTATTCTGTGATGTTGTTGGAGACCTTCTCGCCGTGCTGAAAACAGAGTTGCACGGCGTAGTAGAGCTTGTCCTGAGTGGGCGAGATGAGCACTGCTCTAGCCCCCGCGCCCTGGTGCGCGAAGGCGCCATTGAAATACATGACCCAGCCGTCTGGTGCCTCGCTTCCTTGGGAGGTGGACCGGTCTTCTCCTTCCTCAAGAGCCGGGGCATCTGTCCATTCTACCACAAAATCGGCGAGAGCGGCTCCCTTGATGACCCTGGTAGTGCTGAACTCCAGCTGGAATGCTTGCAACTCGATGTTCCACTCAGTGACCCTTCCGACTGAGTTAGGGCTCCAGAGCACCCTCTCCAATGGGTAGGCTGAGACGACCTTGATGGGGTGGCCCTGGAAGTAGTGCCGCAACTTGCGCGAGGCCACTAAGAGTGTGAGCAGGATCTTTTGCGGCATGGGGTAGCGCGCCCTCGCGTCCCGGAGTACGGTGCTGACGAAGTACACCGGGTGCTCGACGAGGGCTGGCACACTGTCGAGGCTCAGGTCCCACGGAGATTGTGGAATATCCTGAGGTGGTGGGTTTCCTGAGACCAGACCGTCCTCAGGAGCTTCTCCGATGTTGCCCTGCTAAGCTTGGTCATCCGCCGCTGATGGCTTTGCTGCGCCTTGTTGACCCCGCGCTGCATCAGCTCTGGCTTGGCACGGCACACCCTTGTCTTGGCGCTCCTCCCGAACTACCACCAGTGCCGGGCTAGCGGAGTACGGGGTGGCGGCAAGGTAGAGCACCAGAGGCTCGAGAGGCCGCGGTGCCACCATCACTAGGGGCTGGCGAGGTATTTCTTGAGGTCTTGGAAGGCCCGGCCGGCCTCCGGGGTCCACTCGAACGGGCCCTTCTTCTTCATGAGCTTAAAGAAGGGTAAGGCGCGCTCGCCTAGCTTGGAGATGAAATGCCCTAACGCGGTCACCCGCCCTGCTAGCTTCTGCATCTCCTTGAGGGTCTGTGGTGGGCTCATGTCTTCGATGGCTTTGATCTTCTCCGGGTTCGCCTCGATCCCTCTGTGGGATACGAGGAACCCCAGTAGCTTGCCGGAGGGGAAGGCAAACACGCACTTCTCCGGGTTAAGCCTCAAGTTCACTTGGCGCAAGCTCTCGAAGGTCTCCTCCAAGTCTCGAATCAATGTCCTCGCCTCACGATATTTGACCACTATGTCATCAATGTAGGCCTCTGTGTTTCTGCCGAGCTGCCGCCCCAAGGCAATTTGCATCAACCGTTCAAAGGTTGCGCCCGTGTTGCACAACCCGAAGGGCATGCAGGTGTAGTAGTACACCCCGCATGGTGTCAGGAAGGCTGTCTTCTCCACATCCTCCACCGCCATCTTGATTTGGTGGTATCCTGAGAATGCATCCAGGAAACATAGAAAGTCGCACTCGGCGGTGGAGTCAATGATTTGGTCGATGCGTGGAAGCGGGAACGGATCCTGGGGGCACGCTTTGTTAAGGTTGGTGAAGTCGACGCACATCCGTTCCTTCCCGCCTTTCTTTGGTACTACGACGGGGTTCACCAGCCATTCGAGGTATCGAACTTCTCGGATGGTACCTGCCGCCTCCAGCTAGTGTGTCTCTTGGACGACGAAGGCCTGCTTCTCAGTGGACTGTCGTCTTGCTCGCTGCTTCATGGGGCGTACGTTGGGGCACACCCTTAGATGATGCTGGATTACCTCTCTCGGGACCCCTACCAGCTGATTGGGCTCCCAGGCGAATATCTCCTTGTTCGCGCGCAAAAACCTCACCAAAGCTTCTTCTTGTCCCGGGTCAAGGCCGGTTCCTATGGTGAAGGTGGCTCTTGAAGACCCGTCCTCATTAACCGACACCTGCTTGGTCTCCGCCTTGTCTTGAGTGAACATCTGCTTCTTCTTGGTGGTGCAGTCTCCTTGGCCTCCGGCGTACCGGCGCCGACTGGCTGTGCTGCTGCCGCGGTCATGAAGGCGAGCCTGAGCGCCGCCACGGCCTCCTCAGTGTCCCCCTTGATGGTGAGGACACCCTTCCTCCCTGGCATCTTCATGAGGTTGTAGGCTGGGTGAGTCGCTACCATGAACTGAGCGAGAGCCGGGTACCCGAGGATGGCATTGTACGGGAGACCGATGCGGGCGATGTCAAAGTCCACCAGCTCGGTGCGATAGTTGTCTCGCATGCCAAAGGTGACAGGGAGGCGGATCTGCCCCAGAGAGTGGGCAGCTCCACCACCCACTCTGTCGGGGAACGTAGCAGAAATTCCAAATTTTCCTACGTGTCACCAAGATCTATCCATGGAGAGACCAGCAACGAGGGGAAGGAGAGTGCATCTACATACCCTTGTAGATCGCTAAGCGGAAGCATTCAAGAGAACGGGGTTGATGGAGTCGTACTCGTCGTGATCCAAATCACCGGAGATCCTAGTGCCGAACGGACGGCACCTCCGCGTTCAACACACGTACAGCCCGGTGACGTCTCCCACGCCTTGATCCAGCAAGGAGAGAGGGAGAGGTTGAGGAAGACTCCATCCAGCAGCAGCACAACGGCGTGGTGGTGATGGAGGAGCGTGGCAATCCTGCAGGGCTTCGCCAAGCACCACGGGAGAGGAGGAGGAGAGAGGTAGGGCTGCACCAAAGAGAGATCAAATCGCGTGTTATGAGCAGCCCCTATGCCTCACTATATATAGGGGAGAGGGAGGAGGGTGCGCCCCCTCTAGGGTTCCCACCCCTAGGGGGGACGGCAGCCCTAGATGGGAAAGGGGAGGCGGCCAAGAGGGGATGGGAGAGGGAGGCGCACCAAGATAGGCCCTAAGGCCCATACCACTCCTGCAGGGCTCCTAATGATGTGATCCCATTATCAACGTCATCCAATGTCCATGGTCAGGAAACCATAACCATCTATTAATCAACGAGCTAGTCAACTAGAGGCTTACTAGGGACATGGTGTTGTCTATGTATCCACACATGTATCTGAGTTTCCTATCAATACAATTCTAGCATGGATAATAAACGATTATCATGAACAAGGAAATATAATAATAACCAATTTATTATTGCCTCTAGGGCATATTTCCAACAGTCTCCCACTTGCACTAGAGTCAATAATCTAGTTCACATCGCCATGTGATTAACACTCGTAGGTCACATCGCCATGTGACCAACATCCAAAGAGTTTACTAGAGTCAATAATCTAGTTCACATCACTATGTGATTAACACTCAATGAGTTCTGGGTTTGATCATGTTTCTTGTGAGAGAGGTTTTAGTCAACGGGTCTGAACCTTTCAGATCCGTGTGTGCTTTACAAATCTCTATGTCATCTCCTAGATGCAGCTACCACGCTCTATTTGGAGCTATTCCAAATAACTGTTCTACTATACGAATCTAGTTTACTACTCAGAATAATCTGGATTAGTGTCAAAGTTTGCATCGGCGTAACCCTTTACGACGAACTCTTTTACCACCTCCATAATCGAGAAAAATTCCTTAGTCCACTAGTTACTAAGGATAACTTTGACCGCTGTCCTGTGATCCATTCTTGGATCACTCTTATACCCCTTGACTGACTCATGGCAAGGCACACTTCAGGTGCGGTACACAGCATAGCATACTGTAGAGCCTATGTCTTAAGCATAGGGGACGACCTTCGTCCTTTCTCTCTATTCTGCCGTGGTCGAGCTTTAAGTCTAAACTTCATACCTTACAACTCAGGCAAGAACTCCTTCTTTGACTGATCCACCTTGAACACCTTCAAGATCATGTCAAGGTATGTGCTCATTTGAAAGTACCATTAAGCATTTTTATCTATCCTTATAGATCTTGATGCTCAATGTTCAAGTAGCTTAATCCAGGCTCTCCATTGAAAAACACTTTCCAAATAACCCTATATGCTTTCCAGAAATTCTACGTCATTTCTGATCAACAATATGTCAACAACATATATTTATCAGAAATTCTATAGTGCTCCCACTCACTTCTTTGGAAATACAAGTTTCTCATAAACTTTGTACACACCCAAAATCTTTGATCATCTCATCAAAGCATACATTCCAACTCCGAGATGCTTACTCCAGTCCTCAGAAGGATGCTGGGGCTTTGCATACTTATTAGCATCTTTCAGGATTGACAAAAACTTCCGGTTGTATCACATACAACCTTTCCTCAAGAAAATCGTCGAGGAAACAATGTTTTGACATCCTATCTGCAAGATTTCATAAATAATGCAGTAATTGCTAATATAATTCCAACAGACTCTTAGCATCGCTACGAGTGAGAAAATCTCACCATCGTCAACTCCTTGAACTTGTCAGAAAACATCTTAACGACAAGTCGAGCTTTCTTAATGGTGACATTTACCATCATTGTCCGTCTTCCTTTTAAAAATCCATCTGTACTCAACAGCCTTACGACCATCGAGTAGTTCTTCCAAAGTCTACACTTTGTTTTCATATATGGATCCTCTCTCGGATTATATGGCCTCGAGCCATTTTGGAATCCAGGCCCACCATCGCTTCTCCATAGCTCGTAGGTTCATTGTTGTCTAGCAACATGACTTCCAAGACAGGATTATGTACCACTCTGAAGTAGTACGCATCCTTGTCATCCCACGAGGTTTGGTAGTGACTTGATCTGAAGTTTCATGATCACTATCATAAGCTTCCACTTCAATTGGTGTAGGTGCCACAGGAACAACTATTTATGCCCTGCTATACACTAGTTGAAGTGATGGTTCAATAACCTCATCAAGTCTCCCCCATCCTCCCACTCAATTCTTTCAAGAGAAACTTTTCCTCGAGAAAGGACCCGATTCTAGAAACAATCCTTTATTGCTTTCGAATCTGAGATAGGAGGTATACCCAACTGTTTTGGGTGTCCTATGAAGATGCATTTATCCGCTTTGGGTTCGAGCTTATCAGCCTGAAACTTTTTCACATAAGCGTCGCAGCCCCAAACTTTTTAAGAAATGACAGCTTAGGTTTCTCTAAACCATAGTTCATACGATGTCATCTCATCGGAATTATGTGGTGCCCTATTTAAAGTGAATGTGGTTGTCTCTAATGCCTAACCCATAAACTATTGTGGTAATTCGATAAGAGACATCATGGTATGCATCATATCCAATAGGGTGCAGTTATGATGTTCGGACACACCATCACACTATGGTGTTCCAGGCTGTATTAGTTGTGAAATAATTTCCACAATGTCTTAATTCTGTGCCAAACTCATAATTTAGATAAACATCTCTATGATCATATCATAGATACTTTATCCTCTTGTCACGATGATCTTTCAACTTCACCCTAAAATTACTTGAACCTTTCAATAATTCAGACTCGTGATTCATCAAGTAAATATACTCAACATCTACTCAAATCATCTGTGAAGTAAGAACATAACGATATCCACTACACGCCTCAGCACTCATTGGACTGCACACATCAAAATGTATTAATTCCAACAAGTTGCTTTCCAGTTCCATTTTACTGAAACCGAGGCTTTCAGTCATCTTGCCCATGTGGTATGATTTGCATGTCTCAAGTGATTCAAAAAATCAAGTGAGTCCAAACGGTCCATTTGCATGGAGTTTCTTCATGCATAAACACCAATAGACATGGTTCGCATGTCTCAAACTTTTCAAAAACGAGTGAGCCCAAAGATCCATCAACATGGAGCTTCTTCATGCGTTTTATACCGATATGACTTACGTGGCAGTGCCACAAGTAGGTGGTACTATCATTACTATCTTATATCTTTTGGCATGAACATGTGTATCACTACGATCGAGATTCAATAAACCATTCATTTTAGGTGCAAGACCATTGAAGGTATTATTCAAATAAACAGAGTAACCATTATTCTCCTTAAATGAATAACCGTATCGCGATAGTCATAATCCAATCATGTCTATGCTCAACGCAAACACCAAATAACAATTATTTAGGTTTAACACCAATCTCAATGGTAGAGGGAGCGTGCGATGCTTGATCATATCAACATTGGAAACACTTCCAATACATATCGTCAGCTCACCTTTAGCTAGTCTCCGTTTATTCCATAGCTTTTATTTCGAGTTACTAACACTTAGCAACCGAACCGGTATCTAATACCCTGGTGCTACTAGGGGTAGTAGTAAAGTACACATTAACATAATGTATATCCAATATACTTCTATCGACCTTGCCAGCCTTCTAATCTACCAAGTATCTAGGGTAATTCTGCTCCAGTGGCTGTTCCCCTTATTACAGAAGCACTTAGTCTTGGGTTTGGGTTCAACCTTGGGTTTCTTCACTAGAGCAGCAGCTGAATTGCCGTTTCATGAAGTATCCCTTCTTGCCCTTGCCCTTCTTGAAACTAGTGGTTTCACCAACCATCAACAATTGATGCTCCTTCTTGATTTCTACTTTCGCGGTGTCAAACATCGCGAATATTTCAAGGATCATCATATCTATCCCTAATATGTTATAGTTCATCATGAAGCTCTAGCAGCTTGGTGGCAATGACTTTGGAGAAACATCACTATCTCATCTGGAAGATCAACTCCCACTTGATTCAAATGATTGTTGTACTCAGACAATCTGAGCACAAGCTCAACAATTGAGCTTTTCTCCCTTAGTTTGCAGGCTAAGAAAATCGTTGGAGGTCTTATACCTCTTGACATGGGCACGAGCCTGAAATCCCAATTTCAGCCCTCGAAACATCTCATATGTTTCGCGATGTTTCAAAACGTCTTCGGTGCCTCAACTCTAAACCGTTTAACTGAACTATCACGTAGTTATCAAAATGTGTATGTCAGATGTTCGCAACATCCACAGACGACGTTCGAGGTTCAGCACACTGAGCGGTGCATTAAGGACATAAGCCTTCTATGAAGCAAGGAGGACAATCCTCAGTTTACGGACCTAGTCCGCATAATTGCTACTATCAACTTTCAACTAAATTTTCTCTAGGAACATAACTAAACAGTAGAACTGAAGCGCGAGCTACGACATAATTTGCGAAGACCTTTTGACTATGTTCAGGATAATTAAGTTCATCTTATGAACTCCCACTCAGATAGACATCCCTCTAGTCATCTAAGTGATTACATGATCCGAGTCAACTAGGCCGTGTCCGATCATCACGTGAGACGGACTAGTCAACGTCGGTGAACATCTTCATGTTGATCGTATCTTCTATACGACTCATGCTCGACCTTTCGATCTTCTGTGTTCCGAGGCCATGTCTGTACACATGCTAGGCTCGTCAAGTCAACCTATGTGTTTGCATGTGTAAATCTGTCTTACACCCGTTGTATGTGAACGTTTGAATCAAACACCCAATCATCACGTGGTGCATTGAAACAACAAACTGTCGCAACGGTGCACAGTTAGGGGGAACACTTTCTTGAAATTTTAATGAGGGATCATCTTATTTACTACCGTCGTTCTAAGCAAATAAGATGTATAAACATGATAAACATCACATGCAATCAAATAGTGACATGATATGGCCATCATCACTTTGCTCCTTTTGATCTCCATCTTCGGGGCTCCATGATCATCATCGTCACCGGCATGACACCACGATCTCCATCATCATGATCTCCATCATCGTGTCTTCTTGAAGTTGTCATGTCATCTATTACTTCTACTACTACAGCTAACGGTTAGCAATAAAGTAAAGTAATTACATGACATTTATGTTGACATGCAGGTCATAAATAAATTAAGACAACTCCTATGGCTCCTGCCGGTTGTCATACTCATCGACATGCAAGTCGTGATTCCTATTACAAGAACATGATCAATCTCATACATCACATATATCATTCATCACATCCTTTGGCCATATCACATCACATAGCATACCCTGCAAAAACAAGTTAGATGTCCTCTAATTGTTGTTTGCATGTTTTACGTGGCTGCTATGTGTTTCTAGCAAGAACGTTTCTTACCTACGCAAAAATCGCAACGTGATATGCCAATTGCTATTTACCCTTCATAAGGACCCTTTTCATCGAATCCGTTCCGACTAAAGTGGGAGAGACAGACACCCGCCAGCCACCTTATGCAACTAGTGCATGTCAGTCGGTGGAACCGGTCTCACGTAAGAGTACGTGTAAGGTTGGTCCAGGCCGCTTCATCCCACAATACCGTCGAAACAAGATTGGACTAGTATCGGTAAGCATATTGAACAAAATCAACGCCCACAACTACTTTGTGTTCTACTCGTGCATAGTAACTATGCATAGACCTAGCTCATGATGCCACTGTTGTGGAACGTAGCAGAAATTCAAAATTTTCCTACGTGTCACCAAGATCTATCCATGGAGAGACCAGCAACGAGGGGAAGGAGAGTGCATCTACATACCCTTGTAGATCGCTAAGCGGAAGCGTTCAAGAGAACGGAGTTGATGGATTCGTACTCGTCGTGATCCAAATCACCGGAGATCCTAGTGCCGAACGGACGGCACCTCCGCGTTCAACACACGTACAGCCCGGTGACGTCTCCCACGCCTTGATCCAGCAAGGAGAGAGGGAGAGGTTTAGGAAGACTCCATCCAGCAGCAGCACAACGGCGTGGTGGTGATGGAGGAGCGTGGCAATCCTGCAGGGCTTCGCCAAGCACCACGGGAGAGGAGGAGGAGAGAGGTAGGGCTGCACCAAAGAGAGATCAAATCGCGTGTTATGAGCAGCCCCTATGCCTCACTATATATAGGGGAGAGGGAGGAGGGTGCGCCCCCTCTAGGGTTCCCACCCCTAGGGGGGCGGCAGCCCTAGATGGGAAAGGGGAGGCGGCCAAGAGGGGATGGGAGAGGGAGGCGCACCAAGATGGGCCCTAAGGCCCATACCACTCTAGGGTTTGCCCCCTTTCCACCTCTTAGGCGCCTTGGGCCCTTGTGGGGGGCGCACCAGCCCACCTGGGGCTGGTCCCCTCCCACACTTAGCCCACGCAAGCCTCCGGGGTTGGTGGCCCCACTTGGTGGACCCCCGAGACCCTCCCGGTGGTCCCGGTACGTTACCGATAAACCCCTAAACCTTTCCGGTGACCAAAACAGGACTTCCCATATATAAATCTTTACCTCCGGACCATTCCGGAACTCCTCGTGACGTCCGGGATCTCATCCGGGACTCCGAACAACATTCGGTAACCACATACAAACTTCCTTTATAACCCTAGCGTCATCGAACCTCAAGTGTGTAGACCCTACGGGTTCGGGAGACATGCAGACATGACCGAGACGTTCTCCGGTCAATAACCAACAGCGGGATCTGGATACCCATGTTGGCTCCCACATGCTCCACGATGATCTCATCGGATGAACCACGATGTCAAGGACTTAATCAATCCCGTATACAATTCCCTTTGTCTATCGGTACGATACTTGCCCGAGATTCGATCGTCGGTATCCCGATACCTTGTTCAATCTCGTTACCGGCAAGTCTCTTTACTCGTTCCGTAACACATCATCCCGTGATCAACTCCTTGATCACATTGTGCACATTATGATGATGTCCTACCAAGTGGGCCCAGAGATACCTCTCCGTCACACGGAGTGACAAATCCCAGTCTCGATTCATGCCAACCCAACAGACACTTTCGGAGATACCCGTAGTGTACCTTTATAGCCACCCAGTTACGTTGTGACGTTTGGCACACCCAAAGCACTCATACGGTATCCGGGAGTTGCACAATCTCATGGTCTAAGTAAATGATACTTGACATTAGAAAAGCTTTAGCATACGAACTACACGATCTAGTGCTATGCTTAGGATTGGGTCTTGTCCATCACATCATTCTCCTAATGATGTGATCCCGTTATCAACGACATCCAATGTCCATGGTCAGGAAACCGTAACCATCTATTGATCAACGAGCTAGTCAACTAGAGGCTTACTAGGGACATGGTGTTGTCTATGTATCCACACATGTATCTGAGTTTCCTATCAATACAATTCTAGCATGGATAATAAACGATTATCATGAACAAGGAAATATAATAATAACCAATTTATTATTGCCTCTAGGGCATATTTCCAACACACTCCTGTGAAGGACTTGCTGAGGCCGAGCCATTCGAGCGGCACATGAAGAAGGCTGAAGGCTTCTACGGAGAGCAAGTTGAGGCCGGCGCCGCCGTCGATGAGGGTCTTGGTAACGGCCATGTTGCATCGGGAGCATCCCAGAGCCGGCGGTGGAGTCGGGGTGGTCTTCTGAGCCAAAGGTGAGGCCGGCCTCCGGCGCAGCCCAACCCGGCGGAGCCCCAGGGCACTTGGAGGCTGCCCCAATCTGACGGAAGAAAGGCTTGACGTGTCGATCTGAAAGCGGCGCTTGGGAGCCACCCAGGAGTGTCGCGACTGCGTGGTGCATCGGCGCCGCGTAGCGCGCGGTGAAGAGGTTGCGGAGTCCCCCCCAGGATGCCACCATGGATCCCGGGAGGTTGAGCAGCCAGGCGCGTGGCTCGCCGGCGAGGGCCATGGGGAACTAGTTCGCCATGATCTTGTCGTCGCCTCCGGCTTCAAGGAAGGCCTCCTCGTACGCTATCAGGAACGACGATGAGTCTGTCGCGCCGTCGTAACGCGGTGGCATCTCCGACTTGAACTTGGCCGGCCACCGCACTCGCCGCAGGGCGGGGGCCAGGGCTCGGTACCCGGACTCCCTGCTGCTGGTGTTGGCCGCAGAGGTGGGTGGCGGGGCACCTGCCATGGGAGCGTAGTGCGGCGGTACGGGGCGTGGGTTGGTGGAGAGGAGCCCCGGCGCACCCCTACCTGGCGCGCCAAATGTCGGATGTGGGGTTCCGGCAAACCCTTATGGTTTGAACACTGTGGTGCGCGCGAAGTCTTTCCTTCCCACCAATCTGCGCCCTAGCTCACTAGGATCTCGCGGACGAACTCGACGAACTCGCAACACAGAAAGACACGAGGTTTATACTGGTTCGGGCCACCATTGTGGTGTAATACCCTTCTTTAGTGTGGTGGTGGTGGATTGCCTCTAGGGCTGATGATGAACAGTACAAGGGAAGAACAGCCTCCTGAGGTTGAGGTGTTCTTGTGAGTAGGCTCTCGATCGGGTTGGATCAAGCTAAGATGAGATGAGATGCCTCTACTATGGTGGTTAGCCCTACTTATATAGGCCCTGGTCCTCTTCCCAAATATCGAGCGGGAAGGGAGCCAACAACGACGGGCAAATTTGAAGGGGGGCAACAAGTACAAGCTATCCTGACAAAAGTGGTCTTCGCGTGCGGAAAGCTCTGGCGGTGACACCGTCTTGGGCTCCACGATGACCTCTGTCTTGCCATCCTCTTGGTCTTGGTCTCGTTGCACCAATATAACAACCTTTGCCTGATGCCTCGGTACTCTTTGTCTGTGTTGGCCTCCTTAGCACCAAAGAGGAAATAAGGACGATGTGCGCGCTGGCGCCCGCCTGGTGTCATGCGTCATGGTTCACGTCACGAGGGCCTCGTGAGGTTTGCCCCGCCTTGATACCTCTGCCCCTCGTGAGCCTGCCTAGCTAGGCCGCTCCAGAGGAGTCCTTGCGTTGTCCGCCTCACGAGGCTTGGACCCTCGCGAGGGTCTTGCATGCCTTGTTGATGAAGATGGGCCGTACGGCCTACTGGCTCAGCCATGCCGTGGGCCGCAGGCAGGCAAGTCTGGGGACCCCCGTTCCCAGAACGTCGACAGTTCTTGCTAAGCCCGTAGCAGCCATGTAAAACTTGCAACAACAAAGTAGAGGACGTCTAACTTGTTTTTGCAGGGCATGTTGTGATGTGATATGGTCAAGACGCGATGAGATATAAATTGTTGTATGAGATGATCATGTTTTGTTAAAGTTATCGGCAACTAGCTGGAGCCTTACGGTTGTCTCTTTATTGCATAAGATGCAAGTGCCATACAATTGATTTACTTTATCGCTATGTGATAGCAATAGTTGGCGAGACGACCGTGTGATGACACGTTGATAGAGATCAAGATGATGGAGATCATGGTGTCATGTCGGTGGCGATGGAGATTATGACGGTACTTTGGAGATGGAGATCAAAGGCACAAGATGATGACGGCCATATCATGTCACATAATTTGATTGCTGGTGATGTTTTATCTTTTATGCATCTTATTTTGCTTAGTACGCCGGTAGCATTATGAGATGATCCCTTACTAAAGTTTCAAGGTATAAGTGTTCTCCCTGAGTATGCACCATTGTGATAGTTCTTCATGCTAAGACACCATGTGATGATCGGTTGTGATAAGCTCTACGTTCACATACAATGGGTGCAAGCCAATTTTGCACATGCAGAATACTCGGGTTAAACTTGACGAGCCTAGCATATGCAGATATGGCCTCGAAACACTAAGACCGAAAGGTCGAACGTAAATCATATAGTAGATATGATCAACATAGTGATGTTCACCATTGAAAACTACTCCATCTTGCTATGTCTTGAGCTTGCGTTGGTTTTCCCCGAAGAGGAAGGGATGATGCAGCAGAGTAGCGTAAGTATTTCCCTCAGTTTTTGAGAACCAAGGTATCAATCCAGTAGGAGCCTACGCTCAAGTCCCTCGTACTTGCACAAAGTGATAGCTACTCGCAACCAACGCGATTAGGGGTTGTCAAGCCCTTCACAGTCACTTACGAGAGTGAGATCTGATAGATAGAATATTTTTGGTATTTTTGATATAAAGATGCAAAGTAAAAAGTAAAAGCAAAGTAAATAGCAAAACAATATAAAAGTAATGGAGATTGATATGATGAGAATAGACCCGGGGGCCATACGTTTCACTAGTGGCTTCTCTCAAGAGCATAAGTATTCTACGGTGGGTGAACAAATTACTGTTGAGCAATCGATAGAATTGTGCATAATTATGAGAATATCTAGGAATGATCATGTATATAGGCATCACGTCCGTGACAAGTAGATCGAAACGATTCTGCATCTACTACTATTACTCCACTCATCGATCGCTATCCAGCATGCATCTAGAGTACTAAGTTAAAAACAGAGTAACGCCTTAAGCAAGATGACATGATGTAGAGAGATAAATTCATGCAATATGAAATAAACCCCATCTTGTTATCCTCGATGGCAACGATGCAATACGTGCCTTGCTGCCCCTCCTGTCACTAGGTAAGGACACCGCAAGATCGAACCCAAAGCTAAGCACTTCTCCCATGGCAAGAACTACCAATCTAGTTTGCCAAACCAAACAGATAATTCAAAGAGAGTTGCAAAGATAACCAATCATGCATAAAAGAATTCAGAGAAGATTCAAATATTATTCATAGATAGACTTGATCATAAACCCACAATTCATCGGTCAAAACAAACACACCGCAAAAACAAGATTACATCGAATAGATCTCCACAAGAGAGGGGGAGAACTTTGTATTGAGATTCAAAGAGAGAGAATAAGCCATCTAGCTACTAACTATGGACCCGAAGGTCTGAGGTGAACTAGTCACACTTCATTGGAGAGGCTATGATGATGTAGAAGCCCTCCGTGATGACGGCCCTCTTCCGGTGGAGCTCCGGAACAGGCCCCAAGATGGGATCTCGTGGATACAGAAAGTTGCGGCGGTGGAATTAGGTTTTTGGCTCCTCTTCTGATCGTTTGGGGGTATGTGTGTATATATAGGAGGAAGGAGTACGTCGGTGGAGCACCGAGGGGCCCATGAGGCAGGGGGCGCGCCCTAGGGGGGCGTGCCCCCCACCCTCGTGACCTCCTCTTTGATCCCTTGCAGTAGGGTCCAAGTCTGCTGGATCATGTTCGGTGAGAAAATCATGTTCCTGAAGATTTTATTCCGTTTGGACTCCGTTTGATATTCCGTTTATCTGAAACACTGAAATAGGCAAAAAAACAGCAATTCTGGGCCGGGCCTCCGGTTAATAGGTTAGTCCCAAAAATAATATAAAAGTGGAAAATAAAGCCCAATATAGTCCAAAATAGTAGATAATATAGCATGGAGCAATCAAAAATTATAGATACGTTGGAGACGTATCACATCTCACATGATGATCAGACATGGTTTAGTTGATATGGATCACGTGATCACTTAGATGATTAGATGGGTGTCTATCTAAGTGGGAGTTCTTAAGTAATATGATTAATTGAACTTAAATTTATCATGAACTTAGTCCTGATAGTATTTGCATATCTATGTTGTAGATCAGTTGCTCGCGTATAGCTTCCCCGTTTTATTTATGATATGTTCCTAAAGAAAACTATGCTGAAAGGTGTTAGTAGCAATGATGCGGACTAGCTCCGTGATCTAAGGATTATCCTCATTGCTGCACAGAAGAATTATGTCCTTGATGCACCGCTAGGTGACGGACCTTTTGCAGGAGCAGATGCAGACGTTATGAATGTTTGACAAGCTCAGTATGATGACTACTTGATAGTTTAGTGCGCCATACTTTATGGTTTAGAACCAGGATTTCAAAAACGTTTTGAACGCCATGGAGCATATGAGATGTTACAAGAGCTGGAATTGGTATTTTAGACTCATGCCTGTGTTAAGAGGTATGAGACCTCTGACAAGTACTTTGCCTACAAGATGTAGGAGAATAGCTCAGCTAGTGAGCATGTGCTCAGAATGTCTGATTACTACAATCACTTGAATCAAGTGGGAGTTAATCTTCCAGATAAGATAGTGATTGACAGAGTTCTCTAGTCACTATCACCAAGTTACTAGAACTTTGTGATGAACTATAATATGCAAGGGATAACAGAAACAATTCCCAAGCTCTTTGCGATGCTGAAATTGGCGAAGGTAAAAATCAGGAAAAAGCACGAAGTGTTGATGGTTGACAAGACCACTAGTTTCAAGTAAAAGGGCAAGGGAAAGAAAGGGAACTTCAAGAAGAATGGAAAGCAAGTTGCCACTCCCGTGAAGAAGCCCAAAGCTAGACCTAAGCCTGAAATTGAGTGCTTCTACTGCAAAGGGAATGGTCACTCGAAGCGGAACTACCCCAAATACTTGGCGGATAAGAAGAATGGTAAAGTGAACAAAAGTATATTTGATATACATGTAATTTATGTGTACTTTACTAGTGTTCATAGTAACCCCCAGGGTATTTGATACCAGTTCAGTTGCTAAGATTAGTAAATCAAAAGAGGATTTGCAAAATGAACAGATACTAGTTAAGGGCAAGGTGACGATGTGTGTTGGAAATGATTCCAAGGTTGATAAGATCACCATCGCACACTCCTTTTACCTTCGGGATTAGTGTTGAACCTAAAATAAATGTTATTTGGTGTTTGCGTTGAGCATGAATATGATTGGATCATGTTTATTGCAATACAGTTATTCATTTAAGTCAAAGAATAATTGTTGTTCTGTTTACATGAATAAAACCTTCTATGGTCATACACTTAATATAAATGGTTTATTGAATCTCGATTGTAGTGATACACATATTCATAATATTGATGCCAAAAGATGCAAAGTTAATAATGATAGTGCAGCATACTTGTGGCACTGCCGTTTAGGTCATATTGGTGTAAAGCGCATGAAGAAACTACATGCAGATGGACTTTTGGAATCACTTGATTATGAATCATTTGGTGCTTGCGAACCATGCCTCATGGGCAAGATGACTAAGACTCCGTTCTCCGGAACAATGGAGCGAGCCACTGACTTATTGGAAATAATACATACTGATGTATGCGGTCCGATGAGTGTTGAGGCTCGCGGTGGGTATCGTTATTTTCTAACCTTCACAGATGATTTGAGCAGATATGAGTATATCTACTTAATGAAACACAAGTCTGAAACGTCTGGAAAGTTCAAAGAATTTCAGAGTGAAGTGGAGAATCAACGTAACAAGAAAATAAAGTTTCTACGATCTGATCGCGGAGACGAAATATTTGAGTTACGAGTTTGGCCTTTAGTTGAAACAATGTTGAATAGTTTTGCAACTCACGCCACCAAGAACACCACAGTGTAATGGTGTGTCCGAACATCATAACCGTGCTTTATTAGATATGGTGCGATCTATGATGTCTCTTACCGATTTACCACTATCATTTTGGGGTTATGCATTAGAGACAGTTGCATTCACCTTAAATAGGGCACCGTCTAAAAATACGTTGAGATGACACCGTATGAACTGTGGTTTAGCAAGAAACCTAAGCTGTCATTTATTAAAGTTTGGGGTTGCGATGCTTATGTGAAAAGGTTTCAGCCTGATAAGCTCAAACCCAAATCGGAGAAGTGTGTCTTCATAGGATACCCAAAAGAAAGTATTGGGTACACCTTCTGTCATAGATCCGAAGGCGAGATCTTTGTTGCTAAGAGTGGATCCTTTCTAGAGAAGGAGTTTCTCTCGAAAGAAGTGAGTGGGAGGAAAGTAGAACTTGATGAGGTAATTGTACCTTCTCCCGAATTGGAAAGTAGTTTATCACAGAAATCAGTTACAGTGATGCCTACACCAATTAGTGAGGAAGTTAATGATGATGATCATGAAACTTCAGATCAAGTTACTACATAACCTCGTAGGTCAACCAGAGTATGTTCTGGACCATAGTGGTACGGTAATCCTGTTCTGGAAGTCATGTTACTAGACCATGATGAACCTACGAACTATGAGGAAGCGATGATGAGCCCAGATTCCGGAAAATGGCTTGAGGTCATGAAATCTGAGATCGGATCCATGTATAAAGAACAAAGTATGGACTTTGATTGACTTGCCCGATGATCAGTGAGCCATTGAGAATAAATGGATCTTCAAGAGGAAGATGGACATTGATAGTAGTGTTACTATCTACAAAGCTCGAATTGTCGCAAAAGATTTTCGACAAGTTCTAGGTGTTGACTACAATGAGATTTTCTCACTCGTATCGATGCTTAAAAGTCTGTCTGAATCATGTTAGCAGTTGCCGCATTTTATGAAATCTGGCAAATGGATATCAAAACTACATTCCTTAATGGAATTATTAAAAAAAGAGTTGTATATGATGCAACCAGAAGGTTTTGTCAATCCTAAAGATGCTAATAAAGTGTGCAAGCTCCAGCGATCCATCTATGGACTGGTGCAAGCATCTCAGAGTTGGAATATGCACTTTGATGAGTTTATCAAAGCATATAGTTTTATACAGACATTTGGAGAAGCCTGTATTTACAAGAAAGTGAGTGGGAGCTCTGTAGCATTTCTGATATTATATGTGGATGACATATTGTTGATCGGAAATGATACTAAATTTTTGGATAGCATAGAAGGATACTTGAATAAGAATTTTTCAATGAAAGACCTCGGTAAAGTTGCTTACATATTGGGCATCAAGATCTATAGAGATAGATCAAGAAGCTTGGTAATTTTTTCAATGAGTACATACCTTGACAAGTTTTTGAAGTAGTTCAAAATGGAACAGTCAAAGAAGGAGTTCTTGACTGTGTTGCAAGGTGTGAAGTTGAGTAAAGACTAAAAACCCAACCACGACAGAAAATAGAAAGAGAATGAAAAAGTCATTCCCTATGCCTCAGTCATAGGTTCTATAAAGTATGCTATGATGTGTACCAGACCTATTGTATACCTTAGCATGATTTTGGCAAGGGAGTACAATAGTGATCTAAGGAAATATTTCTCGGTTATGGAGGTGATAAAAGAGTTCGTCATAAAGAGTTACGTCGATGCAAACTTTTGACACCGATCTAGATGACTCTAAGTCTCGATCTAGATACATATTGAAAGTGGGAGCAATTAGCTAGAGTAGCTCCGTGTATAGTATTGCAGACATAGAAATTTGCAAAATACATATGGATCTGAATGTTGCAGACCCGTAGACTAAACTTCTCTTACAAGCAAGACATGATCACTCTTTGGGTGTTAATCACATAGCGATGTGAACTAGACTATTGACTCTAGTAAACCCTTTGGGTGTATTAGTCACATGGAGATGTGAACTAATCACATAAAGATGTGAAACTATTGGTGTTAAATCACATGACGATGTGAACTAGATTATTGACTCTAGTGCAAGTGGGAGACTGAAGGAAATATGCCCTAGAGGCAATAATAAAGTTATTATTTATTTCCTTATATCATGATAAATGTTTATTATTCATGCTAGAATTGTATTAACCAGAAACTTAGTAAATGTGTGAATACATAGACAAACAGAGTGTCCCTAGTATGCCTCACCTTGACTAGCTCGTTAATCAAAGATGGTTAAGTTTCCTAACCATGGACATGTGTTGTCATTTGATAAACGGGATCACATCATTAGAGAATGATGTGATGGACTAGACCCATCCGTTAGCTTAGCACTAATCGTTTAGTTTATTGCTATTGCTTTCTTCATGACTTATACATTTTCCTATAACTATGAGATTATGCAACTCCCGAATATCGGAGGAAGAATACTTAGTGTGGAATCAAATGTCACAACGGAACTTGGTGATTATAAAGATGCTTTACAGGTGTCTCCGATGGTGTTTGTTGAGTTGGCATAGATCGTGATAAGGATTTGTCACTCCGATTGTCGGAGAGGTATCTCTGGGCCCTCTCGGTAATGCACATCACTATAAGCCTTGCAAGCAATGTGACCAATGAGTTATTTGTGGGATGTTGCATTACGGAACGAGTAAAGAGACTTGCCGGTAACGAGATTGAACTAGGTATTGAGATACCGACAATCGAATCTTGGGAAAGTAACATACCGATGACAAAGGGAACAATGTATGTTGTTATGCGGTTTGACTAATAAAGATCTTCATAGAATATGTAGGAACCAATATGAGCATCTACGGCCCGCTATAGCTTATTGACCGGAGATGAGTCTCGGTCATGTCTACATAGTTCTCGAACCCGTAGGGTCCGCACACTTAACGTTCACTACAAGAAATATGTCAACTAGTGACCTTGTGTCAGTGACCCTGGAAGAATTGGTCATAGATCTATGACCATTTCAGATCAATTCGTCAAAAGTTGTTCGGGGGGCTCCAAACACTAAACTATAACGACCATTTTGGTTAGAAAGGTCGTAATTTCCTTACACTAAATGGTCATAAAGCAGATAGCACTAGTCCGCTGCCTTATTTCTAGCTGATCACGACCAATATAGAAGGTCATAACCTTATATATTGTGGTGGGTTGCTATGACTAGGCGCCACCTCATCAGTTTTGCCTATGTGTCATGTCCATTTGGCATTTTTTGCCCCAGGTTGTGAAGCAACCTATATTTCTGTCATTTCCAAAATTCCCAAAAAAATCTCATAAATTCTTTGGGTCATATCTTCGTCAAATATGTAAAAAACCTTCCTTTCCTAGTTCAAAAATAATTCAACAATATTCATTTTCATATTTTGTTCAGAGCAACACTTTGTGAAGGAAGTACCACTTTGGCATGTCCAAATAGTATCCATTTTCTACAGTGCTTTCCTATGCCCAAATAACCATCCTCCACCAAATGCCAGCTCAATCCATTTATTATTTTGAGCCCAGCTTCAACATTCATATTTATGTCCAGTGTGGTACTTTCCAAAGCAAGTACCACCTAGGCTCCTCCTTTTGAGCTGAAAATTTGTGAAGACGGTCTTCTTAATAACGGATCATCCTCAGCCAAAACTCACGCCCATTAGCCATGTACATTTCCTGTACCGCCAATCAAACACTTGGCTGCTAATTCATGTTTGAGCATCGATCGATCTCCTCGTGAGAATATTATGTTGTAATTTTCTTCCTAGCACCTACCTCGGGAGTTCCCAGCCCACTAGACATGCCTAGGCCACCCAGAACAAATGGCAACGCCACGGTCACGCGGTGACCACGCGACGGGCATGCAAGTTTACGTGCTCTAGAGTTGGGGCCCTCGACCACCACCCAAACCTCGACGTATCGCCACCAAACCATGTATTTATGATTAAATAGGTACTTATGTAACTAGAAATCATTTTTGGAAAAAAATAAATAGCAAACTATGAGGCAGCTGCAGTTCAAATTTGACCCGCTTCCAACTGAATCGGCGAAAATTTGTCTTTTTCACGAGAGGCGGATCAAAACTTTTTACACCCAACCATTTTGTCAATTGTGCATTAAATATGTCCTAGTATTTTAGAAAATTTATTTGGTCCAATTTTGCAACAATTATTTGGGAGGTCCTTCACAAAAAACCTCCTTTTGGGCATTCAAAAAATGGAAAATGGTTTTTCGTCCAAAGAAAATGAAAACTTCCTTAGGCAACATTGTTTGCCATTCCAATACGCACCCGTGTGCACAATATGATATCATTTGAATAAACTATGCCATGAATGTGGCCATAAGATTGATCATTTGGCTTGAAAGACATTGATCTCCACACATGATAGCTCGTTTCTGAGAACACTTTTTTAAAATAATTTCCGTATTACAAGTTTGTTATTTTTCCTGGGAACTTGGCCACATATAATGACACAATGCGAAGGCTTCCCAATTTTTTGATTTTTTTTGAATTTTTTATGCCCATTTCAAAATGCAGTCAAAACATCAGGAATGACCGTTCCTAGCTAGTGGTTGAATCTTGGAATATTTTTGGTGTTTCTCTGATTAAATAGATACTTATGTACCTAGAAATGATTTTTGCAAAAAATAAATAGAAAACTACAAGGCATCTACAGTTCAAATTTGACCCGCTTCTAGCTGAATCGGCGGCAATTTGTCTTTTTCACGAGAGGTGGATCAAAAACTTTTTACACCCAACCATTGGGTCAATTGTGCATTAAATATGGCCTAGTATTTTAGAAAAATGATTTGGTCCAATTTTGCAAAAATTATTTGGGAGGTCCTTCACACAAAAAAACCCTCCTTTTGGGCACTCGAAAAATGGAAAATGGTTTGTTTGTCCAAAGAAAATGAAAACTTCCTTAGGCAACATTGTTTGCCATTCCAATATGCACCCTTGTGCACAATATGAGATCATTTGAATAAACTATGTCATGAATGTGGCCATAAGATTGATCATTTGGCTTGAAAGCCATTGATCTTCACACGTGATAGCTCGTTTCTGAGAACACTTTTTTAAAATAATTGTCGTATTACAAGTTTGTTATTTTTCCTGGGAACTTGGCCACATATAATGACACAATGCGAAGGTTTCCCAATTTTTGATTTTTCTGAATTTTTTATGCCCGTTTCAATATGCGGTCAAAACGGCAAGAATGACCGTTCCTAGCTAGTGTTGAATCTTGGAATTTTTTTAGTGTTTCTCTGATTAAATAGATACTTATGTACCTAGAAATGATTTTTGGGAAAAATAAAGAGCAAACTACAAGGCAGCTACAATTCAAATTTGACCCGCTTTCAGCTGAATCGGTGAAAATTTATCTTTTTCACGAGAGGTGGATCAAAACTTTTTACACCCAACCATTTGTTCAATTGTGCATTAAATATGGCCTAGTATTTTAAAAAAATGATTTGGTCCAATTTTGCAACAATTATTTGGGAGGTCCTTCACACAAAAAAAACTCATTTTGGGCACTTAGAAAATGATTAAAAATAGCTAGAAAGATCAGAAATGCGTAAAAATTGGTCCTTATCCATAAAATATGGTCTAACTCTAGTGAAAATTTGTGTGGTAACCTTTTGCAAAATATTTTTGATAGCTACTTCACAAAATCCCTCTACTTTTCATACTTGGAAACTCGTTTAAATTACTGGTTTTCCGAACCAATCAGAACAATTCCCACGGATCGATGACATGGCGCTCATCCATCCATCCATCTCTCCATCCCACATCCATCCATCCATCTATCTACAGAAAAAAGGAATTTTTTTTGAAAAAGAGGTACCCCCACCCGCAGCCCAAACCCTATCTTAGATCCCCCGTCTCCTCGCCGCCGCCGCCCCCTCCCGATCTAGTCCTCCCTCCCACCGCCGACCTCAAGCAAGGACGACGGAGATCCAATCCTCTCCCCACGCGGCAACCCTTCCTCCTACCCACCGCTGACCTCGCCGTCCTCCTCACCCATCGCCCACCTCGTCCCTCCGTCCCCTCACCATCTCTCCCTACCCTCCGCCCTCTGCCCCCGCACCCCATACTGTCCACCATGGCCGTCTCCCCCTCCTCCTTGCTCTGGATCCCTGCACCAACCCACCACCCCGCCATGGGGGCATGTCCGTGGTGGCTACCCTTCCATGCCGTCTCCCCGTAGTAGGCATCGGCACCGGGCGACGGTGACGACACCAACGGGCCCACCGGCGTGCCCGTGCCCTTCTCCCGTGCGGGCGGCTGTTCCGGCGAGGGTCGACGCCGCAGGCGGTGCGTGAGGAGGTGGACGACTTCCTCGGCAGCAGCAAGTGCGCCTTCAAGTAAGAGGTCGACGTCTGCATCCGCCGCCTCCAGCGCCAGGAGCTCTACCTCAAGGTCCGCCCCTTCCTCCCCCCTCCCAATCTCGTCGCTAGCCTTGGTTCCAGCTGCATGCCGACCTCCATCACTTTTGCGGCAGAATACACCATCTGAGGTTCTGCTTACTGGTGTGGTAGTGTGCCATTAGCTTCGTAGGCCACAAAATCATTGGCTGGTTTGGCCCTCTAAAATGATTAATTTGATTATTAGCTGCATTGTATGTTTGCTCTCAGGATATCGAGATTGTTGTGGGGGTATTGATGTTGTCAATTTGCTAAGTGAAACAATGATAAATGTCTGAAACATTGAAATGAAAAGAAATGCCCCTCTATGTGTTCCTCCGTTTATGTCCCCCTCTACCCGGTGTTGTTTATGCTAACAGGACATCTCTGTTGTTGGTGATTCAGTTGTGGAATGTAGTACTGACTGGTGTAGGATACATTTTAATGCTGTCTTCAGGCCATGTTTTCTTCTGTTTAAGCGGACACTGTATAGTCTAGTGTAAGGTTGACCTCCATTTTGCTGATGAAAGACCGTCATTTATTTCTTATAACTGCCCTGTTTGATTTCATCTGTAGTTTTATGAATGACCTTTAGCTTCTCCCCCCTGCCAAAAGAAACTTGTACCACAATTTCTTCCCCATTTCTTTCGCACAGTTAGGTTCTTAGTCTCTAGTTTACTAGTCCTGTGGTTCTGGGTTGTGCTTAGTTGCAAAGAGCCGTTTGGAGCATCTCCTTGCTGTGGGTGTCTCTTTCAGTAAGCGTTTTGCTTATTGTCCTTAGTGTGCTGCTATCCATACTTCTGAGCATATTATTGTCTAGCCTCTTT
The DNA here is from genome assembly GCF_056163025.1 of Triticum urartu. NCBI lineage: Eukaryota > Viridiplantae > Streptophyta > Magnoliopsida > Poales > Poaceae > Triticum > Triticum urartu. The sequence continues at coordinate 534,443,797 of NC_141874.1, forward strand.
TGTGATTAGTCCTCATTTTTAATGACGTTATTGTTTATCTAAGATCATTTGAAGTTTTGAGCTGGCACCTAGCTAGCCTCTTTTGTGATTAGTCTTCAAATGTCATCCACATTATTTTTTTTGTTAATTTTGTTCCTTGTATGAACAACCTTATAATTTTAGGCAGGAGCCGGAGGCGCAGCCACGCAAGGTTGAGCCGGCCATGGAGATCCTCTTCCTCTACAGCTACGACAACTGCGGCAAGACCTTCGTCGATGTGGCTGCCTTGAGGAAGCATTCCCACATGCATGGCGGATGGCAGTATGTTTGCGAGGAGCCCGGCTGTGGGAAAGTGTCTCTAGTAAAAGATTACTTTATGCGTTTACCAGTGCCTACTCTAGCGTTGGTGAACTTATCCACTTACTACTGTTGGTGAACTTCCATTTGTTTTCATGCTCAGATGCGAAATAGATTTAAGCTCCTTATCTTTCATATTATCCACAAGGACCTTCCTATGCTGTGCTTAGTTATTCCTGGAGTTACGGCCCAATAGATTTGTTTTAGTACAACTATACATGTAAGACGTTTGGTTATGTCCTAAATTGATAAAATGAAAAAACTATCATATGTGTCCTTGCTGCTGATGGGAGAATGTAATTCCTAACTACGTGACTGTTCTTTTTGTACAGAAATGATGAATCCTTTTTCTGTTTGTTTTGCAGAAATTTGTAGATAGCTCAAAGTTGAACAACTCCCTCAATGATGAATCCCTTCTCTTCTTCTGGTTTCCTTCATCCCCGCATCTGATTCCTGCGTGCGTGTGGTCTCTGCAGTTTGCTCCCTCGATCTGCTATGGTCTACTTCAGCTCGTGTGAATAGGTCAAACTACTTCTTTTGTGTGCTTCAAACTGCTATTTTGGGTGTAGAAAATTTTCATTAGTACTAGTAAACGGTGGCATCACATCTCTGATATTATGCTGCTGCTGATGTGCTATTTATAGCTACAGTTTGACAATACTCATTAGGCTTGCTAGACATATAGGTCTTCTTGCACAAATAAAACATCATAGAGTTAGTCAAGTATTTGCATAGATATGTCTTCTTGCGCCACATCACTTGGTCCTGGATAGAAGAATATGGTGCTGGTTGCACCTTTCTTCGATAATCTGACCTGGTGTAATTTTTCCAGTAACTGATCTCGTGTACCCAAATCTAGTATGTATCTTTTATGTTTGCTGAAGCGTACTATGCTTGCTAAGACCAGGTTTCTGTTCTTTTTGGTATTACTTGGATCTTTTTTGACAATCTAACTAGACGATTGTTTCCAGCCTTTGAACTCCTAGGAGATTTTAACACAAATTGTAAAAGATGCTGCCCTGCTAAAGGAGGATGAGGATGAGGGGCGCACCTAGCCATTAGCCCTGCTCTGCTCAAGGAGGAGGGGCATGAGAGGCCTTCTCCTATTCCCCTAGTGTGACCAAGAGGTCCTGCCCGAGATCATGCACGGCCATGATGACCCACCACGGCAGGTAGCATCTGCATCTCTCTCCCCCTCTTTCTCTGCTTACTAATGCCGCTAAACTAAGGAATATTAGATGCAAATCCTGGTTATGTCAAGGAATTCAAGAGGGATTTGTATGCACAAGTCCAGTTTTTTATTTAGTTAGTACCAAACAGAGAAGATGCAGTCCAGATTGGTTAATGTTGCTGCAACCACATGGATTTGTATCTATGCAACCATCTCCCTGTTGTTTGTGTTATTTGGATTGCAAGAAATTCAGTTTTGGGTGACCTGCACTTAGTTTAACTTCTCTAAATAATCAACCGTCTTACATAAATATGTCGTGTCATGCTCCTTTCTTCTCTTTGCCATGAATTGGTGTAACTTGATGGCACTAGTCGAATAAACTATTCTGTTAATTTCCTAGTATATGTGAACTAATTTTGCGTGCGTCTTCCATGCATGTTTGCAGCCACATCTCTGGGTACAAGAACCAGTTCCAGAACTTCATCAAGCACCTGCGCGAAATGGGTGATGAGGTAGTACATTTTTCTACTATCATTGGTTGAGTACTACTGAATACTTATGCTGGTGGGTTTGACACAACTATAGGATAGTGGATTAGTAGCATGCCTATTTGACTTAGTTTCTGGTGTGACCTACAATTCCTAGATGTGCATACTATAGAATGTTGACTGTAGTGTGGTACACTTCCTGGAGCATAGTAATGCCTTACCAAGTAGCAATTGCATGAAGATAGTCCACAACACAAAAACTATGTGTAATGGATCCATGACTTACAATCTGTACATGAATACCCATGTGTAATGACTTATTTTTTGCATCGTCTGGACATTTTTTTGCTGTTGTATTGTTTCTCACTCATGATTGATCTACTGCCAGGTGAAGGTTTTCAATTGTTGAAGGAGGAGGACAATAGGAACTTCTATGATGTCTTGTCATCTATTTTTTTTCTTTGCTGTAGAATAGTTTTGCTTGGCACTTACTGGTTCCTTGGATGTAAAGATATGTACTGCTAGAATGAATGCATGTAAAGATATTTTGGGCTCCTATAATATTCCATGTTGCTTTGAAAATGTATTGGAACTGGGCTAGGCCCAAGATAGCTTGTAGTGTGATGTGTTGTAATGCCAATGGCATAATAAAAGAAGTTGGATTGGATCAATTATTTCGGCCCAGCCCAAGATATATTGAACAATTATTTTTGAGGGGAAAACTTCAGAGGCCCAGCAAAGAAATGGCCTAGAAAAAGCAAGACCAAAAAAATCTATCAAAAGGGATAGGCAAAGAAATTTAAAAGGCCGGATTACTGGGCCAGGCCCATGTAGCTAGCGAAAATTAACAAAAATATATATTAAAAAGACTGAATTAATGGGCTCGGCCCATCTAAAGCACTGAAATGGACCGGGCTGATTCTAAGTAATGACCTTTTCAATTGGTCGCAATTTTGCCACGTCAGATTGCCACGTCGGATCTGACGTGGCCTGGGCAGACAGCCAATGACCAAAATAAAAGGTCATGGGTTCAACGACCTTCTGTGAGAAGGTCGTTAATTTTAGTTTACGACCGCCAGCTTTTGACCTTTTGTTTTTGGTCACAAAAAGGTCGCAAATGAAAAACTATGACCTTTCAGCGGCAAATAGTGAGGGTCACAAGTTGACATATTTCTTGTAGTGGTTCAATGACGATCGATATTATGAGTTTACATGTTTTGATATACCGAAGGTAGTTCGGAGTCCCGGATGTGATCACGGACATGACGAGGAGTCTCGAAATGGTTGAGACACAAAGATTGATATATTGGACGATGTTATTCGGACACCGGATGAGTTCCGGGGTCACTGAATAAATATCGTAGTGCCGGGGGTTATCGGAAACCCGGGGGGGGGGGGGAATAATGGGCCAACATGGGCCTTGTGTGAGAGAGAGAGGAGAGGGCCCTAGGGATGCCCCCTCCCTTGAGGAGTCCGAATTGGACTGGGAGGGGGCGTCTCCCCCTCCCTTTCCTTCTCCCTCTCTCCCTCTCCTTCCTTCCCCCTCTCTTCCCTCGTGGGAAACCTACTAGGAATAGGATTCCTATTCCTAGTAGGAATCCTACTTGGGTGCGCACCCCATGAGGGCCAGCTAGCCTCACCCCTTGCTCCTTTACATATGAGGGCAGGGGGCACCCTAGAACACACAAGTTGACAATTGTTTTAGCCGTGTGCGGTGCGCCCCTCCACAGATACACATCTCGGTCATGTCGTCGTAGTGCTTAGGCGAAGCCCTATATGATGGTAACTTCATCATCATCAAATAATGCCAGAGCCCATAACTTACTCAACTATGCCAGAGCCCATAATGGCTTGTGGCTGCACACGGAAGTTTCTAAGCATGAATAATCTTATAATCCCTTTGAGCCTGGGTGGCATTCCATAGGATGATCACATGGATACCCCAGGATCTCCTAGGACAACACTGGATTCCCCTGGTGCCCACAACCAATCCACCCAGATGTGTATGAAAGTAGCCACCTTAAGTTTCCCTTAGTTATTAACTCTCACAACTTGCATGATTCTCACATACCAATCCCCGTCTATGAGCATGGCTAAGCAATATGAGCATAACGTATATTCCCGGGGTGATCAAAGGTATTAGGTTCCTACCTCATCATCTACATAACAGTAACCACATGTTCATAATCCTACTCATGCAATGTTTGAGGGTGTAACTAATGCATAAAAACTGGGTAATAAAGGGCAAAGTGTAACTTGCCTTGTACTGTTGATGAAGATTCTTCGCACTCATAATTCCTAATAATTCTACTTGTCACACTCTGATCAATCTATCATGAGCAAGCAATTATAACCACACATAAGCAATCACGCAAAAGATCCAAAAGAACAAAGAAAACACTTCGGAAAATTTCAAAAATCATCAAATAAAGATTTTGGACAAAAACATATTTTTAACAGCAGGAAAATTGTGTGATTTTGATCTTAACAGAAAGTACATGCCAAGAGCTTTGATTTGCAAAAAGAATCAATTAAATCAGAGTTATACAACTCAAACTATAGCCAAAGCAAGTTTGAATTCAAATGTGTTTGAAACCAAATTTTAACACTTTCAAAAATATATTTAAGTTGGTTTACTGGATAGAGGGGATCATAACGAAGAAGTGGGCGTTGGTTTCGTTGAAATTGGATAAACGGTTTAAAAGATGTGCTAGTTTGAAAAACAAGGACTGGTCTGTAAAACAAAACTAGCGAATAGGTCACTGGCAGAAAATAAAAGAAAAAGAATAAATCTACCAGACGAACGTTCGCTAGAGAACCTAAACCGGCGAATTCGTTCGCTACAGAGGCTAAACTAGCAAACGTCCACTACATAAAACAAAACGTTTAGGAAAAAACAAATCGATCTGGATCACCCAATCCAGATCGGACGGGCGGGGTGGGGCGACAGTTACCGCGGCGGTTGACGGCGTCGGCGGCGAGGAGGACGGCTGCGGCTCGGCTCGAACGGGACGGCGGCTCCGGGGCTCGGCGGCGCCGACGGAGTAGATGGGGAGGCGCGGCTCGACGAGGCGAAGGTGATGGCCGCGTCGGCGGAGGTCGAGGGCGACAGAGCGGAGCGGGGTAACGAAGGCGGGGCTCGGTGGAGCTCGCAACTCCGGCGAGGTTCTACATGGTGTAGTGGGCGGTGGTGGCGTGATTTGATGGGGAAAATAGGGCCGGGGCTCGGGCATTTATAGGAGGAGGGGCGGGGTGGCGTGGAGGAGGAGCAAGGCAAAGGCGGCGGCGGGAGTCCGGCGCAGCCACGGGTGCGACAGCGGTGTCGGGCACGCTCAGGACTTCGTCCTGAGCGCGGAGACGAACGGGCGGGCTTGCTGGGCCAGCTGGGCTGGGCGCGGCCTAGTTCGGTCAGTCCAAACTTTTTTTAACTCAGACAACAAAAATAAAAATAAATAACAAAATAATAAAAATTACATATAGCATATTATATACCAAGATTTTCAGAAAAAGATTTTCTAAAACATGAACTATTTTACAAGGGAAAATAAATTCCACAAAAAATTAAATAAAGCAAACAGTACTAGTGGTTTAATTAAAAACCAAATAAAAATATTTTTTAAATACCAAAATAATTTCAAATTTATTTCTCTCCATTTTTCTATTGTTGGGAATCATTTTACCCTATTTTCCATATATTTTATTTTGGAGAGAAATAATTTGAATAAGAACCAAATATCTCTGAATTAAAAATGAGTTTCAAAATAACTTCAAAGGACTTTCAATTTGATTCTTTGAAACTTCCAACTCTCTTTCTTAGCATTTGAAGAAGTCATTTTATCTTCTCTCATGAAACTCATTGAGTTGCATAAAGTTTCTGAATTTCGAATATTTCCAAATGCAATTCAAATATTTTCAAAAAACCCTTTTTCCTTTAATTAAATGGAAGAATTCAAATCATCTTCTCTCTAGGGTTTTGTGATGAAATGAATTTGAATTCATGGAGATCATAAATGCAAGCTGAAAGTTTTGGGAAAGTCCTTTTATTCCCTCTCATTTAACTTTCAGAAAGTTTCAAATTTCACTCAGTTTCACACAAGCAACCACACCACAATCAATCAATCAATCAAAACTATTTATTTAATATAACATTCCCAAATTTAGAATTTTGGGATGTTACAAACCTACCACCCATAAAATGAATCTCGCCCTCGAGATTCGAAGAGGCTAGAAAGAAATAGGTTAGGTTCGGGGGGTCTCCTCAAAATACATCGATCATCACAGGGGGTCTGGGGTGCTACCACCCTTAGAAGCATGGTTACAGTTCCACCAAAACTCAGGTCGTACATCCTTATTGTTGGTAGTGTCGATCTGCTCAGATTCTTGGGAAAATTCCTACTCTGGCTCTTCCGGTAGTGGCATAACCTTTTCCTCAATTCTTCTGTCCTTTTATCTTGGTACGGTCCTCCTGTGATTGGGTCTTCTTAGCTAATAGGTCTGGCGCCAATACTAAACAACTATCAATATCTCATGGTGGTCTGTAGCGCCGCGACCTCGGACAGTCAAGTCTCTGTGATTACGTGTCATCCCTGGATCGGTATTGCTGACACACACAGTACTCGAGGATTTATAACAGAGTTCAATCACACACTTATTATATCGAATGCCTCAAAAGAGAACTTATTACAATAATATGGCTGAAGGCCATCTAAATAAGATGACAGCGGAAGCTTCGAAGGTAGAAGAGTCCATCCAACTCCATGACAAAACTGAGTGCATGACAACGACCTAGTGCACCTTACTCTTCGTCTGAAAATTCTGCAACATAATATGTTCCATCCTGTGTAGGTCAGCACATGGAATATGCTGGCAAGATAACACTATAGAGAAATGAACAAATAACAGCTATCGCTACATGCATATATGGCTGGTGGAGGCTCTATGGTTATGAGTTTGCATAAAGCTAGTTTTTCCCTACAACAAAGGAATTTATTTTATTTAACTACAAAGTTTGTTGAAAATATTGAGAAGGTAACCCCAACTCAATCCCAATTAAAAGTTAACAACCCAACACAATTAATTAAGTAAAGTGATGAGATCAACATAATAATTCAAGTACCAGATACTCAAGATGTCCATAACCGGGGACACGGCTAATCATGATTAGTTTGTACACTCTGCGGAGGTTTGCGCACTTTTCCCCACAAGACTCGATCTCCTCCATTGTATTTCTTGCACTGCATGGTGTTTGCGAAACGGATGGCCGAGACACAGTCTTTCCGAAGAGGTCCCCTTAACCGATAGATATAGGTTGGTACACCTACAATCCCCTACATCTGCTAGCATATCATGGAAAGGATTCCCACAACTTGCTCAACTATGCCAGAGCCCATAATGGCTTGCGGCTGCACATGGAAGTTTCCAGCATGAATAATCTTATGATCCCTTTGAGCCTGGGTGGCGAACCATAGGATGATCATACGGGTACCCCTGGATCTCGTTGGACAACAGTGGATTCCTCAGGTGCCCACAAACAATCCACCCAGATGTGTATTAAAGTAGTCACCTTAAGTTAAACCTTAGTTAACAATGATCTCTCACATCTTTCATGAATTCTCTCAAACTAAACCACGTCTACAAGCATAGCATAGCAGTATAAGCATAACGTAGTAAATACCTAGGGTTTGATATAACACAATAGGTTCTACCTCATCAACTACTTACCAATACCCACATGTTAACAAATCCTACTCATGCAATGTTTGAGGGTTGAATCTAATGCATAAACACAGGGTAATAAAGGGATATGATCAAAGTGTTACTTGCCTTGCTGGCGATCGGAAAACCCTAGAGATTCATAGTAGCAAGCCTCGCACTCCGGAAACTCTATCTTGAACAAACAATAGCATACATAAGCACTCATGCATAAGATACAAAGGTAAAACCAAAAGAAAACATCTAAACTGAAAGTTCAAGTGAAGAGCTTCGATTTGCAAAAAGAATCAATCAAATCGGAGATATGAAACTCAAACTATGGTAAAAAAATTCAAATTCAAATCTGCTTGAAACCAAATTTTAAATTTTCAAAATAATGTTCAAGTTGATTATCTGGACAAAGGGGAATAATACGAAGACTTTGGCGTTGGTTTCACTGGATTTTGATAAACGAGCAAAAAGTAACGAGGGTTTGAAGATCAGGGACTAATTTATAAGAAAAGTATTCACGGATAGGTCTCTGGCCGAAAATAAATAGAAAAAGAAAAAATTATACGAAATGAACGTTCGCTAACAGAGGAAAACGAATGAAAACCGTTCGTTAAAATGACCTAACTAGTGAACGTTTACTAATTAGACTAAAACAAAAATGAAAACCGATCTAAACACTAAACCGACAAAACCGGAAAAAACAAGAACCGGTCGGTTCTTATCGGTCAACGCGTTGACGGCAGGATCGGATAGGCGTCATGCGGCGGCGGCGGATGTCGGTGAGGCGAGGCGGCGCGGGGTGGCGGCGGCAGCAGCAGCAGCGGTGAACGGCGGTGCGGGGCGGCGGCACAGCGCGGCGGCGGCAGCAGCAGTGGCGGCGGCGAACGGCGCCGGTGGCGCGGGGCAGCGGTGGTGCGACGATGAGGAGAAAACGGCGGGGCGGCGCGGCTTATAAGGAGGCCCCAGGGGTCCTCAGCTTGCGTGTTGGGGCGCGGGGAGGCCAACCCGGACTCCTCGCCGGAGTCCGGCGTCCACACAGGAGGCAGGCGGCGGTGGCTCGGTTGGGCCGGCTGGGCTTTGGTCCGGTGTTTTTTTAAAAAAATTGCCGCAGAAGAAAATCCTAATAAGTTCTAAAAATTCCAGAAACAATTTTTCACCGTCCAAACCTAATATTTAGGACAAGATGAACACTTTTTTGGACTAAAATGCAATTTTCAAAAATGCAAGTTTTCTCTAATTCAAATAAAGTAGCAAATAAATTACAAATAAAATAATAATTTGATTTTTTTTAATTTCTTCTCCAATATTTCTCTTCTGTTGAAGAAGTCATATTATCTTCTCTCATTTATTTTATTTTTATTGTTGGAAATAATTGCAGAGAAACTATTAAAATCAAATTGATCCTCTTTTCAAATTTGAAATAAATCGAAAATATGAAAATTTAGTGAAACCTCCAACTCTCTCCGTGGGTCCTTGAGTTTCTTAAGGTCTCTAGGATCAAATTGTCCAAATAAAAATCAATTAAAATGCAGAGAGCATGGATGCATATGATGACCTACTGATTAACATCCAAATTGAAAATTGGGATGTTACATGGTTATCAAACAATTTGACTAGGTCCCTCCAGAAAATGGGTCTGGGCTTCATTTCTCACCGTATGCCCTACGATTGGCAACAGCTGCCTTGTACAAGGGAAAATTGGCATACCATTCTAAGGTTCAATTCAAGCTTTTGATATCGTCGTCTCTATACTATGGGTAAGTCACTCAGATTTACCATCCCATATAGCAAGGCGAATAATAAGAGTAAGTCGGCATGGTGATCAATCCATTCTGCACCCAAATCATTACCTTGTATATGGTTTAGTGAATCTCACATTCTAACACTCGGTCGTCCTCACAAGCATTGCAGAATTTCTCTTGCCGACGAACTAAATTCGAATAATCCATTGATTCTGCAAGCCAAACAAACATCTATCGTTTCTTCACACTCTCAGGTTTTGCGTAACTCCTATAAGATCGCATGTTGATAAAGACATATCCTCTTCCAGGGTTTTTCCTTCAGCAAGAGTGTGCTTGCTTCTTGGCAGGTTCTGGAGCCTATGGATTATGGGCCCACCTCACCACATTTATAGCTTTACTCATCCTGGGGTTACAATTGTTCCATATTACCAACAGTATACCTCCTTTATATCCAATAGTACTTCATACCTTCATATTCTTGGGGTATCCCACATAACGAGATAAAACTCATACTTATTTTGTCCGAAGTCCACTCCGTGGAATATCATCATCTTTTCCAGGGGTCAAGTGTCCTCACAGGGTACTACCACCCTTGAAATGCACAAATTCTTCCATAGACCATATTTCTCATATCCTCAAAAAATGGTCAAAATCCTTCTTCATATAATAAAAACTCATAAAATTCAACGTATGAAATCATGACACATGAACTTTATTGATTTGATGTACTTATTACAATCTCTTGCATATCCATTACATGCCTCAACTCAACACCTCAATAATAAAAAGAAATGTTCCCACTACTACTACTATATTTCTTTTTCAGCTCAACTATTTAGCAGAAGTCTCCTTCTGATTGGGTTAATCTATGGCAAGGTGCCCTGCTTCATTTACAACGAAAACATATTACTTTTGACAAGTCTCGAGGTTTCCTTGTGATTACATAGCCTCCTTAGGTCCTTGGCTTCCTTTTTGGGCAACCGCTGAAGTAGTGCCCTTAATCTTTGCACCTAAAACATGTGATGTGACTCAGGTCCTTCTTTGTAGAAATTGGGTTGTTCTTGGAATCCAATCTATTTCTATTCCTGGACTTTTCCATGCCAATCAGGGCTTCTATTTCCTGTGGGTCATATTCTACTTCCACCGTCGAGAATGCTACTAGATCCCCCTTCAGGCAATTCTGGGAGATGTGTCCTTTTTCTCCACATGAATAGCATGACTTGGTGCAGGGTTTAATTGGGTCTTCTTCGGTCCTTTCATTGCTTCTTTCTTCTGCTAGAGGGTTCTTTGAATCACAGAGTAAATGCGACACTAAGTAGGGTAGTGGGTAGTCCCTTCACACAAGAAACAAGTAATTTTCCTAGTTGGGCATTCTTCAGCTGGGTGACTTTCTTCACAATGAGGGCATTCATCCTTGTGTTCTTTATGGTTGTGTCCTATTTCTCCACAGAGCTTTTATGCACAAGGTTTCTTCATATCATTTCCATAAGGCTTCAATTTCTGGGACACAAGTCGAGAATTTAGCAGGGTCAACTTAAATTCTTCCCAAGTGGTTACTCTTTGCCATCCATTGATGGTTTGGTACATCCTCCACCAAGTAGCAGCACCTCTTTCAAAGCACTAAAGAGCATGCTGGGCCATATCCTTTCCGGCTATAGTGTTATTCTTCATGTGATCTTCCATGTTCTGAATCCATCGGTCTGTGTCCAATTGAGTCATCGGTCCGGAAAATATGAGTTCATCTCCATTCATCCTCTATTGGTTCCAAGCGTTTTGGGTGAGGTAAGAGAGATAGAGAGGGATACACACAATACAAACAATAGTTTTGAAGAGATAGATTTTATTTGTGGCTGTCAGAAAAACAACCAACAAATGACAGCTCACAATCGTCGCATCTAACGTAAGTATATGGCAGGGGTTTGGTCTTCTTCTGTTTGTGCTTGCTGATCTTCTCAAGTTCTTCTGCTAGGTTATTTCTGTTGACGCGAAGTCTCTCGTGATGTCCTTTAATATTCTGGAGTTGTGTTCCAAACTTCTGCATTTCAACATCCTTGGCATGAACCATGGTCCTACTGTCCTTCAATTCCTGACGAATCTCCGGTATCTCGAGGTTTTGCTCCTACAGCTTGGTTACTTTCATCTTATGGGTCCTGACTTCTTCACGAAATGCTTCCTTGTAAAATACGGCTTCCTGCAGGTCCATCTTAAAATTCTTGATGTAATACTCCAGATCCTGGCGATACACCAGCTAAGGTTAAAACTTCATCTTCTGCTGATAGGTGCTCCATTAGCCTTCTACAATCCTTCGGAAGAAATGCATGTTTAACTCGGTATGGTGACGATAACATAAGCGAACGCTAACATCATGAATAGCCGTGTTTATGCCCATGTCTCTGTCATGAGCTATCATTCCATAGTTGATATATCCTGTCTTGGGTTTTCTTGACAGAAACTTTGAGTTTTAACGCTCCATGTTCCGATCTTTCTCCGACACACCTTGATCTCGGGTACTGACAGCTTCAATAGTCTGACAAGTTCCATAAGGGTAGCCTTCCTAGGTCATACCAATCTGGAAATTCTTCAGAGCCTTCAAATTCTCCTAGTGTTCGGAGTCTTCAACCGTTGTAGTTTCCATTATTCAGATGCATGGTAAATTCCTCTTTATTCCGAAGTGGTCTTAGTTGTCTGATATCTTGTACTTCTTGGAGTGGTCTCATCAGTCGAATCTTTGTGTGGTCAAAAGGGGAAAGGGGTATAGTCTAACAAAAAGGGAATATTTGATAAAGCTCGGAAAGGAAGAGAGGTAAAAGATCTTTTTGAAAATAAAGTTTTTGAGAGATCCTTTCCTGAGGGCTTTCCAGTTTCTAGGGTCACGTCCTACAGTCAACATGTGCTCTGATACCATCTTGTAGCGACCCGAACCAAATGGATCGATGTCTCCGTGCCTAACAGTCGTCCCTGGATTGGTATGCTGACACACACTGTACTCAAGGATTTATAACAGAGGTAAATTACATGTATAGAGTAACGTAAATACTATTACCTCAATCCATATAGCGGAAGAAAGAACAAAGCTGTGGGGTCCCAACAACACCAATGGCAAAGTTGAGTGTAGACATCATAACCCTAACGTATCACTTACTCATCGTACGAATCCTGCAACATGAGACATTGAAGCCATGTAGGTTAGTACATTGAATGTACTGGCAAATTCACACCATAGAATAATAAGCAGAATATCTATCTCTATATGCATATTTGGCTGGTGGAGGCTCTAAGTTTAACATTTGCATAAAGCTAATTTTTCCCTACAACAAAGGAATAGATTTTATTTACTACCAAGTTTATGCCATTATTGAGAAGGTAACCCCAACTCAATCCCAAAATTATCAAGTATCAATAATATTTACAACCCAACAAATATATTAAGTAAAGTGATGAGATCAACCAATAATTCAAATACCAGATACTCAAAATTGTCCATAACCGAGGACACGGCTAATCATGATTAGTTTGTACACTCTGCAGAGGTTTGCACACTTTTCCCCACAAGACTCGACCGCATCCATGGTCGGAAGATCGAGACATAGCCTTTCTGAAGAGGTCCGCTTAACCGATAGATAGGCCAGTACACCTACAATTAGCCAACATCTGCTATCCCATCATGGAAAGGTTTACCACAACTTACTCAACTATGCCAGAGCCCATAATAGCTTATGGTTGCACACGGAAGCTTCTGAGCATGAATAATCTTATGATCCCTTTGAGCCTGGGTAACATTCCATAGGATGATCACACGGATACCCTGGGATCTCCTAGGACAACACTGGAGTCCCCAGGTGCCCACAACCAATCTACCCAGATGTGTATTAAAGTAGCCACCTTAAGTTTCCCTTAGGTATTAACTCTCACAACTTACATGATTCTCACATACCAATCCCCGTCTACGAGCATGGCTAAGCAATATGAGCATAATGTATATTCCCGGGGTGATGAAAGGTATTAGGTTCCTACCTCATCATCTACATAGCAGTAACCACATGTTCACAATCCTACTCATGCAATGTTTGAGGGTGTAACTAATGCATAAAAACTGGGTAATAAAGGGTATGATCAGAGTGTAACTTGCCTTGTACTATTGATGAAGATTCTTCGCAATCATAATTCCTGATAGTTCTACTCATCACACTCCGACCAATCTATCGTGAGCAAGCAATTATAACCACACATAAGCAATCACGCAAAAGATCCAAAAGAACAAAGAAAAAACTTCAAAAAACTTCAAAAATCATCAAATAAATATTCTGGACGGGAACATATTTTTAACGGCAGCAAAATTGTGTGATTTTGATCTTAACAGAAAGTACATGTCAAGAGCTTTGATTTGCAAAAAGAATCAATTAAATCAGAGTTATACAACTCAAGCTATAGCCAAAACAAGTTTGAATTCAAATCAAGTTGGTTTACTGGATAGAGGGGATCATAACGAAGAAGTGGGCATTGGTTTCGTTGAATTTGGAAAAACGGTTTAAAAGTTGTGCTAGTTTGAAAAACAGGGACTGATCTATAAAAGAAAACTAGCGAATAGGTCCCTGGTAGAAAATAAAAGAAAAAGAATAAATCTAACGAACGAACGTTCTCTACAGAACCTAAACCGATGAATTCGTTCTCTACAGAGGCTAAACTAGCGAACGTCCACTAAATAAAACAAAATGTTTAGAGAAAAACAAATCGATATGGATCGCCCGATCTAGATCGGACGGACGGGGTTGGGCGACGGTTACCGCGGCGGCTGACGGCGTTGGCGACGAGGAAGACGGTAGCGGCTCGGCTTGGATGGGACGGCGGCTCTGGGGCTTGGCGGCACCAGCGGAGTAGATGGGGAGGCGTCGCTCAATGAGGTGAAGGTGATGGCGGCGTCGGCGGAGGTCGAGGGCGGCGGAGTGGAGCGGGGTAACGACGACGGGGCTCGTCGGAGCTCGCAACTCCGGCGAGGTTCTGCACGGCGTAGGGGCGGTGGTGGCGTGATTCGATGGGGAAAAATGGGGCCGGGGCTCAGGTATTTATAGGAGGAGCGGCGGGGTGGCGTGGAGGAGGGGCAAGGCAAAGGCGGCGGCAGGAGTCCAGCGCGGCCATGGGTGGCGGCGGTGGTGTCGGGCACGCCCGGACTTTATCCTGAGCTCGGAGACGAACGGGCGGGCTTGCTGGGCCGGGTGGGCTGGGCGAGGCCCAATTCGGTCGGTCCGAACATCTTTTGTTAAAACTCAGACAACAAAAATAAAAATAAATAACAAAATAATAAAAATTACATATAGCATATTATATACCAAACTTTTGAGAAAAAGATTTTCTAAAACATGAACTATTTTTCAAGGGCAAATAAATTACACAAAAATTTAAATAAAGAAAACAGTACTACTTATTAAATTAAAAACCAAATAACAATATTTTTAAAATACCAAAATAATTTCAAATTTATTTCCCTCCATTTTCTATTGTAGGAAATCATTTTACCCTATTTTCCATATAATTTATTTTTGGAGAGAAATAATTTGAATAAGAACCAAATATTTTCGAATTGAAAATGGGTTTCAAAATAACTTCAAAGGACTTTCAATTTGGTTCTTTGAAACTTCCAACTCTCTTTCTTAGTATTTCAAGAAGTCATTTTATCTTGTCTAATGAAACTCATTGAGTTGCATAAAGTTTCTGAATTTGGAATATTTCCAAATGGAATTCAAATCTTTTCAAAAACCCTTTTTTGTTTAATTAAATGGAAGAAGTCATATCGTCTTCTCTCTAGGGTTTAGTGATGAAATGAATTTGAATTCATGGAGGTGATAAATGCAAGGTGAAAGTTTTGGGAAAATCCTTTTGTTCCCTCTCATTTAACTTTCAAAAAGTTTCAAATTTCACTTAGTTTCGCACAAGCAACCACACCACAATCAAACAATCAATCAAAACTATTTATTTAATATAACATTCCAAAATTTATAATTTTGGGATGTTATAGAAATGCTTATTGTTGGGGACATTCATATCCCCATTGAGGTAACTTAGTGATTTAGGAAATTTCTTCGGTTTCATGCTAATGAAAGTGGTTGTTAATAAGACTTGATCAACCTTATTGATGGATCTTTTTTGAGAGGTATGAAGTTGATGAATTTAGTAAGCACTACCTTCTGTCCCTACCTTTTGTTTTCTGCTTTTTTTAGTTAAATAAAATAAAATGTCAGATTTTGTCTGTTTTCTGAATTCCCCATGCAATAAAAGATGACCCAAAAATAAAAGTTCTCAGAATGCTCTGAAAATTTAATAATATTTTTTCTGAATATTTAAGAATTTTTGGTGAAAATAACATCAGAGGGAGGTGCACCAGGTCGACACAACCCACCTGGGCGCGCCAGGAACCCCAGGCGCGACCTAGTGGGTTATGGTCCCCACGTGGGGCCCCCTCACTTATCCCTTCACCACATCATCACTTACCTCCAGTAAAAATCTCCATTGCTCTCCCTCTCCCGTGTTCTTGCTCTCAAACCCGCGGATTTCGATCTCTTTGCTCGAAGCTCCGTTTCTGAAACTGTTTTGGGGGATTGGTGCTTGGTATGTCCAATCAGTTTTTGTTTTAGTGGTTTATATTTTGAATAGTTAGCTACTCTTGGTGCTGCTGTAGATGAGCTTGCCTGTTGAATTCTTAGAGTTCTAAGTAGTTTGAATGCTTGCTATGGCATCTATGTATCCCTATGAGTAGTGGGTATCATTTTTGTGAAGTTTTGTTGAGAAAATTCTGTGGACTAAAAATTTCATAATTTTGTTCATAGGAAAAACCATGAATATCTTTAGGAAGTTTGGTGCCAAGAAGAACTCCAAGGGTGTTATTGGGGAGACATCTGACAGTGATCTCCATCCTCGGAGGTTGGCGTAAGTACGGATGTGTGAATGGCCGCACACCCCGTTCATGGAAGAGGCTGTGAAAGGATCGAGAAGAGGTGTCTAGAAGGGGGGGTGAATAGACTCTAAGTAAGAAAAGTTGCAGTTTTTTAACTTCTTTAAGTTGAAGTGGAGTTTTGGCACAATTTTAAACATTCGCAATGCATATCAAGCAAGCATGACAAGAGTATATGAGCAGCGGAAAGTAAAGCATGCAAGTTGCAAGAATGTAAGGGGATGGGATTGGAGTGTGCAAACACAATTGGAGACACGGAGAATTTTGGCGTGGTTCCGATAGGTGGTGCTATCGTACATCCACGTTGATGGAGACTTCAACCCACGAAGGGCAACGGGTACGCGAGTCCACGGAGGGCTCCACCCACAAAGGGTCCACGAAGAAGCAACCTTGTCTATCCCACCATGGCCGCCGCCCACGAAGGACTTGCCTCACTTGGGTATATCTTCACGAAGTAGGCGATCTCCTTGCCCTTACAAACTCCTTGGTTCAACTCCACAATCTTGACGGAGGCTCCCAAGTGACACCTAGCCAATCTAGGATACACCACTCTCCAATAGGTAACAAATGGTGTGTTGATGATGAACTCCTTGCTCTTGTGCTTCAAATGATAGTCTCCCCAACACTCAACTCTCTCACTGGATTTGGATTTGGTAGAAAGAAGATTTGAGTGGAAAGCAACTTGGGGAAGGCTTGAGATCAAGATTTATGTGGTTGGAATGGAATATCTTGACCTCAAAACAAGTGTAGGTGGTTCTATCTCGGAAAATGTATGTTGGAAGTTTAGGGATCTTCTGATGGCTCTCTCCATGAATGAAGAGTCCGTGGAGGGGTGTAAATAGCATCCACACAAAATCTAACCGTTACACACAAATCACCAAACTCGGTGGGACCGAATCATGAAACTCGGTCAGACCGATTTAGTTCAAAATGTGAACGTTAGGATTTTCGGTGGGACCGACATGATCAACTCGGTGGGACCGATGTGCTAGGGTTAGGGTAAAGCCTCAACTCAGTTTGACCGATTACACAAACTTGGTGGGACTGATTTGGGTAATAAGCGAAACAGAGAGTTGGCAAAGCAAACTCGGTGGGACTGATTGCATACCTCGGTGGGACCAAAATTATTGCAATAGGCAACAGAGAGTTTGCAAGCCCATCTCGGTGAGACCGAGATCCCATCGGTGAGACTGAATTGATTAGGGTTTCTGGCAGTGGCTGTGTCAAGAGAACTCGATGGCGCCGGATAGAAAGTTCCGGTGGGGCCGAGTTTGACTTTTGGTTTGGGACATATGTGCATATGAGAAAGTGGTTGAGGGCTTTGGAGCATATCACTAAGCACTTTGAGCAAGCAAGCCATTGAGCAACACCTCATCTCCTCTTAATAGTATTGGTTTTCCTATGGACTCAATGTGATCTTGGATCACTAAAATAAAATGTAGAGTCCTGAGCTTTGAGCTAGAGCCAATCCTTTGTCCTCAGCATCTTGAAGGGGTTCCACATCCTTTAGTCCATGCCACTCCATTGTTGAACTTATTTGAAACATACTAAGTAGAAGCATTATTCCAACAAGAGATATGTTGACATTAATTACCAAAATCACCCAGGGAGCACTGGTGCTTTCAGTCTCCCCCTTTTTGTAATTGATGACAACATACATCAAAGATTTAGATAAAGATATAGAGAATAACAAGTAATGCTTTGGAAAGACATGTAACATGCATAGGCTCTCCCTACACGTATGCAATCATGTAAATATGGAATATAGGAGCATGTGAATGCATAGGCATGACAGAGTAAGCAATGTGTTACATGTATCTTGGCTATATGCATCAGAGCAAATGATGTGAATATAGGAGATGTACCTTCATGCCCATGAGTCCTTCTTGCAAACAGTATGTACATCAGCAAGAAATCCTCATACACATGACTGTGATGCATATACTTACCTTGTGGTCTTGAGTTGGCTTAGGAAGGAATGAACCTGAGTAAACAAGGTTAGATAACACAGATACACCTACTAGACAGAGCGAACAAAAGAAACCACAAGAGTACCAAGACTGTGATGACATGTAGAGAGTGAGTACTGAGTACCCTATTAGATATAGACATGTCCCCAAAGGTAAAGATGTGCAATGAATTCAAGGTTTGCCTTCCCTTAGATGTCTTGCTCCCCCTAAATCTAGCATGGGATACTGGGAGAAGATAGGGAACAGAAAATCAGAGCAAAGAAAAGAAACAGAGCTAATGCAAACAATCAACTATGAACATGTCTTTCCTCTCTTAAAGACATGTGACTTCTCTCCTCTTGAACACCAAGCATCTGGGGTTTCTTACACTCTCCCCTTAGTATTCTCTCCCCCTATAGAAATGATTAAGCTTTGATATGATCTCTCTCTCCCCCTTTGACATCAATTTCCATGAAGGGTTCTTCTAGATTTTTGTTACAAGTGGGTTTGGTCCTTGAGTCATAAAGCAAAACAGCAAGTCGAATGTGATGCTGGTAGAGGACAAGAATCATTGAGTGGAGCTGGAGCAAAAAGAATGCAGGAACAACTGGCAAGCTGTCTTTTCTGCAGTGAAATCGGTAGCACCGAGTTGTGCACTTCGGTGGCACTGAAAGAATTCAGTTGGACCGAAGGAAACAAATCGGTGTGACCGAGTTCATCACAGTGAAAACACTTGTCACCTCAGCTCACTAGGCAGGTAAAATCTCACAAGGATTTGCAAGGAATTTGCTGAAAGATTTGCAATGAATTGGATTCATGGAAAGCAAAAAAAAAGAAATCTAGATGAAGTTGTTTTTTTGAAAGGGGAAACAAATATGCATGAGACAAATGCAAGAGCATAGAAAAACACAAGAGAACTTCATCTAGAATTGGTCGGCGACAATGTCGCCTATGTTAGAGTATATTGACTTAGGAGCCAAGTGAGATCACTTGATCATAGGTCATACTCATAGTTTTAAGCTCAAAATGGGGTTACCATTTTTTGTTTAAGCATCTTGATGTATTCACATCTTGTTGAGTTGCTTTGACCCATCACTTGGAGTAAAGCTTCTCTAAGATCGAATAACATACCTTGGGTGGTGGTGTTGATCTTGATCATGTAGTTGGACTTGTGTGGGTTGCTCAAGGTTGATGTAGCTCATCAGGAGTTGGGAGCACCACTTGGAATTTGAGTTCATCCACCTACACGGGTTAGTCTTGCAAGGAAGAGCACTTGTGTATCCAAGAATTTGTTAAAGGATGTGTTTGAATGGTTTCGTGCTTCCTTGTCTTCAACCACCATTGTGTAGAGACTTGGTGATGTAGAAATTGCTCATGATGTGAGTGGGTTGCAATCTCATAGATTTAGATTCATCCAAGTACCTACAAGGGTTAGATAGCATGCAAGGGTGCAAATATATCCAAGACATATAAATAGCAACATGAAAGAAATATCAAGGATTGGTCAAGGGCTCATGCCTTTGCATGTATCCAAGTTTGAAGCATCAATGATATTCAATACACCTCTCAAACAACAAAAGACTTTCTCATCAAGCGGTTTGGTGAATATATCCGCCAATTGCTTATCGGTGTGAACATGCTTAAGATCAATGTCCCCTTTGGCAACGTGATCTCGAATGAAATGATGACGAAGTTCAATATGCTTAGTTCGAGAATGTTGCATGGGATTGTGAGCAATCTTGATAGCACTTTCATTGTCACAAAGCAATGGAACATGTTTCACATATATCTCATAGTCCTTGAGAGTTTGGGTCATCCAAAGTAATTGAGCACAACATGAACCAGCGGCAATGTATTCCGCTTCGGCGGTGGATAAGGATACCGAGTTTTGTTTCTTGGAAGACCAAGACACAAGAGATCTACCAAGAAATTGACAAGTACCCGAAGTGGACTTCCTATCAACCTTGTCTCCGGCATAGTCCGAATCGGAGTAACCAATAAGATCGAAAAAAGACCTCTTAGGATACCAAATGCCAAAATTCGGTGTGTGTATTAAGTATCTCACTATCCTTTTCACAGCCTTAAGATGACATTCTTTAGGAGCCGCTTGATATCATGCACACATGCACACACTTAGCATAATATCGGGACGAGAGGCACATAGATATAACAATGATCCGATCATGGAGCAATAAACTTTTTGATCAACCGATTTACCATCTTTGGTCAAATCAAGATGTCCACTAGTAGGCATGGGCGTAGTCATACCTTTGCATTCTTGCATGTTGAACTTCTTGAATAAGTCCTTCGTGTACTTTGTTTGAGAGACAAAGGTACCTTCCTTAGTTTGTTTGATTTGCAAACCAAGAAAGAATTTGAGTTCACTCATCATAGACATCTCAAACTTCTCCGACATTAGCTTTCCAAACTTCTCACTAAAATGAGGGTTAGTCGAACCAAATATTATATCATCAACATAAATTTGGCACACAAATAGTTCTCCATTAACCCTTTTAGTAAAAAGAGTAGAATCTAATTTTTCCAATTTCAAAGCCTTTTTCAATAAGGAACTTGGTCAAGCATTTATACCACGCTCTAGGAGCTTGTTTAAGACCATAAAGAGCTTTGTGAACTTTGTAAACATGATTAGGTTTCTTAGGATTGACAAAGCCAGGAGGTTGCTTAACATAAACTTCCTCCTCAATTTCACCATTTAAAAAAGCACTTTTAATGTCCATTTGGTACAAGGTGATATCATGGTGATTAGCATAAGCAAGTAAGATGCGAATGGACTCAAGTCTAGCAACGGGGGCATATGTCTCACCATAGTCCATACCTTCGACTTGAGTGTAGCCTTGGGCGACTAGACGTGCTTTGTTGCGAACAACTTGTCCATCTTCATCTTGCTTGTTGCGAAACACCCATTTGGTACCGATGATGTTGTGGTTGTTGTCGGGCTTCTCAACCAATGTCCACACTTGATTTCTCTCAAAGTTGTGTAGCTCTTCATGCATGGCGTTTATCCAATCGGGATCTTCTAATGCTTCTTCAACCTTCATAGGTTCAATGCTAGAGATGAATGAATAATGTTCACAAAAATTAGCCAAATGAGTTTTAGAGCGAGTGATTCTCCCGGTTTAGATACCATTGTAGATTTGCTCGACGAGATGGTCTTTGGTGACTCTTGCTCGAACTCGTGGGAGCTTTTGCTTGGCTCGGGGTGGAACATCCTCTTCATCTTGTTCTTATTCTTGGCCTTCTTCATTGTTGACGTTGGTGCTCTCTTGTCGTGGTGGAGAAGGAGGTTGTTGATGTTCATCTTGGTGTACTTCCCCGTTTTCTTCATCTTGGTGTGTCCCACTTGTGGATGCTTCTGTATCAACTCTTGGTTCACCTTGTCGTGAGGTGGAAGCTTCCACTTGGACGGACGAGGTACTCTCCTTCACCTCCATTGGACGAATCTTGCCAATAGATAAGTCTTGGATTGCTTCCGAAGGGTCTTTATCTCCTACATCAATTGGCAATTGCTCTACTTGCGAGCCATTAGATTCATCAAACTTCACATCTACCGTCTCTTCAAACTTTCGGGTTAAATTGTTGTAGACACGGTAAGTGTGAGAGTTTGAGCCATAACCAAGTAGGAAACCTTCATGAGATTTAGGAGCAAATTTAGAACGATGATGCTTATCAAGAATGTAGCACTTTGAGCCGAATACTCAAAAGTATCCAACTTGGGGTTTGTTACCGGTGAGGAGCTCGTATGCCGTCTTGCCGAGTAGCTTGTGAAGATACAAGCGATTTGTTGCATGACAAGCTGTCTCAACTGCTTCCGCCCAAAAGTGTTTTGGAGTCTTGTACTCATCAAGCATCGTTCTTGCCATCTCAATAAGAGTCAGGTTCTTCCTCTCAACAACTCCATTTTGTTGAGTTGTGTACGTAGCCGAGAACTCGTGTGAAATCCCCTCTTCGTCAAGAAAGGTATCCACATTTGCGTTCTTGAACTCCGTTCTGTTGTCGCTTCGAACCTTCTTGATCTTCACGTCAAATTGATTTTGGGTCTTCCTAGCGAAGTTTTTGAAGATATTTTGGACCTGCGATTTATCATCAAGGAAGAACACCCACGTAAATCTTGAAAAATCATCGACTATGACTAGACCAAATGAGTTACCATCGAGACTCTTGTAGGCATTGGGAACAAAGAGATCCATGTGAAGTAGCTCAAGCGGTATTCTCGTGGTCATGATGTTCTTCACGAGGTGACTTCCTCCAACTTGTTTTCCTGCTTGACAAGCACTGCAAAGTCTATCCTTGTCAAATATAACATCTTTTACTCCAAGGATATGATTACCTTTAATAAGCTTATCAAGATTTTGCATGCCCACATGACCTAGCCTTCTATGCCACAACCATCCTTTAGAAGATTTAGCAATTAAGCAAGCTCTAGGTCGAGTCTTTTTAGTGAAATGAACAATGTAAAGATCACCTCTACGTATACTGGTAAAGACCATTTTATGATTGTCTCTTCGAAACACCTGGCAATCTACTTCAGTAAATAGGACATTGAAACCAAAATCAGCAAGTCTAGATACTGAAAGTAAATTGTACCCAAGAGATTCAACAAGCATGACGTTTTGTATGGAGCTATCATGTGAGATGGCCACCTTACCGAGGCCAACCACCTTAACCTTCGAGTTATCACCAAAAGTGACATACTTTCGAGGGCCCTCGTTTTCAGCAAGCTCACGAAACATATCTTTGTCTCCGGTCATATGATCAGTACATCCACTATCAAGAACCCATTCATTTCCTCCAGCCATGTAGCCGCGAAGATTATCCATAAGACCAAAGTGTCTCATCGCATCATCAAGATCACTGTCACTATCATCATCCTCATCATAATATCCATGTTCAACATCGTCTTGTATTTGATCAATTCCTAGAGAGGGTAATTCATTAGATAAATGATCATCACAATGGTCACCTTTATGAATTCTAATAGCTTCGGATATGATATTGCTAATGATTCCAACATCTCCTTTGGCACGCATGAGATTGGTAAGCTCAAATAGACAATCACCAAACATAGGATCACTAGAATTCATCTTACTCAAGGCAATAGACTTATGAAGAATTTCATCTAAGTTTTGCAAGGAATAGTTTGGAAATCTTTCCTCAAGAAATCTCCATATAGTGTAGGCACAATCAAGAGTAGGCAAACATCCAATCAAGTTTCTAGGCAAGCCTCTAGTGATAAGATTAACAGTTCTAAGGTTGCGGATCATGTCAATAGACTCATTAAGGGTAGGATGAAAAGGAACAAGATGAGGTGCACAAGGGCTAGTAATGTACTTGTTCAAATGATATTCATTGAAAATCTCAAGCATCTCATTTTTCCACTCATGAAAGAACCCTCCATCAATAATAGGCACTCTACGTCTAAGACTCCCCAACGTAGACTCAACCATCTTCCTCCAATGGTGATTAAACTAAAGCAATGGAGACCAAAGCTCGTATACCAATTGAAAGGATCGAGAAGAGGTGTCTAGAGGGGGTGAATAGACTCTAAGTAAGAAAATTTGCAGTTTTTAACTTCTTTAAGTTGAAGTGGAGTTTTGGCACAAGTTTAAACATTCACAATACATATCAAGCAAGCATGACAAGAGTATATGAACAGCGGAAAGTAAAGCATGCAAGTTGCAAGAATGTAAGGGGATGGGATTGGAGTGTGCAAACACAATTGGAGACACGGAGAATTTTGGCGTGGTTCCGATAGGTGGTGCTATCGTACATCCATGTTGATGGAGACTTCAACCCACGAAGGGCAACGGGTACGCGAGTCCACGGAGGGCTCCACCCACGAAGGGTCCTCGAAGAAGCAACCTTGTCTATCCCACCATGGACGTCTCCCACGAAGGACTTGCCTCACTCGGGTAGATCTTCACAAAGTAGGCGATCTCCTTGCCCTTACAAACTCCTTGGTTCAACTCCACAATCTTGACGGAGGCTCCCAAGTGACACCTAGCCAATCTAGGAAACACCACTCTCCAAGAGGTAACAAATGGTGTGTTGATGATGAACTCCTTGCTCTTATGCTTCAAATGATAGTCTCCCCAACACTCAACTCTCTCTCACAGGATTTGGATTTGGTAGAAAGAACATTTGAGTGGAAAGCAACTTGGGGAAGGCTAGAGATCAAGATTTATGTGGTTGGAATGGAATATTTTGACCTCAACACAAGTGTAGGTGGTTCTATCGCAAAAATGTATGTTGGAAGTGTAGGCATGTTCTGATGGATCTCTCCACGAACGAAGAGTGGGTGGAGGGGTATAAATAGCCTCCACACAAAATCTAACCATTACACACAAATCACCAAACTCGGTGGGTGTCGTGGGTTTGTCACGGCAGATGTCCTTGTGAAAGGACTTAGTCGTGGAGCCATCGCTACGGGTTAGCTTTAAGGGGTTAAACTGGACAAGGGACACGGGGAATTTTATACTAGTTCGGCCCCTTCGAGGAAGGTAAAAGCCTACGTCTAGTTGTGATTGGTATTGCTAGGGTTTCGAAGGCCAGGGAGCGAATCCGCTTTGTCTGGCTCTCGAGTTGTTGTTGTCTGTCCCTAAACCGCGGCCGGGTCGTCCCTTTATATACATAGGTTGACTCCCGCCGGGTTACAGAGTCCCGAAGCCGAATCATAAACGTGTCCGGTTCGGTCTCTACTCTCCCTATCTTACTATACAAGTTATATGGCTAGGTCGGTTTACATTTACAGGCTGTAACACGCCTTTGGGCCTTGGGCCTTCCTTAAAGCGCCATTATCCTTACATCTTCATGGGCTTCTAATCTTCAAAGAGTCAACCCGGCTATATAAAGCCGATTTACCTCCAGTAGTAATATCCCCAACATTAGGCCCCAGATTGGTTTGAACTTGTTCATGTCAATCTTCCACTTAGAAAAAATCTTCTCTCCTATCTTCACTATTGATCTTGTAAACCACCGTGACGTCATACTTCAAAATTATGATAAACCGCCCTGATGTCATCCATCCATTGATGTCGGAGATTACCTTCATTTAATATATATTCAGTCATCGAGGCGACACCTTTACTAACTTATCCATATTTTGGGCTCCTCGATTCCCGTACTTGCCGTTTTATCGCTTCGCCTTATAAATAGGACCGAGGGGTCATTTTCACCTTTCCCCCCCGTGCCTCTTCGCGACGTCTTCCTTTAGTATGTATATAGACACTTCACGCTTGACGTATCTCTTGCCGTAGCTAACCTACCATGGTCATCACAAATCCTTATGCGCAAAGAACTGATCTAGTCTGTCATAAATTGCCTCAGTTCTACACCCCTCCAAGATCCAATTATTTTTGCTTTTCTGTCTTATCTTAGATCCGAATGTTTTATATGTCACTGTGAGATCTGTTTCTATATTCCTGTGAGATCCGTTTCTCCTCGCACCAATATAGGCGGTTTGACCTTGTATAAGCAGTCTATACCATTAGCCCTCTGATAAATCGGAGAAGCATTGTACCTTCATAATTATGCTCCGGTTTAACAGTGTCTGAGTAATCCTGTGCAAGCATTACCTTTTTTCTCTTATTGCATTGGTCTCCAGGTTGTACCATTTCACATATCAGTATGTTTCTTACTCCCTTGTCTCTTTGTATATAATCATGCGTAATTTATAAACCGGCCTTTCATTTTCAGTTTGTTCGCTTTGCAATGGCCAAACAATTCACTGCCTGCAACTGGGCTCGTTCCCGGGTTACTGAGGCTCAGTTGAATGAGATGGTTAGCATCGGCTCCCTGCCTAAGAAAACTGAGATCAAATGGCGAGTTCCAGGAACAGAAAATCCTCCAACCCCAAGGCAAGGCGAGGTGGTGGTCTTTGTTGACCATATAGGCCGTGGTTTCAAACCGCCAGGGTCAAAGTTTTATCGAGATGTGCTTGCCAGCTTCCAACTGCATCCACAAGATATTTGTCCCAACTCAGTTTCCAACTTATGCAACTTCCAGGTCTTCTGTGAAGTATATTTACAAGAAGAACCAACTGCAGAACTATTCCGGGATTTCTTTCACTTAAACCGGCGCACAGAGTTTGTAAATGGCCCGAACACAGAGCTTGGTGGTGTCTCGATTCAAAAGCGGAAAGAAGTGGAATTTCCTCATGCCAAACATCATAGCCACCCAAATGAATGGAACCAAACATGGTTTTATTGCAGAGACACTTCGCCTGAGGATGAAAATCCCCTCCCCGGCTTTCATGATCACAGACTATCCAATACTCACCCAATGCCACAACGTCTGAGCTCTTTAGAAAGGGCGAAATATGCTCCTCAACTCGCCAAGCTCTGGGCCTTTATGGCAAACGGTTTAACAGGCGTGGACTTTGTGCGCTGTTGGATATCCTGGAGTATCTTGCCGCTAAGACGGCGTCCCGGTTTAATGTGCGAATATACCGGTGAGGTTGACGACCCTCAACGCCATTGCAACATCCAATTATCTGAGGAAGAAGTTACTGAAGGTGTAAAGAAGATTATGGATGAATCGGAACTGGTCTGTAGTCAAACCGGCCTGAGTCCCTTCTATGTCAAGAACAAACCGCCTGCCGTAAGCATTATACTCCCTCTTTATCTCTAATATCTTGAACTTATGCAACCTGTAACCCTTCTTCTTTATATATATAGGGAGATGACCCCTTCTGGAAATGGAAATCCATAGAGAAAGCGGCAAAGCCGACTGGAGACAAAGCGGTCAAGCCATCCCGCCCGAAGACCAAAGCCGTAAAACGGACGTCAAAGCGGAAAACGGCTGACCGAATTAATATGGAGCTTGATGATGATACTGATTATCCAGAAGTTGAGGTAGAACTTGACTCACTTGGCTCTCTTTTTATGCATCTCATTAACAATGATCTTCCTCAGGAGGATGCAGAAGCTAGTCATGCTGATGACGTAGAGGTAATTACCCTTTCCTCCGGTTCAGACTCTATGCCAACACAAAAAACTAGCCAAGCAATCCGGAAAGTAAGCTTTTCTCATCCTCTTGCTCCTTGGATCCAACATTTATTTTGAAGACTCAACAACATGAAGCTCGCCGGACAACCCGGCTGAAAGTGCAACTATCCCTAGGTGGTTTTGGTAATTCATAACAACATATAGCTCATTGAGCTAATGCTATTCCAAGATGATTATTTCAGGAAAGCTCAATGATTGGCATGGCATGGATGTGAAAGTGGAACCCTCAAAATGCTAAGGACAAAGGATTGGCTCAAGCTCAAAAGCTCAAGACTCTTCATTTTATATTTTAGTGATCCAAGATCACATTGAGTCTTTAGGAAAAGCCAATACTATCAAGGAGGGATGAGGTGTTGCTTAATGAGCCTCTTGCTTCATGTGCTTAATGATATGCTCCAAAACCCTCAACTACTTTCCCATATCCACAAATGACCTAAACCCTAAGCCAAACTCGGTCATACCGATTCTTTCTATCCGGCGCCACCGAGTTTCACTTGTCATAAGCCACTGCCAAACCCTAGCAATTCGGTCCTACCGATAGGGATTTCGGTCTCACCGAGATGGGATTACAAACTCTCTGTTTCCTTTTCGTAACTTTTCGGTCTCACCGAAAGAGCGAATCGGTCCCACCGAGATTGCAATGTAAACTCTCTGTTTCCTTTTTGTAACTTTTCGGTCTCACCGAAAGAGCAAATCGGTCCCACCGGGTTTGCCTGACCAACTCTCTGGTTAGCTTATTACCAAACTCGGTCTCACCGAGTTTGTGTAATCGGTCTCACCGAGATTACGTTATGCCCAAACCCTAACAGAATCGGTCCTACCGAGTTGCATGTCAGTCCCACCGAAAATCTCTAACGGTCACTAGGTTTACCTTTTCGGTCCGACCGAGTTTGTTGATTCGGTCCCACCGAGATTGGTAAATTGTGTGTAATGGTTGGATTTTGTGTGGAGGCTATAAATACCCCTCCACCTCCTCTTCATTCGTGGAGACAGCCATTAGAACACATACACAATTCCAACTCATATGTTCTGAGAGAGAACCACCTACTCATGTGTTGAGACCAAGATATTCCATTCCTACCATATGAATCTTGATCTCTAGCCTTCCCCAAGTTGCTTTCCACTCAAACCTTCTTTCCACCAGATTCAAATCCTATGAGAGAGAGTTGAGTGTTGGGGAGACTATCATTTGAAGCACAAGAGCAAGGAGTTGACCATCAACACACCATTTGTTACTTCTTGGAGAGTGGTGTCTCCTAGATTGGCTAGGTGTCACTTGGGAGCCTCCGACAAGATTGTGGAGTTGAACCAAGGAGTTTGTAAGGGCAAGGAGATCGCCTACTTCATGAAGATCTACCGCTAGTGAGGCAAGTCCTTCGTGGGCGATGGCCATGGTGGGATAGACAAGGTTGCTACTTCGTGGACCCTTCGTGGGTGGAGCCCTCCGTGGACTCGCGCAACCGTTACCCTTCGTGGGTTGAAGTCTCCATCAACGTGGATGTAGGATAGCACCACCTATCCGAACCACGGGAAAAACATCCGTGTCTCCAATTGCGTTTGAATTCTCGAAACCCTTCCCTTTACATTCTTGCAAGTTGCATGCTTTACTTTCCGCTGCTAATATACTCTTTGCATGCTTGCTTGAATTGTGTGATGATTGCTTGACTTGTCCTAAAATAGCTAAAATCTGCCAAGAACTAAAATTGGGAAAAGGTTAAGTTTTATTTGGTCAAGTAGTCTAATCACCCCCCCTCTAGACATACTTTCGATCCTACAAGTGGTATTAGAGCTTTGGTCTCCATTTGCTTTCATCTCCATAGCTTTTGGTGGTCATAGCCTTGGTTTCACAACCTAGGAGAGTATGGCGTCTAGCGAGGGAAATTATCACCGTAGAGGTCCTTACTTTGATGGTACTAATTTTGCTAGTTGGAAGCATAAAATGAAAATGCATATTCTTGTACATAACCCGCCATTTGGGCTATTGTGTGTGTTGGTTTGCAAGGTGACTTCTTTGATGGGAGAGAACCAAACCGTGAAGCTACCACGGATGAGTTGAAGATGTTGCAATACAATGCTCAAGCTTGTGATATTCTCTTCAACGGATTGTGCCCCGAAGAATTCAACAAAATCAGCCGTCTTGAGAATGCAAAGGAAATTTGGGACACTTTGATTGATATGCACGAAGGTACCGACTCCGTCAAGGAATCCAAGTTGGATGTGCTTCAAAGTCAACTTGACAAGTTCAAAATGAAGGATGGTGAAGGTGTCACTAAAATGTACTCTAGGCTTGCTCTCATCACAAATGAGATTGCCGGCTTAGGAAGTGAAGAGATGACCGATAGATTCATCATCAAGAAGATTCTAAGAGCCTTGGATGGAAAATATGATACCGTGTGCACATTGATCCAAATGATGCCAAATTACAAAGATCTCAAGCCAACGGAGGTGATTGGAAGAATTGTTGCTCATGAGATGTCACTTAAGGATAAAGAGGAACTTCACAACAAATCAAGTGGTGCCTACAAAGCCTCATGTGAATCCCCTACATCATCAAGTGAGAAACAAAACTTCAATGAAGAATTGAGCTTAATGGTGAAGAGCTTCAACAAGTTCTACAATAGTAGAAGCAAAGATAGAAACTTCAAGTCAAGGTCCTACAATGACAAAAGATCTTCTAGTCGAGAGCGAAACTGCTACAATTGTGGAAGACCCGGACACTATTCCAATGAGTGTACGGCTCCCTACAAGAGAAGAGAAGATTCTCCAAAAAGAAGAAGCAAAGAATCACCACCAAGAGAGAGAAGGAGTAGAGATGATCGTTATGAACGAAGATACTCACGGAGAAGCAAGGATTCAGAAAGGAAGGAAAAATCATCAAGGAGCTACACAAAACGAAGACATCAAGCTCATGTTGGTGAATGGGTATCCGGCTCCGACTCCGACAGCCACTCCGAGAGAAGTTATCACTCCGACTCCGAAGATACTCAAGATGAAGGTGTTTCCGGTCTAGCACTTGTGTCAACCAACTCCTACGACATATTTGACTCACCAAATGAAGGAATTGGAAGATGCTTCATGGCCAAAGGTCCTAAGGTAACACACCCCGAGTATGTTGATTTTAATAGTGATGAAGATGACTTGTTAGGTGATGATGATTTGCTTGTTGACAACTCTAGTGATGAATACTATGATGAAACGTCAATTAATCATGCTAATCAAGATAAAACAAATGACAATGATAAGGAGAAGATTGAGGCTCTAACTAAAGAACTAAACACTCTTAAGTTAGCTCATGAAACTATCTTCGAAGATCATCGAGAACTTTTAAGAGCTCATGAGAAATTACGCCTTGAAAAGCTCAATCTTGAGCAAGAGCATGAGTTCTTAAAAGCAATCAATGATGATCTCCACAAGAAAAGTTCTTCTTACATTGCCAAGTGTTTACTCTTATCCACTTACATGCCTCAAGTCAAAGCTAGTAACAAGAACAAGAAAGATTCTTCCTCTAGTAGTAACAATGATCATGCTAAATCCAATATTGTTGCTTCTGGTAGTTCTCTTGATTCCACTAATGATTCTCTTAGCCAAGTTACACTTGAGCAAGAAAATAGCTTATTGAAGGGAATTATAGAGAAAGGAGTGTACAAAAGCCTTGCTGGGAGTAAGCAATTCGAGGAAATTGTGCGCAAGCAAGGAATGCATCGGAAGAATCAAGGTGTTTGTTTTGAACGAAAGTTCAATGCCAATGGAGTTGAGTGGGAAGAAGATCAATACCCCAAGACAAAGTTTGTTCCTCAACAAGAGAAGTATGATACTTCCTTTAAGGGAACACAAGCTCAAGATGATCTTCCACCACAAGACTACAAGCAAAAAGGCAAGGACAAGCTTCAAGAGGAAATTGATGCATTTGAAGAAGCTCCTAAGACCTTAGTCAAGTGGATTCCCAAGACTACTTCAAGTTCCACTTCATCAAGTACGACTACAACTCCAAGGATTCCCATCAAGATGGTGTGGATCCAAAAGAAGAAGAACTAGAGAGTTCTTGAGGGTGACTCCACCAACATACTTCACTCTTATCATTTTGGCAAGAACAAGTGCAATCAACTTCCACATCTTGCACTAGTTCAAGGAGTCACAAACCCTCTTGTTGGTAAGACAAGGGACAAGGTAACCTAAAATTTTTCATGGACATCATCTTGTGTGAGCATCACTCTATGTCTATGGATATCCTTGTTTGTTCCTTGTGGGACTAACCCATGTAGGTATTGAAAGTGCAATTCACTCAAATGGATAGCTCCAAGTGATCTACATCAACAATGAGCATCCACATCATCAACATCTACATGAAGTCATCATCGACAAAACCCAAGGTTAGTTCATCCCTCTTAGGGGGGATATCACATCTAGGGGGAGCTTTACTCTAAGACTTGAGTTAAAGCAACTCTAAAGATGTGAACACAACAATGCTTTATGTAAAAGTGGTAACCCCACTAGAGCTTAAACGATGAGTATGACCTATGATCAAGTGTTCTCACTTGACTCCTAAGTCAATATACTCATATATAGATGACCTAGTCATCGAAAATTGCTTGATAGATGCTAGAATTGGCTGTGCATGCTTTGTCACATATTTCATTTGCCATCTTATTGTGTGAGCATGTTGGTTGCATATTTTACTCATTCAAGGACATCCACTTGTTGTTTTGATTGTTTGGTTTTATTTCTTTTTGCCAAGTGGATGGACAAGAATGCCTAAGAACCTCCTCTAGCTATCTATTCTCTTCTCGTCTCAAACTCCATTCATGCTACATCACAAAATTTGATCAAGTCAGATTCGAACCACTCTGTGTGAGGAGCGCTCGGAGTCCCCGATTCGTCATAGACTTAAACTTCCAAAACCTCTTTGTGATTCTCGGTCTGACCAATACCCTACTTTCGGTCCTACCGAGATCATTAAGTTGATCTATGTTTTCGATCTCGGTGCAACCGATTTGAACCATTCGGTCACACCGAGTTGCAATAACTGTATATAGTTCTGCATCTCGGTGCCACCGAGTTGTTCCACTCGGTCACACCGACAGGGTCGGGCTATATATAGTCACGGGCAAAAATTTGGAAATTTCTCTGAACCCCTTCACCCACGCAATAGCCTGCTCTGCCAACGTGGTCTCCGGGTCGTCTCCTCGCCGCCAGCCGCCTCCAGTCGCTGGTCTCCGTCGCCGTCAACGGAATTCTTCCCTGCCGTTGCCGCCGTAGCGAGTCTCCGCCGAACTAGGGTATGGACTCGATCTTTGTGCTATTCCCCAATCCGATTCTTAGCACATTGTGATCATCATGATTCTTGCCACGTTTGAAACACTTCTATCCAGTCAATGAACTCGTAGATTAGGTTTGATTCGAAAATTTTAGGGTTAGGTTTCCGCCGAAACCATCTCGGACCCACCGAGTTGAAAAACTCGGTCCCACCGATTTGGCTTATGCCATTGCACAAGTGAGACTCGGTCTGACCGAGAATTACTTATCGGTGTGACCGATTTTGGAACTCTGTGAAACCCTAGCAGTCTCTGTGCCACCGAACTGTGACTCGGTCTGACCGAGTTCACTAGTTTAGGTTCCAAAACTGCTTCGGTATCACCGAGTTTGAAAATCGGTAGATCCGAGATGCTTTCAGTGGGAAACTAAAACTAAGTTTTTGAATCATTCTTTTGCAAAAATCTCTGCATTTTGTGATGCTCACCCACTCTATCTCATCTATAACCTATTCACAGGGTCAGCAGTTAGAGTTTGCAACATGTCTGATCAGAGTGATAGCCAGAACTTGTCAGAGCAGCAAGTGCAGATGAGTGAGGGCACTAGTCCCTCAAGTTCCTCAGATGAAGGCAGCAGGAGCACCCCAAGCAACCTACCTAAAGCTTCCACCAGACAAAGAAAGAAGAGAACCTCAGAATCAGAGGATGAGGACTATGTGGCAGAAGAGGAAGCAACTTCCAAGAGAGTTGAGCCAGCACAGGGCACAAAACCAGGGTTAAAGATCAAAAGGCCAGCAGGCAGGCAGCCTATGTCAAAGGCCAGAGCTTCAACTGAGAAGCCCACTCCCATAGAGCCAGTTGCTGCTGAAGGCAAGAAAAGAAAGGAAAGGGTGAAGAAAACTGTAGCCAGAGTTCTTGGCAAGGCTTCCATCATGGAAGATGAGGAGGAAGAAGAAGAGGTAGCTGCACCAGCACCAAAGGCACCCAAGCTGATGGGTGATGCCATAAGATCAGGGGCAGCTGCTTCCAAGGCCAAGCCAGCTCCAAAGCCAAAGCCAAAGAGGAATACAAGAAGCATCGCAACTGCTGAGAAGAACAAGGCCCCAGTGCCTGACACTGCAGAAGAAGATGAGGAGCAAGTTCTTAGAAAACTCAAGCCCAAGATCCCAGACCACAACGATGCTCATCCTGTGGCTGAGGATATGAAGCTCAGGAGAGACTCAGGGCTCAGGAAGTGGAGAGAAGCAAATCCGTATGCTTCAAGGAGAAGGACTGCAGTTGACTACAGGTTTCACACCAAGGAGCAGCAAGATTTTTATGAGATAGTGCTGCTAGATAAGAAGCCAATTGTTTGTGATATGAGATGGGTTGATTGGCAATACATCAAGGACAATGAAGAGTACTACCTTGGAGTGCAGGACAGCTTCAAGGCATGTGGAGTAGAGGACTTTGTTGGGCAGAAGCTCACAAAGTGGAACGAGGAACTCATCATGCAGTTCTACTCCACAGCACATTTTTATTCAGATGGGATAATTGTTTGGATGTCTGAGGGTACGAGGTACCAGTCTACAGTTGCTGAATGGGCTCAGCTGATCAATGCCCCAGAGGAGCAGGACGATGACTTGGACATTTATGCCAAGAAGAAGATGGACCACAACTCAATGTCAAACATGTACAAGGAGATTCCAAATGAAGCACTTGATACGTTCAAGTTTGGCTCAGTACACTATCTTCTGTCAGGGCTGCCAACCATCAACTGGATTCTTAGGCACACCTTATTGCCCAAGTCTGGAGATCACAAGATGATCAGAGGCCACACGATCAACTTGCTACATATCTTTGATGTGCCACAGAAGTTCAAGGTGATGAGCCTCATGGTAGAGACAATCAAGAGGACTGCAGCAGACCAGAAGAGGAGTTGTGGATATGCCCCACAGATTCAGGAGCTCATCAACTCAAAGATGGGCACAGGCATATACTTGTTGGACAAGGAACACCTGCCCATCCGTCCAGATTTTGAAGATAATCAAGTTGTCATGACTGAGAATGAACCATCGTCTGCCCAAGCACAAGCAAAGAAGGAGAAGGCAAGGAAGGAGAAAGCTGCCAAGATGCCAACTCAGGAGGAGGCATCTGAATATTTCTTGAAAACCAAACAAGAGCAGCTTGGTTACCTGATTGCATCCACCCTGCGGATTGAGAAAGAACTAGCCACCCTAACTCAGAACCAGGCAAGCCTAGAGCAAATCGTAGAACAAAAGTTCTATGACTTGGATATCAAGGTGACAGAGATTCAGACTGCAGTGGAGCAGCTCCAAGATGACATGCAGGAGAGGAGAGGCAAGACTACAACTGATGCCTTTGCCAGAGTGCCACGAGGTCCGAGGTCGTCTGTAGTGCCAGTTGCTGACACCAGAGCCACCACTTCTGCACCAGCTATAGCCTTAGTTCCACCAGCTCCAGCGTCCACTTCAGCCTCGACTCCGACCACGTCTACAGAAGGCTTCGTCCTTGGAGTGCTCCGGACTCCACCACCACCTGAAGATCAAGCCTGAGTGTCGGTTTAGCACTATGCATTTTCTAGGAACTTTTTGGTAACTTGTTGCCAAAGGGGGAGAAAATGTATATATCATAGGCTTCGAGAGAGAGAGTGTTGTTTTTTTCTCTCTTGCTTTATTTGGTGGTTTTTCGAACTTTTTTTGCTTTTGAGTGCTTGAGATACTATGTCATTATCTGTGAGACATTGATGATCATGTGTTTGATCATAAGCTAGACTTAATGCATGCTTAATATTATTATCCTATCTATCTTATGTGATCATTCACTATTCTTGGTGATGGGTGCATGTATTTCATTCTTATCATTTTAAGCGCTCCACCAAGATGTATGTGACATGGAAGAGTAACCCATGACTCTAACTCTTTGTGCATTTGCAGTCCAAAGCAAATTTTTAAATATGCACAAATTTAGGGGGAGCTCTTGCTTGTCACATACTTCTCAAAGCGACGATATATTTCATGCCTATTATCATTTGTCGAAGCTTTGATCTATATGTTGTCATCAATTACCAAAAAGGGGGAGATTGAAAGTGCAACTATCCCTAGGTGGTTTTGGTAATTCATAACAACATATAGCTCATTGAGCTAATGCTATTCCAAGATGATTATTTCAGGAAAGCTCAATGATTGGCATGGCATGGATGTGAAAGTGGAACCCTCAAAATGCTAAGGACAAAGGATTGGCTCAAGCTCAAAAGCTCAAGACTCTTCATTTTATATTTTAGTGATCCAAGATCACATTGAGTCTTTAGGAAAAGCCAATACTATCAAGGAGGGATGAGGTGTTGCTTAATGAGCCTCTTGCTTCATGTGCTTAATGATATGCTCCAAAACCCTCAACTACTTTCCCATATCCACAAATGACCTAAACCCTAAGCCAAACTCGGTCATACCGATTCTTTCTATCCGGCGCCACCGAGTTTCACTTGTCATAAGCCACTGCCAAACCCTAGCAATTCGGTCCTACCGATAGGGATTTCGGTCTCACCGAGATGGGATTGCAAACTCTCTGTTTCCTTTTTGTAACTTTTCGGTCTCACCGAAAGAGCGAATCGGTCCCACCGAGATTGCAATGTAAACTCTCTGTTTCCTTTTTGTAACTTTTCGGTCTCACCGAAAGAGCAAATCGGTCCCACCGGGTTTGCCTGACCAACTCTCTGGTTAGCTTATTACCAAACTCGGTCTCACCGAGTTTGTGTAATTGGTCTCACCGAGATTACGTTATGCCCAAACCCTAACAGAATCGGTCCTACCGAGTTGCATGTCAGTCCCACCGAAAATCTCTAACGGTCACTAGGTTTACCTTTTCGGTCCGACCGAGTTTGTTGATTCGGTCCCACCGAGATTGGTAAATTGTGTGTAATGGTTGGATTTTGTGTGGAGGCTATAAATACCCCTCCACCTCCTCTTCATTCGTGGAGACAGCCATTAGAACACATACACAATTCCAACTCATATGTTCTGAGAGAGAACCACCTACTCATGTGTTGAGACCAAGATATTCCATTCCTACCATATGAATCTTGATCTCTAGCCTTCCCCAAGTTGCTTTCCACTCAAACCTTCTTTCCACCAGATTCAAATCCTATGAGAGAGAGTTGAGTGTTGGGGAGACTATCATTTGAAGCACAAGAGCAAGGAGTTGACCATCAACACACCATTTGTTACTTCTTGGAGAGTGGTGTCTCCTAGATTGGCTAGGTGTCACTTGGGAGCCTCCGACAAGATTGTGGAGTTGAACCAAGGAGTTTGTAAGGGCAAGGAGATCGCCTACTTCGTGAAGATCTACCGCTAGTGAGGCAAGTCCTTCGTGGGCGATGGCCATGGTGGGATAGACAAGGTTGCTACTTCGTGGACCCTTCGTGGGTGGAGCCCTCCGTGGACTCGCGCAACCGTTACCCTTCGTGGGTTGAAGTCTCCATCAACGTGGATGTAGGATAGCACCACCTATCCGAACCACGGGAAAAACATCCGTGTCTCCAATTGCGTTTGAATTCTCGAAACCCTTCCCTTTACATTCTTGCAAGTTGCATGCTTTACTTTCCGCTGCTAATATACTCTTTGCATGCTTGCTTGAATTGTGTGATGATTGCTTGACTTGTCCTAAAATAGCTAAAATCTGCCAAGAACTAAAATTGGGAAAAGGTTAAGTTTTATTTGGTCAAGTAGTCTAATCACCCCCCCTCTAGACATACTTTCGATCCTACAAGTGGTATTAGAGCTTTGGTCTCCATTTGCTTTCATCTCCATAGCTTTTGGTGGTCATAGCCTTGGTTTCACAACCTAGGAGAGTATGGCGTCTAGCGAGGGAAATTATCACCGTAGAGGTCCTTACTTTGATGGTACTAATTTTGCTAGTTGGAAGCATAAAATGAAAATGCATATTCTTGTACATAACCCGCCATTTGGGCTATTGTGTGTGTTGGTTTGCAAGGTGACTTCTTTGATGGGAGAGAACCAAACCGTGAAGCTACCACGGATGAGTTGAAGATGTTGCAATACAATGCTCAAGCTTGTGATATTCTCTTCAACGGATTGTGCCCCGAAGAATTCAACAAAATCAGCCGTCTTGAGAATGCAAAGGAAATTTGGGACACTTTGATTGATATGCACGAAGGTACCGACTCCGTCAAGGAATCCAAGTTGGATGTGCTTCAAAGTCAACTTGACAAGTTCAAAATGAAGGATGGTGAAGGTGTCACTAAAATGTACTCTAGGCTTGCTCTCATCACAAATGAGATTGCCGGCTTAGGAAGTGAAGAGATGACCGATAGATTCATCATCAAGAAGATTCTAAGAGCCTTGGATGGAAAATATGATACCGTGTGCACATTGATCCAAATGATGCCAAATTACAAAGATCTCAAGCCAACGGAGGTGATTGGAAGAATTGTTGCTCATGAGATGTCACTTAAGGATAAAGAGGAACTTCACAACAAATCAAGTGGTGCCTACAAAGCCTCATGTGAATCCCCTACATCATCAAGTGAGAAACAAAACTTCAATGAAGAATTGAGCTTAATGGTGAACCGGAACAAACTGGTGAACCAGAAGGCCCCTATCCTGAAGCTACTTTTGATGATCCACCCCTTGAAGGCCAACATACCAACGAACCAACAGATGCTGAGCCTGCCGCACCCGATACTGAACCAGCAGAGCCAAACTGTGCTAGTCCGGTGAAAGACACTGAAATTCCAGCATCAGCCACCCAAAATCCTGAAGGCCAAGGTGATGATGTTATTATTACTAGAATAAGCCACAGCTCTCCTAGCCACCCCATCATTTTAGCTCAGCATAGTGCCAAAGAAGAGCAAATTGCCCGAGATAAAGGTAAATGGAGCAGCGACTTATCAGACTATGCTCATCTTAACGCTGATGAGCTTCATTCTGGCTTCTTGAACCGTCTGCACTCAAACCGGGATTATGAAGCTGGTTTGGTGAACTTGATGAAAGAGTGATGTGAGGTAAATTCTTCTCCCTTTGTATATTGATTTATAGCCGAAACACTATCCCAAGTAGCCCCCAAGGGCCGTTTTATGATTGTTAATCACAAACCGGGTCTTTGTAACACTTTAAGCATCCCATCATTGATCCTTGCAATGGCAGGTTGTCAATAATAGATAAGACTCATCTTGAAAAAATTAGACAACTTTCTGCAGCATAGCCCCCAAAGGCCGGTTTAACTTGGCAAGTTAATCCGGTTTTTAATTCACACAACCGTTTTTAGAATAGACGCACATTAGCCCCCAAGTGTCAAGGATAATGCTTGCATTGTTCTGGAGACTTTTATAAAATGTAGTATTTGAGAGCAAATAGGCATTAGCCCCCAAGGATGAAGTGTATAACTTGTTATATGCTTTATACTTAGCGCATATATATGTTGTTTGTTGAATATACCTTCAATGTTGCAGGCTGAACTGAGAAGCAAAGATGCTCGAAATTCTGACTTCCAAGAAAATGTGAAATCTCAACAAGCCGAGGCTGCAAAAACCAAAGAGGAGCTGACCCAGGCCCTGGCCGGAATGGAAAAGCTGAAAGAATCCTTCAACCAAGAGCGCGCTGAATGGGAAACCGAAAAAGCCGGTTTAACCAAAAGAGCTGTAGACGCCGAGGCAGCCCTGAAACCAGTGGTTGAAGAACTAGCCGATTTGAAACGCCAAATCAATGCTATGACCTCTGCTATCTTTGGTAAGTGTCTGCTTATGTATGTTGCGCCAGTCAATGAATCTTAAAACTGACCAAAATGTTGATAAAATCTGTGGCAGGCACTCGGATCGCTCATCTTGGTACAGATATGCGGATGAAGCTCAAAGCGGCATATACATTGGTTGAGCAGCTATACTCTGGGTCTCAGCGGGCCATTAGTACAGCGGCTTATAACAAACCGGCGCCAACTTTGATTAAGGAGACCCTTGAGAAGCTGGGCATGTTACCAGCCCGTATTGCCGAGTTGAAGAGAGTCGCTACCAGAGCAGGAGCTTTAACTGCCCTTATTCGAGCCAAGGCCTGGATTCCAGACCTTGAAGCGGAGGATATCATTAAAGGATATCCAGGCGTTAAAGAAGACGGTTCAAACTTCGACAATGATGATCTTCGACGGCTGACCAACCAGATGCGGCCAGCGGCCAGCAAGTTGGCTGAGGATACCGATTTGTCCCATTTTCAACCGTTTTATGATGCAGAAGGGAAAAGACAGCCGGCCGACATCCATGAAGTCGAAGAACTTGTGCCTCCGATTCGTAAGCACACTTACGCCCCTGATATTAACCCTTCCAATCTTATCCATGAGGAAGCAGTGTTCCAAGCTTTAACCGGAATCGATTGGTCAACGGCTGATTTCCAGCGTCTGGGGAGGGATGAAGAAGTGCCTACACCAACTGATCCTCAACCTTCAAACCGTCACGATGAAGAGTCCTGATCCGGTCGCTGGTTTATATGGCTACTGTGAAAAACAATGGCACTGTTTGAGCCGCTTTGAAGCTTCATGTAATAGGATAGCTGAAACTCCGTTTATCTACCATGCCATCAAGCATGTTTCGTAATACTTTGTGACAATCTGTTCCGTCCTTCGGGATATATTTATGCAATTGCCTTCCTAGGTACAAAAACTTAAAAGTGTCTAGCAGTTTACCGCTAGACGTGTCATAATATCCAAGAAGTATATAGTACTTAGATGAATAATCAAGTGTTTGTACAAAAAGTAATGTACAGAACATACCTCGTTGATTGACCAAACGTGTATACGGCAAAGGTGTTAATACCAATCCTGAACGTTTGATAATTTCATCTTCATAATGCTGGTCTATATATTAAACCAGACCGGTATAACTACCGGATTTTCTTTATAACACTGTTGACTTAGTCAAACCAGGCCGGGTCAATGAACACCGGTTTACAATTGATCATGTGCCAACAACTGATAGTTGAAAAGCAAGCCGGGTCAAGGACGCTGGTTTATCAAAAAATACTTATGATTTTCAATAAACAAAATTCAAACAGGAAAATATGTGAGGCTTTTTATGAGCTGCCAGGCTCCAAATTGAGGCTTTTCATGGGCTGTCAGGCCTCTGAGTTAAGCCATTTAACAAAGCCTTTTAAGATGGCCCTCCAATTAACCAATCATTCTTTTAACTGTGACAAGTTCAGGGTCTGTAACAGATTGACTTGTCAAACGTTCGATGGGTCATACCAGGATTACCTGGACAGGAGTGGCTTACTTGATGAAGGCAGGCTAACCCGGGTTTTTAGGTGAATACACCAGGCTTCCAAGCCGTGGCTTGATAGCCAATTACGAGGGTCCTTTCAAACTCTTTGTTGCTTTGCAAAAAGAGCCCCCAAGTAACTTTGTGAGTGATGCTCAGCGTGCGCCCATGTTTGAGTCTGTACTGTGTACAACACTCTCTTTGGCTCCACAAAATTTTCCTTTTGTGGCTGAAATGCCTATCAAGAGGTGTAGCTATGGTGTGAGGATAACCAAGCCCCCTAGTGATTTTCTTTATATCTATGCAGCTGCTAAAGCCGGTTTAACAAAGACTCCGCTTTGTCAGTTAACTTGTAAAAGCACACACATGAAATAAGAAAGAACAGATACCCCACTTATAACGGAGGCTCCGGTTTATTATATGATATATACACTGTCATAAATATGTACAGATGAAGAGCATATGGCTTCAAGTATAGTAAGGCCGAAGGAGAGCTATGTTCCATGGCCGCTTTGTCTCCTCCTCCGACTGACGTGAGTCTTCATGCTCTCAAACATCAATGAGGTAGTAAGATCCGTTGTGCAGATTTTTGCTGACCACAAAGGGTCCTTCCCAAGGGGGGGATAATTTGTGCATATCAGTCTGATCCTGGATGAGCCGGAGCACCAAATCACCTTCTTGAAAGGTTCTGGTTTTAACCCGGCGGCTGTGGTAACGTGGAGGATCTTGTTGATAAATCGCCGAACATGCTGTTGCAAGATCACGCTCTTCATCCAACAGGTCCAGAGAATCCTGACGTGCCTTCTCATTATCAGCTTCAACATAAGCTGCCACACAGGGCGAATCGTGACGGATGTCACTAGGAAGAACTGCCTCCGCTCCATAAACCATGAAGAAAGGTGTGTAACCCGTAGACCTATCGGGTGTGGTGTTGATGCTCCATAACACAGAAGGTAGCTCCTCAACCCAACAACCCGGCGTCCGCTTTAAGGGAACCATAAGCCTTGGTTTGATACCCCGTAGAATTTCTTGATTTGCCCTTTCTGCTTGACCATTAGATTGGGGGTGAGCCACCGATGCTAGATCAAGCCGCATGTGCTCACGTTGACAGAATTCTTCCATCTCCCCTTTTGATAGATTAGTACCATTATCTGTTATAATGATGTGTGGAAAGCCAAACCGGAATATCACCTTCTTGATGAATTGAACCGCCGTGGCTGCATCACACTTGCTGACTGGCTCTGCCTCCACCCATTTAGTGAATTTATCAACTGCTACTAACAGGTGGGTCTTCTTGTCCTTAGAGCGCTTGAAGGGTCCAACCATATCAAGCCCCCAAGTTGCAAATGGCCACGTAATTGGAATCATCCGCAACTCTTGAGCCGGAACATGCGCACGGTAGGAAATTTTTTGACATCCATCACATCTCTTGACTAAATCCTCTGCATCAACATGTGCCGTCAACCAGTAAAAACCGTGGCGAAAAGCTTTGGCAACCAACGACTTTGAACCGGCATGGTGACCGCAATCCCCTTCATGGATTTCTCGCAAAATCTCACAACCTTCTTGAGGAGAAACGCAGCGCTGAATTGCTCCTGAAACACTGTATGTAACTTCCCATTGAGTATGGTCATGGACTTGGAACGCCGGATTATCTATCGAGCCAACGTTTCCTCATCTGGTAAATCGCCTCGGTTCAAGTAATCCAGATATGGGATCGTCCAATCCGGTATGGCATGCAGAGCTGCCACCAACCGAGCCTCCGGATCAGGAATAGCCAAATCTTCTTCGGTTGGTATTTTGACTGACGGATTGTGCAACACATCAAGAAAGACATTGGGCGGAACCGGTTTACGTTGGGAACCAAGACGACTTAAAGCGTCCACCGCTTCATTCTTCCGCCGGTCTATATGGTCCACCTGATGACCTTTAAAGTGACCAGCCACTGCGTCCACCTCTCGCTGATATGCAGCCATGAGTGGGTCCTTAGAATCCCAAGTGCCAGACACCTGCTGAGCCACTAGATCTGAATCGCCAAAGCACTTAACCTGGCTCAAATTCATCTCTTTAGCCATCCGAAGACCATGGAGTAAAGCCT
This sequence comes from Triticum urartu, assembly GCF_056163025.1. Taxonomy (NCBI): domain Eukaryota; kingdom Viridiplantae; phylum Streptophyta; class Magnoliopsida; order Poales; family Poaceae; genus Triticum; species Triticum urartu. The sequence continues at coordinate 534,486,762 of NC_141874.1, forward strand.
CATATTCAGCTGCATTGTTAGTACAAGGGAACATTAAACAGAGGACATAACAAAACTTGTCACCTCGTGGGGAAGTTAGTACGACTCCAGCCCCCGAGCCCTCCAACTGTCTGGATCCATCAAAATGTATAGTACAATATGTATTATCTGGTTTCTCTTCAGGTGCATGTAACTCCGTCCAATCGTTGATGAAATCCACGAGTGCCTGGGACTTGATCGCCGTGCGGGGTATATATTTGAGCCCATGAGGTCCAAGCTCAATGGCCCACTTGGCAATCCGGCCAGTTGCCTCTCTATTTTGAATGATGTCTCCTAGAGGAGCTGAACTGACCACTGTGATAGGATGGCCCTGAAAATAGTGTTTACGCTTCCGACTTGCCATAAACACCCCATACACCAGTTTCTGCCAATGCGGATACCTCTGCTTTGACTCAATGAGCACCTCACTGATCTAATAAACCGACCGTTGAACCGGATATTCCTTGCCAGGCTCCTTGCGCTCTACCACAATGGTTACGCTAACAGCCCGGGCATTAGCAGCCACATATAATAATAATGGCTCTTTATCGATCGGCGCTGCAAGCACGGGCGGTTCAGCTAGCTGCCTCTTCAGATCCTCGAACGCCTTATCAGCTGCCTCACTCCAGACAAAGTTATTTGTTTTCTTGAGCATCTGATATAAGGGAATGGCCTTCTCTCCAATGCGGCTGATAAACCGGCTCAAGGCTGTAATCCGACCGGCCAGACATTGAACATCGTTAATACACGCCGGTTTAGCCAAGGATGTAATTGCTGCAATCTTTTCCGGATTAGCCTCAATGCCTCTGTTTGAAACCAGAAAGCCTAGAGCTTGCCTGCTGGGACACCGAAGACACACTTCTCCGGATTGAGCATCATCTTGTAAACCCGGAGATTGTCAAAGGTTTCTCGTAGATCATCTATCAATGTCCCCTCCTTTCTGGATTTGACCACAATATCATCCACATACGCATGAACATTGCGCCCAATTTGTTTATGAAGGCAATTCTGAACACATCGCTGGTAAGTCGCCTGGGCACTCTTGAGTCCAAAGGGCATGGAAACATAGCAGAAGGCTCCAAAGGGAGTTATGAAGGCTATCTTCTCCTGGTCCTTAACCGCCATTTTGATCTGATGATAACCAGAGTAAGCATCCAGAAAACACAAACGGTCACAACTCGCCGTAGCATCAATTATCTGATCAATGCGAGGGAGAGCAAAGGGGTCTGCAGGGTAAGCCTTGTTTAAATCTGTGTAGTCCACACACATGCGTCAAGTGCCGTTTTTCTTAAGAACCAGCACCGGATTGGCTAACCACTCTGGATGAAAAACTTCGACAATAAACCCAGCAGCCAACAGACGGGCTACCTCTTCACCTATAGCCTTGCGTGTCTCCTCGTTGAAACGACGGAGGAACTGCCGGACCGGTTTGAACTTAGGATCAATGTTGAGTGTGTGCTCAGCGAGTTCCCTCGGTGCACCTGGCATGTCAGCATGTTTCCATGCGAAGATGTCCCGATTCTCACGGATGAACTCGATGAGCGCGCTTTCCTATTTGGGATCTAGGTTAGCGCTGATGCTGAACTGTTTGGATGAATCGCCAGGAACAAAGTCAACCATCTTAGTGTCTGTAGCCGATTTGAACTTCAATGCTGGATCATGTTCCGTAGTTGGCTTTTTTAAAGAGGTCATGTCTGCCGGATCAACTTGCTCCTTATAGAATTTCAAATCCTCCGTGGCACAAACCGACTCAGCATAAGCCGCATCGCCTTCTTCACACTCCAAAGCAATCTTTCTACTTCCATGTACTGTGATAGTCCCTTTATGACCTGGCATTTTGAGCTGCAGATAAACATAACATGGCCTTGCCATGAACTTAGCATAAACCGGCCGCCCAAACAAGGCATGGTACGGACTTTTGCTCTTTACCACCTCAAATGTCAATGTTTCTGACCTTGAATCGTAGTCATCTCCAAAAGCTACCTCCAAAGCTATCTTGCCAACAGGATATGCAGACTTACCAGGCACCACACCATGAAAGACCGTGTTTGACGGTTTAAGATCCTTATCTGTCAACCCCATACGGCGGAATGTATCATGATACAAAATATTGATACTACTTCCCCCATCCATGAGCACTTTAGTGAACTTGTATCCCCCAACTTGAGGGGCTACGACCAGGGCCAAATGACCTGGATTATCAACCTGGGGCGGGTGATCATCTCTACTCCACAAAATAGGTTGCTCAGACCAGCGTAAATACTGAGGTACTGCTGGCTCAACAGAGTTTAATGCCCTTTTGTGAAGCTTCTGGTCACGTTTGCACAAACTAGTAGTGAAGACATGATATTGCCCGCTATTCAGCTGTTTGGGATTGCTTTAATAACCCGACTGCTGCTGCTGCTGCTGACTCTCCTGATGGTTGTAACCTCCCTGGTTGCCTTGGTGCCCTTGATTGACGTGTCCGGTTTGGTTGCCTGGAAACCCTGAACCGGAACCACCACCTCCGTAACCCGGCCCGTGGAAACCTCCTCCTAAACCGCCGGGCGGGCCGTTGTCATATTGGAACATATTGGAATTCTTGAAATCCCGCATGATATAACAGTCTTTCCAAAGATGTGACGTCGGCTTCTCCTTCGATCCATGCTTTGGACAGGGCTGATTTAACAAGCGCTCCAAATTGTTGCCTGGACCTCCACCCCTCTGGGGCTGCTTGACCTTACGGCACTGGCCATTCTCCTGCGCGTTGGTATTTGCAACAAAGTCCAAGCTACTGTCAGCCTTGCGCTTACCACCGCTTCCATGGCCTGCCGGAGTATGTTGCTGACCTTGGTACTACCGTTCTTCTTACCTTTCTCCGGTTTGTCATCCTCTGAATCCGGATCCTTGGTATTATCTGAATCGGCGTATTTAACCAAAGCGGCCATGAGTGTTGACATGTCATTGCAGTGACGTTTGAGCCTTCCCAACTTCTGTTTTAACGGTTTGAAACGACAATTGCCCTCTAATGTTAACACTGCAGTGTCTGCATTGATACGATCTGATGAATGCAAAATTGCTGAGACCCGTTTGACCCAATGGGTCGTGGACTCCCCTTCCTCTTGGACACAAGCGGCCAGATCGATGATTGACATCGGCTGCTTACACGTATCCTTGAAGTTCTAGATAAACCGGTGCTTCAACTCGGCCCATGATCCAACAGAGTTGGTCGGCAAGCTCTTCAACCAAGTGCGAGCTGTTCCTTCCAACATCATGGTGAAATATTTAGCACACACTGCCTCATCCACATCTAACATCTCCATTGCCATCTCATAGCTCTCCACCCATGCCTCTAGTTGCAAATCGGCGGTGTAATTTGGTACCTTACGAGGTCCCTTGAAATCCTTGGGCAGTCTCACATTACGCAAAGCGGGAGTTAAACACGGCATGCCTAAGGAATTGAACATCACCCCTGGCTCCTCGGAGGCTGTGGGGTGAACCGGAGTATGTTGTGTTGCTCCGTGCTGAGCTGCCAACTCGGCCTCCCGACGTGCGCGGCCATGGTCCACAACATCTTGCGCATTAGCGCCTCCCCCGGCCGGGTTGTTCCCTCGTGGTGAATTTCGGTGACGTGCACTACTGGACACGGCCGATTCGTCCTCCACGTGTCTGCTATAACTCCGGCTTGGACGGGGAGTGGAATGAATCCTTTCACGACCGTGTGAATACGCCTGCTATTGATTTAGTGCTGTTTGAAGGAGATCCCTGGCCCGAAGCACTTCCACTACAACTGGTGACTCGCTGTCGGTTGGGAGGGCCGCCAGGCGTGAAGCGGCGGCCACAATGTTGTCCAATGGGTTGGAATAATGCCCGGGCGGCGTCGATACATACTGTGGCACAGCGTTGTTCTGGCGAGGCGGGTCCGTCGTGCGTGGCTGAACTGGCGCTCCTGTTCCCGGCGCCCCCGCCCGCTTTAGCGTGGATTGGTTACCAGCTCCTGCACCTGGCGTGTTGAAAAGATTCTGCGGCTCATAAACCGACGGGAGACGTGATCGATACCTTCTTCTCATGACTTCCTCTGAAGCATTCTGATCCAGTCTAATCCAGTAGGCCTGTGCTTCCAATTCAGCCCGCTCTGTAGCCATCCTAGCATTCTCTGTTGCCAGGTCCGCTTTAGCCTGGGCTATCTGATCTTTCACCTTTGCAAATCTCCGCATTATGCTGATCCCTAGCTGCTTTATCCACCTCCGCGGACATCAACGTTGCCAAAGTGTCGAACAAATCAGACAAGACTTGGGCAGGAGGCGGCGCCGAGCTTCCTGCCCCTGCTGGTGTGGCCGTTATTGAACCGGAGAGCATTGCTGCGGTGGTAGATGAATGAGGCGCCGATTGTGTGCCGGCCATGAAGATGGCAGCCCGGTTTGGTAGACCGGGGGAATCCGGAATACAGTCGCCCTCGGATCCTCCCTCAATCCGGTTGTCCTGCAACTAGTGAAGTGATTCGGTCTCTCCAGAAGACTCGTCATCAGAACAGACCACGGTTTCTCCATCGGGTACCGGTCCATCCTCGTACCTCGATCCATGGATGACACCTATGAAAACATGCCTTGCCTTGGGCTGAACCGACGAAGAACTTGCACGCCGAGCCGTTTCGATGATGTCGGTGTAGATGTCCGGCTCGGGGGCCGGTTTGCCGATCTTGCCGATGAAGACGTGAATCCCACCAAAGGGAACCCGGTACCCATATTCGATTGAATCGGCCTCGGGACCCCATCCTGCGTTGTCGATGTAGAGCTTGCCGCGGCAACTCTTCGTCATCCGGCCCATAGCGTATCCCTTAAGTCCATCGAAGCTGCCCTTCAAGAACTCAAAACCATCGTGCGATAGCCCCACGGTGGGCGCCAACTGTCATGGGTTTGTCACGGCAGATGTCCTTGTGAAAGGACTTAGTCGTGGAGCCATCGCTACGGGTTAGCTTTAAGGGGTTAAACCGGACAAGGGACATGGGGAATTTTATACTAGTTCGGCCCCTTCGAGGAAGGTAAAAGCCTACGTCTAGTTGTGATTGGTATTGCTAGGGTTTCGAAGGCCAGGGAACGAATCTGCTTTGTCTGGCTCTCGAGTTGTTGTTGTCTGTCCCTAAACCGCGGCCTGGTCATCCCTTTATATACATAGGTTGACACCCGCCGGGTTACAGAGTCCTGAAGCCAGATCATAAACGTGTCCGGTTCGGTCTCTACTCTCCCTATCTTACTATACAAGTTATATGACTAGGTCGGTTTACATTTACAGGCTGTAACACGCCTTTGGGCCTTGGGCCTTCCTTAAAGCGCCATTATCCTTACATCTTCATGGGCTTCTAATCTTCAAAGATTCAGCTAGGCTATATAAGGCCGGTTTACCTCCAGTAGTAATATCCCCAACAGTGGGACCGAATCATGAAACTCGGTCAGACCGATTTAGTTCAAAATGTGAACGTTAGGATTTTTGGTGGGACCGATATGATCAACTCAGTGGGACCGATGTGCTAGGGTTAGGGTAAAGCCTCAACTTGGTTTGACCGATTACACAAACTCGGTGGGACCAATTTGGGTAATAAGCGAAACAGAGAGTTGTCCAAGCAAACTCGGTGGGACCGATTGCATACCTCGGTGGGACCAAAATTATTGCAATAGGCAATAGAGAGTTTGCAAGCCCATCTCGGTGAGACCAAGATCCCATCGGTGAGACCGAATTGATTAGGGTTTCTGGCAGTGGCTATGTCAAGAGAACTCGGTGGCGCCGGATAGAAAGTTTCGGTGGGGCCGAGTTTGACTTTAGGTTTGGGACATATGTGGATATGAGAAAGTGGCTGAGGGCTTTGGAGCATATCACTAAGCACTTTGAGCAAGCAAGCCATTGAGCAACACCTCATCCCCTCTTAATAGTATTGGCTTTCCTATAGACTCAATGTGATCTTGGATCACTAAAATAAAATGTAGAGTCCTGAGCTTTGAGCTTGAGCTAATCCTTTGTCCTCAGCATCTTGAAGGGCTTCCATATCCTCTAGTCCATGCCACTCCATTGTTGAACTTATCTGAAACATACTAGGTAGAAGCATTAGTCCAACAAGAGATATGTTGACATTAATTACCAAAATCACCCAGGGAGCACTTGTGCTTTCAGGCTGGAATCCTTCAAGAGTTCACACAATACGCTGGTAATGTCGGCCTCACCGACTTCATCGTAGCTGAATGCAAACAGTATCATCTCCTCACAAACATCTTTGTTCAAAGTTTTACTTTTCTTCCTAGGAATAATCCTCCTGGGGTGCGGTTTTATTTATATGCTAAAACCCATCAGTTACCACTTACTGAATTTTGTAACATATGCATGATCCCTTCAGATGGGAGCTTAGCTGAGCCTAAGCCGGCAGAGTTTGAGGCCTTTTATCGTACTTTGACAATGGGAGGTGAGAGAGGGGTGTCGGACGTCACTGCCACTAGCATACACTTTCCTGCCGTGCATTATTTTGCTTTATTTATCACTAAGTATTTGCTTGCTAGGGAAAAAGTGGGTGCACTCAGCGCACCAGACTTTGTTGTTTTACGCCGTGCACTAGAGGGCGACAACACTTATAGCTTCGGAGCTATTGTGGCATGTCGCCTCGACATTAATAGGTCCAAGGGAAAAATACATGGTGGGATTTTCGCCACTCGTTTGGTGGCTCACTTCGAGGTTGAGATGCGCCTTCATGATTACCCTCTAACCAAGGTTTACCAAGACCACGCAGCCATGGATCACCACCATTTTACCGATATCGAATCTCCTAACATCCATGTTCCATATAACCTGCTTTTTAGTGTGACGACTTGTGGTATTATTCCATTGCATGCTCCTGCTTTGTTTGATCATGTTGCCAGGGGCGGATATAGGATTATGCCCACGGATATCATCACCACCGGAATGATCAGGCTGCCGAGGAGGAGGAACAGCCTTAGAAGTGGGATCAGTGGTGAAAGAAATATGCCTCAGCAATGGGATCAGTGGTGAAGGAAATATGCCCTAGAGGCAATAATAAAGTTATTATTTATTTCCTTATATCATGATAAATGTTTATTATTCATGATAGAATTGTATTAACCGGAAACATAGTACATGTGTGAATACATAGACAAACAGAGTGTCCCTAGTATGCCTCGACTTGACTAGCTCGTTAATCAAAGATGGTTAAGTTTCCTAGCCATCGACATGTGTTTTCATTGGATACACGGGATCACATCATTAGAGAATGATGTGATGGACTAGACCCATCCGTTAGCTTAGCACTATGATCGTTTAGTTTATTGCTATTGCTTTCTTCATGACTTATACATGTTCCTATGACTATGACATTATGCAACTCCTGAATACCGAAGGAACACTTAGTGTGCTATCAAATGTCACAACGTAACTGGGTGATTATAAAGATGCTCTACATGTGTCTCCGATGGTGTTTGCTGAGTTGGCATAGATCGAGATTAGGATTTGTCACTCTGATTGTCGGAGAGGTGTCTCTGGGCCCTCTCGGTAATGCACATCACTATAATCCTTGGAAGCAATGTGACTAATGAGTTAGTTGTGGGATGTTTCATTACAGAACGAGTAAAGAGACTTGCCGATAACGAGATTGAACTAGGTATTGAGATACCGACGATCGAATCTCGGGAAAGTAACGTACCGATGACAAAGGGAACAACATATGTTGTTATGTGGTTTGACCGATAAGGATCTTCATAGAATATGTAGGAACCAATATGAGCATCCAGGTTCCACTATTGGTTATTGACCGGAGATGAGTCTTGGTCATGTCTACATAGTTCTCTAACCCGTAGGGTCCGCACGCTTAAGTTCGATGACAATCGGTATTATGAGTTTATGTGTTTTGATGTACCGAAGGTAGTTCGGAGTCCCGGATGTGATCACGGACATGATGAGGAGTCTCAAAATGGTCGACACATAAATATTGATATATTGGACGATGTTATTCGAACACCGGATGAGTTCCGGGGTCACCGGATAAATATCAGAGTGCCGGGGGTTATCAGAAACCCCAGGGGGAACTAATTGGCCAACATGGGCCTTGTGAGAGAGAGAGAGGAGAGGGCCCTAGGGCTGGCCACCCCCGGGGGGGACTAAAAAGCATGAAGTGTTGATGGTTGACAAGACCACTAGTTTCAAGTAAAAGGGCAAGGGAAAGAAAGGGAACTTCAAGAAGAATGGCAAGCAAGTTGCCACTCCCGTGAATAAGCCCAAAGCTAGACCTAAGCCTGAAACTGAGTGCTTCTACTACAAAGGGAATGGTCACTGGAAGCGGAACTACCCCAAATACTTGGCAGATAAGAAGAATGGCAAAGTGAGCAAAAGTATATTTGATATACATGTTATTGATGTGTACTTTACTAGTGTTCATAGTAACCCCAGGGTATTTGATACCGATTCAGTTGCTAAGATTAGTAACTCGAAACAGGAGTTGCAAAACGAACAGAGACTAGTTAAGGGCAAGGTGATGATGTGTGTTGGAAATGATTCCAAGGTTGATAAGATCACCATCGCACACTCCTTTTACCTTCGCGATTAGTGTTGAACCTAAATGTTATTTGGTGTTTGCGTTGAGCATGAATATGATTGGATCATGTTTATTGCAATACGGTTATTCATTTAAGTCAAAGAATAATTGTTGTTTTATTTACATGAATAAAACCTTCTATGGTCATACACTTAATATAAATGGTTTATTGAATCTCGTTTGTAGTGATACATATATTCATAATATTGATGCCAAAAGATGCAAAGTTAATAATGAAAGTGCAACATACTTGTGGCACTGCCATTTAGGTCATATTGGTGTAAAGCGCATGAAGAAACTCCATGCGGATGGACTTTTGGAATCACTTAATTATGAATCATTTGATGCTTGCGAACCATGCCTCATGGGCAAGATGACTACGACTCCGTTCTCCGGAACAATGGAGCGAGCCACTGACTTATTGGAAATAATACATACTGATGCATGCGGTCCGATGAGTGATTCCAATCTACAATATCTCTTACCGATTTACCACTATCGTTTTGGGGTTATGCATTAGAGACAGTTGCATTCATGTTAAATAGGGCACCGTCTAAAAATCCATTGAGATGACACCATATGAACTATGGTTTAGCAAGAAACCTAAGCTGTCATTTCTTAAAGTTTGGGGTTGCGATGCTTATGTGAAAAGGTTTCAGCCTGATAAGCTCAAACCCAAATCAGAGAAGTGTGTTTTCATAGGATACCCAGAAGAAAATATTGGGTACACATTATATCACAGATCCAAAGGCAAGATCTTTGTTGCTAAGAGTGGATCATTTCTAGAGAAGGAGTTTCCCTCGAAAGAAGTGAGTGGGAGGAAAGTAGAATTTGATGAGGTAATTGTACCTTCTGCCGAATTGGAAAGTAGTTTTTCACAGAAATTGGTTCCAGTGATGCCTACACCAATTAGTGAGGAAGTTAATGATGATGATCATGAAACTTCAGATCAAGTTACTACAGAACCTCGTAGGTCAACCATAGTACATTCTGCACGAGAGTGGTACGGTAATCCTGTTCTGGAAGTCATGTTACTAGACCATGATGAACCTACGAACTATGAGGAAACGATGATGAGCCCAGATTCCATAAAATGGCTTGAGGCCATGAAATCTTAGATGGGATCCTTGCATAAAGAACAAAGTATGGATTTTGATTGACTTGCCCGATGATCGGCGAGCCATTGAGAATAAATGGATCTTCAAGAGGAAGACGGACGCTGGTAGTAGTGTTACTATCTACAAAGCTCGAATTGTCGCAAATGGTTTTCGACAAGTTCAAGGTGTTGACTACGATGAGATTTTCTCACTCGCATTGATGCTTAAAAGTCTGTCTGAATCATGTTAGCAGTTGCCGCATTTTATGAAATCTGGCAAATGGATATCAAAACTACATTCCTTCACGGAATTATTTAAAAAAGAGTTGTATATGATGCAAGTAGAAGGTTTTGTCAATCCTAAAGATGCTAACAAAGTGTGCAAGCTCCAGCGATCCATCTATGGACTGGTGCAAGCATCTCAGAGTTGGAATATGTGTTTTGATGAGTTGATCAAAGCATATAGTTTTATACAGACTTTTGGAGAAGCCTGTATTTACAAAAAAGTGAGTGGGAGCTCTGTAGCATTTCTGATATTATATGTGGATGACATATTGTTGATCGGAAATGATACTGAATTTCTGGATAGCATAGAAGGATACTTGAATAAGAATTTTTCAATGAAAGACTTCGGTAAAGCTTCTTACATATTGGGCATCAAGATCTATAGAGATAGATCAAGACGCTTGGTAAATTTTTCAATGAGTACATACCTTGACATGTTTTTGAAGTAGTTCAAAATGGAACAGTAAAAGAAGGAGTTCTTGACTGTGTTGCAAGGTGTGAAGTTGAGTAAAGACTAAAAACCCGACCACGGCAGAAAACAGAAAGAGAATGAAAAAGTCATTCCATATGCCTTAGTCATGGGTTCTATAAATTATACTATGATGTGTACCAGACCTATTGTATACCTTAGCATGATTTTGGCAAGGGAGTATAATAGTGATCTAGGAGTAGATCAGTGGACAGTGGTCAAAATTATCCTTAGAGGACTAAGGAAATATTTCTCGGTTATGGAGGTGATAAAAGAGTCTTTCGTAAAGAGTTACATCGGTGCAAGCTTTTGACACCGATCTAGATGACTCTAAGTCTCGATCTAGATACATATTGAAAGTGGGAGCAATTAGCTAGAGTAGCTCCGCGCAGGGTATTGTAGACATAGAAATTTGCAAAATACATACGGATATGAATGTTGCTGACCTGTAGACTAAACTTCTCTCACAAGCAAGATATGATCACTCTTTGGGTGTTAATCATGTAGCGATGTGAACTAGATTATTGACTCTAGTAAACCCTTTGGGTGTATTAGTCACATGGAGATGTGAACTAATGTAACGCCCCGAGACCGATGTGCCAGTTGTCCTCCAGTTATTTGCTGTTGTTGCCTTGTCTTTTGCTTACGTATCGCATCTTGTCATGTCATCATGTGCATTGCATCATCATGTTTTCAAAACTTGCATCCGCCCCGGTCTCCTCGTCCTCTCCGTTGTCCGTTCTGAGCCCAACCACACTTGCACGCGCCCGTGGCACGTCCAAAATATTATTTTATAAGTGGCCGGGAAATGTTCTCGAAATGGGATGAAAGTTGGCGTGTGGTCTTATTATAGTGTAGATAGACCGCCTGTCAAGTTTCATCGCAACCGGAGTTCGTTTGACGCCCCAACGGATAACTATAGCGGCAGTATAGCCGGTCTATCGTCGGACGTTTTCGGTCTCTGGAAACAGTCGCCGGGCCTCTCTCTTCTCTTCTCTCAGCCTGAGACCTTCTACACAGTCCACTACATACCGCCAGGCTTAGCTGAAGCTCTCTCGTCAGCCCGCGGACCTCCTCGCGCGTGCGTCCAAAAGCTGTCCCGGACCCAACCCGGACAGTCGTCACCGTTGGATCCAGATCATCCCCAAACGTCTACAAAATATCACCATTTTATTATTTAGACTCCCTAGCTATATTATTCGCGATCGTCCGATTAAGATCGGAGGGTCCAACCACAATCCTATTTCCATATATATAGTCCAACTCCTGCCAAATCAAGCCAACCCTAATTTCTAGGGGGTTTGTCCCATCGCCGCCGCCACTCCACCAAATCCCTCTCGGGATCCATCTCCTCCTCGATTGCACACACCATCCAACCAAAACCAATCCCTCCCGATCCACCCATTCCACCAGCGACCAGAGGAGCCCGAGCCTTCCTACAGCTGCCTCCTCCAATCATGGCGCCGCCAGCCATGGAAGTCCACCACCGAGCCGCCCCGTGCCGTCCCAGAGCCTCCTTCCCTATTGACCGCGCCCATCACCACAAAGTCGCGGTCCCGTTCCCGCCGTCCGCTGCCCTGTTCGAGTGCCCGCTTGGACCTGCGCCACCAAGCTCCTCCCATGGCCGCCCCGCCTCCACGTCCGACCACCGCCAGGCACAAACCGTTGCCGGCGTGCAGCAGCAGCCACCAGGACCCCTCGTCGTCTGTCTCTCCCTCCCTTCCTCTATTTTGCTTTTCTCCTCCTCTCACATCTAGATCTCTTTCACGTTCTTTTATTCTCTATCAGGGAACGAACAGCACCATTGTCTGCTGCAACGGTCGTCTCGATCCAGGCGGGGTCGCGCTCGACATCGACGACTAGCGCCTCGTCCAGCTCCTCACGTTGACCAGCGCGCCTCCAAGTTCTAGCGCCAAGTCCCGCGCCCTTTCTTTGGCGAGCAGTCATAGCCGCTGCCGCACCCTGCTTCGACTGAAGCCGATGCCCTCCTCGTCCCCGCGCCTCTACTTCGCCAGAGACCGACCTCGTCGCCGCCCAGATCCGCTGGACTCACCGCCTCCGCCATGGATTCCTCATCCCCGACCTCTTCTGCTGCTTCTGATGTCCCACCGCCGTCTTCCTGGAGCCCCAAGTTCCCTCGCCGTGGTCTGCATCGCGCCGTTCCCTGCTTCTGCGTGCGAGCACGCGAGGACAATGACAAGCGCCGAGTCCTCCTTCTCCCGTTGACCGCTGCGCGAGGCCCAGCTGCCCAGCCTCCTCCTCCAGTTGGGCCTAGGCCCAATGTGAGCACACCCCTGGCGCCCACCCTTTTATTTCCTGTTGTTGGGCCAGCAGATCTGGCCCGGTATTTTTTTTAGGCTCTGCGAATTTAGCTAATTTCCAGAAAACTGCTGTTTTACAGAAAACCCCTTATAGATCATGCATATAATAACTTAATAACCGTGCATCGGTTTAAAACAAACTTAATATGAAAGTTGCTTAGAATTTTGTCTAGTTTAATAATATGTAACTTTCATCTATGTTTAAAATGTCTCAAATTCTATTTGTTTAAATTTGCTCCTATGCCATGCTAAAATGCTTTAATTCATAACTAAATAACCGTAACTCCGAATTTAATAAACTTTATATGTAAATGGGGTAGAATTTTGCCTAGTTTAACATGGTGGCTTCACTTTGCATGCTTAACAACTCTGAAACTGTGTCTAGGGCAGCACAGTACCAAACCTTAAAATATGCACATGAGGAGTTTCCGGACTTGCTGTTTGTTGTTCCCGCCTCATTTAAACTTGCCTAGATAGGTAGTTTTGTTTTGCTTCACCTCTTGCCATGCTAACAACATTTAATATTGTTGGGTACATAAACGAGATCAAACTAAATAACTTGAATGTGGTGTTTTGTCAATATGCAATGGAGCTCCACTTAATTTGTAGGGTTGTTTGTGTATTTTTGCCATGCCATGCTTCATTAAACCGGACATGCATCATACTTGATTGTGCATCATGCCATGATTATGTGTTGGTTGTTTACCATGTTGTGTGCTTCTTTATGGTGTTGCTTCTTCGGGTTGGTTCCGAATACGTCGCGTTTGTGAGGACCCGTTCGACTACGTCTGTTTGCCTTCTTCATGGACTCGTTCTTCTTCCTTGTGGGATCTCAGGCAAGATGACCATATCCTCGAAATCACTTATATCTTTGCTTGCTAGTTGCTCGCTCTTTTGCTATGCCTATGCTTCGATACCTACCACTTGCTTATCTTGCCTCCCATATTGTCAAGCCAAGCCTCTAACCCACCTTGTCCTAGCAAACCGTTGTTTGGCTATGTTACCGCTTTGCTCAGCCCCTCTTATAGTGTTGTTAGTTGCAGGTGAAGATGAAGTTTGTTCCTTGTTGGAACATGGAGATGTTGTTCCTTGTTGGAACATGTTTACTTGTTGGGATATCACAATACCTTTTATTTAATTAATGCATCTATATACTTGGTAAAGGGTTGAAGGCTCGGCCTTATGCCTGGTGTTTTGTTCCACTCTTGCCACCCTAGTTTCCGTCATATCGGTGTTATGTTCCCGGATTTTGTGTTCCTTACGCGGTTGGGTAATAAGGGGAACCCCTTGACAGTTCGCCTTGAATAAAACTCCTCCAGCATGGCCCAACATTGGTTTTACCATTCGCCACCTAGCATTTTCTTTCCCTTGGGTTCTGCAGACTCAAGGGTCATCTTTATTTTAAACCCCCGGGCCAGTGCTCCTCTGAGTGTTGGTCCAAACTGAGCGATGTCCGGAGCTACCAGGGGCAACTCTGGGCTAGCCCACCCGACGTCTGGCTCATCCGGTGTGCCCTGAGAACGAGATATGTGCAGCGCCTATCGGGATTTGTCGGCACATCTGGGTGGCTTTGCTGGTCTTGTTTTACCATTGTCGAAATGTCTTGTAACCGGGATTCCGAGTCTGATCGGGTCTTCCCGCTAGAAGGAATATCCTTCGTTGACCGTGAGAGCTTGTGATGGGCTAAGTTGGGACACCCCTGCAGGGATTTGAACTTTCGAAATCCGTGCCCGCGGTTATGGGCAGATGGGAATTTGTTAATGTCCGGTTGTAGAAAACCTGAAGTTGACCTTAATTAAAATACATCAACCGCATGTGTAACCGTGATGGTCTCTTCTCGGCGGGGTCCGGGAAGTGAACACGGTGTTGGAGTTATGTTTGACGTGGGTTGTTCTAGGATCACTTCTTGATCATAGTTTTATCGACCGTGTCTTTCCTTCTCTTCTCGCTCTCATTTGCGTATGTTAGCCACCAAACATGCTAGTCGCTTGCTGCAGCTCCACCTCATACCTATTACCTTACCCATAAGCTTAAATAGTCTTGATCGCGAGGGTGTAAGATTAGGGAGGAGCTCGATGAAGATCTTGTCCTTTGAGTTGTTTCGTTCTAGTTGATCAGTGGTGGAGCCCAGTTGGGGTCGATCGGGGACCTTGTCGCATTTGGGGTTCTTCTTTTATTTTGGTTCCATAGTCAGACCTTGATTGTATTTGGATGTTGTAATGTTGTATTCATGTATTTGTGTGAAGTGGCGATTGTAAGCCAACTATGTATCTTTTCCCCTATTGTATTACATGGGTTGTTTGCGAAGATTACTTCACTTGCGACATTGCTTTCAATGCAGTTATGCCTCTAAGTCATGCTTCGACACGTGGGAGATATAGCCGCATCGAGGGCGTTACAAGTTGGTAATCAGAGCCTTCCCCGACCTTAGGAGCCCCCTGCTTGATCGAATCACTGGCGTTATTGAGTCTAGAAATGTTTTGAGTCATTTAGGAATTATATATATCAGAGAGTTAGGACTTCTTTTTACTCCTCAGTCCCTTCGTCGCTCTGGTGAGGCATCCTGACGTAGAGTTTTGACTCTTCTCTTCTCAAATTTCACTAAAAAAAATTTAGGATCACGCGGGTATCTTGGAATCGTTCCGATGGTTTTGTGACGACAACATTGTTCTTGGTGCCTCCTATCATTTAGGGGTTGTGGCAGTGTCCCCGGGAGTTGAGCTCCGAGGTGTTGTCGTCAAAATTTTATCGTTGCAGTTCTGGAATACCTGAGAGTAGTTTCACCGACATCGAATATCTCTTTTATGCAATTGTTGGTGATATAACCTCGACGCCACCCAGTACTGGGGCAGGAGTTCGGGAGTATTGCCATAACTCGTATAACGGATGCTTTTCAAAGGTTGAGGTAAATGATTCCCGAAGGTTTCTTGGTTATGTGTTGAAGGATGGATACATCTGGATGTAGGATTTTCTAGTTTTGGGTGAGATATTATGCTTCCCCTGTATCCCCAACACCTGATTGCATAACTGGAAAATTTCGGGAGTTTATAAGTGGGAATTCAAGTAGCTCTTAGTATATCTTTCCGACAGATGTATGATATGAAATTGGGGTTCGATGTCTAGTCGTCCGCCTATTCACGGTTGGTTTTACAGTGGTCGCGTTGTGTCTTAAAGAGTCCTTGGCTATGCCGACTCGGGGACGCTTCGTATGTCATGTGCACTGCCTTGTACATGATGGTGCTATACGATCGAGCCCGTGGAGGCCCCACCACGAAAACTTCGGACAAAATCTCTATCATATGTTTGTTCCGGCTTATTCTGCAAGCCAATCCTTTGTTTTGTTTTTGAGCTGTGGTATTCGAGTTGCTTCGAAGTCAAGTGTTGATTCCATACTTTTCCTAAGCGGTGTTCTCATACTCCTATGTGAATACTAATCCCTCATGATAATCAAGATTGTCATGCAAATCCTTTTCAACCGGCGTGTTTTCTCTCCAAGTGGTTCTGATCATTTCAACATCAGCAAGATCAATTATCAGTTTTTTTTCTCAATGGTGTTTGTTTCATCCGTCTCCAAGTTGCCTTTGTTTTTCCTTCCCACCCACCCTTTTTCTTCAAGGACTCAGATTTCTTAATCAAGTATCCTTTGATTCATGTGAAGTCTCTCCATTCTTTTCCATCAATGTTATTACCCGGTGGTTCTCATGAAGATGCTCTTCAAGTTCATCATTCTTCATTAATTTTCCTCTCCGGTGGTTTCAACTCCAGCTTCGTCGATCATAAACTCTCCTCGTTTCAAATACCTTCTCATGCCGGCGCACCTCTCAACTATCCTCTTCTCGCTATTCATTTGTTCCGAAGTGCTGAAGACATCTCAAAGAGTGCTTCCACTTGTATTCGTTCAAGTTCTTTCAAGATTGTTATCTTATTCAAGCCATTTAATTCAACCGGTACAAATCTGTCTTCCAAGCTATCGTTCTACGGTGTTTCTTTTGAGTGGGCCCTAACCCACAGGTCTTTTTCTAGGATCTTACCTGACTCTTCTTATTTTCCCGGAGCTATCCAAATTTCTTTTCGAAGTGTGACATAAGAATGAATTTTCATCAGTCAGAGGGTTTCTCCAAGATCTTTCAAATTCTTTTCATCGTTGGCTCAACCTCTTCGTTTTGATTCTTCCGGAGTGCCTAAATAAGTCATGATGGTATTTCTCGTCGTCATTCTCAGTTTGGAAGACCGAAGAAGATTCTTCTTTCAACATTGCTCCATTCTCTTCAAGATTCGTCATTCGAGATTGTTGCCATCCTCTCATAATTGTTTTCGATTGTCAGAATTCTTTCTCACCCATCCGGAGTAATTCAGGAGTCTTTTCAGTTTGATTCTTCGAAGGCCATCATTTCGGGATTATTCATTCTCAGCTTTCAGCTATCATTCTCCAATTTTACCGGTGCTTCGTTCAAGTGATCTTTAATCGGCTCGTGATCTCTTCGTTCTCATGTATCTAAATCCTCTCAAGCATCTTCGTTCATTTCATAATTCTTCCCGGTGATTCGTTATCTTTTATTCGTTCTTTTTCAATCCTTACGGTGGTTCATTTAAGATTTCTCTTCCTTCTTTATCATACCAATTCATTCGTTGTTTCGATTCCACCGGTGGTTAGTTGAAGACCTTCTCAAGTTGGCGCCGTATCTATCCTAATCCTTTCTTCGAGAATAAGTTGTATGCAATCCGTTTGCTCGTCATCAATTTAATTGGTGAAGGAGGAGCATAACATAATTCTTATTCTTGATTCACCCAAATGATTAATTCTTTATTCTGGAGGCTCATCAAATTCTCGGTTCGAGATGCTTTATCTATTCTTTTCCCGGAGTTCCAAGTTTTCTCAATTATTTCATTGCGAAGATCCATCTAAGCATTTCAAGGCTTCACCTTGTGTTCTCTACTTATCTTTCCTTTCGTTTGATCATTCTTTTGTTACCGGAATTCTTCATGGAGGCTCTACATGATGGTTCACCAAGGATTTAGTTCCTTCTCGAAGTGTTCATCGAGATTCTTTTCAGAGGAGCTCAAGTATTCTTTATCTTGCATTTTAAAGTGCAATTCTTTCAACCATATCATTCAAGGTGGTATTATGTCATTCTTGATAATTTGAGTTCATGTCTCATGATTCACATGTTGTTAAGAATGAGGTATTTTAAATCCATCAATCTCTTCTTTGGAGTTATCTTGGGTTTATACTTCAACTAAAGCCTTGTCTAAGGTTTGTTGCTATTATGGTGCCTATAAATGACCCAAGTTCTTCTTTTATCCTCCCGGTGATATAGCTTTCTCGTCTCCTTGTTCTTATCAATCCAATTCTTTTCCCGTGAGTGGCAGGTTGTCACCTCATAATTTGAGATGTATTCCTTAAGACCATATCAAGCTTATTCTTTTCGTTGTTCGTTTTCCCAACAACTCCGTTCGACCCTTCTCCTAAAGATGACTTTTCAAGCTCTTTTGTGGCAGAAGTTGACATTTTTCTTCTCCATCCCCCTATTTCAATTATCTATCTTCTATTCTTTTTTTCCGGAGGCATTGTCATGTTGCGCTTTTCAACCCATCATCTCGTTTTTGTCAAAGACCATGTTCTTTTCGTGCTTATCCATTTAACTGGAGTGTTGTGCCCTTTTGCTCAAGTTTTTTTCGCCTTATCAAGCCTTGCATCTCTTTTCAACCGGAGTGCTGTCTGAGATCTTTCGTACCGCTTGTTCCATTCATTCAATAGTTCTGGAGGCAGTATGTTGTTGATCTCATCAAGTATCCTCTCATCTTGTCAAGTTCATGTTCTTTTCCTTCCATTTTCAGTCGGAGTGCTGCCCAAATTATATCATTCTGATTCCTTCTCTGTTTTGTTTTGACCGGAGTGGCTTCAATGTCAATCATGTCATTTAAGCTCGTCTTTTTCGCCGTATTTCTGGTTCCTTGTCTAATGGAGTGTTTTCCACTTCGTTCATCTTCATTGTATTCCTTTTCTCTCAATTTGTTCAACCTCGCAAGGTTCATTGGTTTCACTCGTTTGTCAAAGAAGCAACTTAGTTTTACCGCTTATCTTCCTCTTCCGTTTTTTCCCTCCGGTGTCATCCTAGATCTCGGGACGAGATCCTCTCGTAGTGGTGGAGTGTTGTAACGCCCCGAGACCGATGTGCCAGTTGTCCTCCAGTTATTCGCTGTTGTTGCCTTGTCTTTTGCTTGCGTGTCGCATCTTGTCATGTCATCATCTGCATTGCATCATCATGTTTTCAAAACTTGCATCCGCCCCGGTCTCCTCGTCCTCTCCGGTGTCCGTTTTGAGCCCAACCACACTTGCACGCGCCCGTGGCATGTCCGAAATATTATTTTATAAGTGGCCGGGAAATGTTCTCTAAATGGGATGAAAGTTGGCGTGTGGTCTTATTATAGTGTAGATAGACCGCCTGTCAAGTTTCATCGCAATCGGAGTTCGTTTGACGCCCCAACGGATAACTATAGCGGCAGTATAGCCGGTCTATCGTCGGACGTTTTCAGTCTCCGAAAACAGTCGCCAGGCCTCTCTCTTCTCCTCTCTCAGCATGAGGCCTTCTGCACAGTCCACTACCTACCGCCAGGCTTAGCCGAAGCTCTCTCGTTAGCCCGCGGACCTCCTCGCGCGCGCGTCCAAAAGCTGTCCCGGACCCAACCCGGACAGTCGTCACCGTTGGATCTGGATCATCCCCAAACGTCTACAAAATATCACCATTTTATTATTTGGACTCCCTAACTATATTATTCGCGATCGTCCGATTACGATCGGAGGGTCCAACCACAATCCTATTTCCATATATATAGTCCAACTCCTGCCAAATCAAGCCAACCCTAATTTCTAGGGGGTTTGTCCCATCGCCGCCGCCACTCCACCAAATCCCTCTCGGGATCCATCCCCTCCTCGATTGCACACACCAGCCAACCAAAACCAATCCCCCCGATCCACCCATTCCACTAGCGACCAGAGGAGCCCGAGCCTTCCTACAGCTGCCTCCTACAATCATGGCGCCGCCAGCCATGGAAGTCCACCACCAAGCCGCACCGTGCCGTCCGAGAGCCTCCTTCCCTGTTGACCGCACCCATCACCGCAAAGTCGCGGTCCCGTTCCCGCCGTCCGCTGCCCTGTTCGAGTGCCCACGTGGACCTGCGCCGCCAAGCTCCAACCATGGCCGCCCCGCCTCCACGTCCGACCACCGCCAGGCGCAAACCGTTGCCGGCGTGCAGCAGCAGCCACCAGGACCCCTCGTCGTCTGTCTCTCCCTCCCTTCCTCTGTTTTTCTTTTCTCCTCCTCTCACATCTCGATCTCTTTCTCGTTCTTTTCTTCTCTAACAGGGAACGAACAGCACCATCGTCTACTGCAACGGTCGTCTCGATCCAGGCGGGGTCAAGCTCGACGTTGACGACTAGCGCCTCGTCCAGTTCCTCGCGTTGACCAGCGCGCCTCCAAGTTCTAGCGCCAAGTCCCGTGCCCTTTCTTCGGCGAGCAGTCATAGCCACCACCGCGCCCTGCTTTGACTGAAGCCGATGCCCTCCTCGTCCCCGCGCCTCTGCTTTGCCAGAGACTGACCTCGTCGCCGCCCAGATCCGCCGGATCTCGCCGCCTCCGCCATGGATTCCTCATCCCCGACCTCTTCTGCTGCTTCTGACGTCCCACACCGTCTTCCCGGAGCCCCAAGTTCCCTCGCCGTCTTCTGCATCGCACCGTTCCCTGCTTCTGCGTGCGAGCACGCGAGGACGACGACAGGCGCCGAGTCCTCCTTCTCCCGTTGACCGCTGCGCGAGGCCCAGCTGCCCGGCCTCCTCCTCCAGTTGGGCCTAGGCCCAATGTGAGCACACCCTGGCGCCCCACCTTTTTTTCCTGTTGTTGGGCCAGCAGATCCGGCCCAGTGTTTTTTTAGGCTCTGCGAATTTAGCTAATTTCCAGAAAACTGCAATTTTACAGAAAACCCCTTGTAGATCATGCATACAATAACTTAATAACCGTGCATCAGTTTGAAACAAACTTAATATGAAAGTTTCTTAGAATTTTGTCTAGTTTAATAATATGCAACTTTCATCTATGTTTAAAATGTCTAAAATGTTGTTTGTTTAAATTTGCTCCTATGCCATGCTAAAATGCTTTAATTTATAACTAAATAACCGTAACTCCGAATTTAATAAACTTTATATGTAAATGGGGTAGAATTTTGCCTAGTTTAACATGGTGGCTTCACTTTGCATGCTTAACAACTCTAAAATTGTGTTTAGGGCAGAACAGTACCGAACCTTAAAAAATGCATATGAGGAGTTTCCGGACTTGTTGTTTGTTGTTCCGGCCTCATTTAAACTTGCCTAGATAGGTAGTTTTGTTTTGCTTCACCTCTTGCCATGCTAACAACATTTAATATTGTTGGGTACATAAACAAGATCGAACTAAATAACTTGAATGTGGTGTTTCGTCAATATGCAACGGAGTTGCATATTGAGCTCCACTTAATTTGTAGGGTTGTTTGTGTATTTTTGCCATGCCATGCTTCATTAAACCGGACATGCATCATACTTGATTGTGCATCATGCCATGATTATGTGTTGGTTGTTTACCATGTTGTGTGCTTCTTTCCGGTGTTGCTTCTTCGGGTTGGTTCCGAGAACATCGCGTTTGTGAGGACCCGTTCGACTACGTCCGTTTGCCTTCTTCATGGACTCGTTCTTCTTCCTTGCGGGATCTCAGGCAAGATGACCATACCCTCGAAATCACTTCTATCTTTGCTTGCTAGTTGCTCACTCTTTTGCTATGCCTATGCTGCGATACCTACCACTTCCTTATCTTGCCTCCCATATTGTTAAGCCAAGCCTCTAACCCACCTTGTCCTAGCAAACCGTTGTTTGGCTATGTTACCACTTTGCTCAGCCCCTCTTATGGCGTTGTTAGTTGCAGGTGAAGATGAAGTTTGTTCCTTGTTGGAACATGGAGATGTTGTTCCTTGTTGGAACATGTTTACTTGTTGGGATATCACAATACCTTTTATTTAATTAATGCATCTATATACTTGGTAAAGGGTGGAAGGCTCGGCCTTATGCCTGGTGTTTTGTTCCACTCTTGCTGCCCTAGTTTCCGTCATATTGGTGTTATGTTCCTGGATTTTGTGTTCCTTACGCGGTTGGGTTATAATGGGAACCCCTTGACATTTTGCCTTGAATAAAACTCCTCCAGCATGGCCCAACATTGGTTTTACCATTCGCCACCTAGCCTTTTCTTTCCCTTGGGTTCTGCAGACTCAAGGGTCATCTTTATTTTAAACCCCCGGGCCAGTGCTCCTCTGAGTGTTGGTCCAAACTGAGCGATGTCCGGAGCTACCAGGGGCAACTCTGGGCTGGCCCACTCGACGTCTGGCTCATCCGGTGTGCCCTGAGAACGAGATATGTGCAGCTCCTATCGGGATTTGTCGACACATCTGGGTGGCTTTGCTGGTCTTGTTTTACCATTGTCGAAATGTCTTGTAACCGGGATTCCGAGTCTGATCGGGTCTTCCCGCTAGAAGGAATATCCTTCGTTGACCGTGAGAGCTTGTGATGGGCTAAGTTGGGACACCCCTGCAGGGACTTGAACTTTCGAAAGCCATTCCCGCGGTTATGGGCAGATGGGAATTTGTTAATATCCGGTTGTAGAAAACCTGAAGTTGACCTTAATTAAAATACATCAACCGCGTGTGTAACCATGATGGTCTCTTCTCGGCGGGGTCCGGGAAGTGAACACGGTGTTGGAGTTATGTTTGACGTAGGTTGTTCTAGGATCACTTCTTGATCATAGTTTTATCAACCGTGCCTTGCCTTCTCTTCTCGCTCTCATTTGCGTATGTTAGCCACCAAACATGCTAGTCTCTTGCTGCAGCTCCACCTCATACCTTTTACCTTACCCATAAGCTTAAATAGTCTTGATCGCGAGGGTGTAAGATTGCTGAGTCCCCGTGACTCATAGTTACTTCCAAAACCAGTTTGCAGGTGCTGATGTTACCGAGCAGGTGACGCAACCAAGCTCAAGGAGGAGCTCGATGAAGATCTTGTCCTTTGTGTTGTTTCGTTCTAGTTGATTAGTGGTGGAGCCCAGTTGGGGTCGATCGGGGACCTTGTCGCATTTGGGGTTCTTCTTTTATTTTGGTTCCGTAGTCGGACCTTGATTGTATTTGGATGTTGTAATGTTGTATTCATGTATTTGTGTGAAGTGCCGATTGTAAGCCAACTATGTATCTTTTCCCCTATTGTATTACATGGGTTGTTTGCGAAGATTACCTCACTTGCGACATTGCTTTCAATGCGGTTATGCCTCTAAGTCGTGCTTCGACACGTGGGAGATATAGCCGCATCAAGGGCGTTACAACTAATCACATAAATATGTGAAACTATTGGTGTTAAATCACATGACGATGTGAACTAGATTATTGACTCTAGTGCAAGTGGGAGACTCAAGGAAATATGCCCTAGAGGAAATAATAAAGTTATTATTTATTTCCTTATATCATGATAAATGTTTATTATTCATGCTAGAATTGTATTAACCAGAAACTTAGTACATGTGTGAATACATAGACAAACAGAGTGTCCCTACTATGCCTCACCTTGACTAGCTCGTTAATCAAAGATGGTTAAGTTTCCTAGCCATGGACATGTGTTATCATTTGATAAACGGGATCACATCATTAGAGAATGATGTGATGGACTAGACCCATCCGTTAGCTTAGCACTATGATCGTTTAGTTTATTGTTATTACTTTCTTCATGACTTATACATGTTCCTATGACTATGAGATTATGTAACTCCCGAATACCGGAGGAACACTTAGTGTGCTATCAAACGTCACAACATAACTGGGTGATTATAAAGATGCTCTACAGGTGTCTCCGATGGTGTTTGTTGAGTTGGCATAGATCGAGATTAGGATTGTCACTCCGATTGTCGGAGAGGTATCTCTGGGCCCTCTCGGTAATGCACATCACTATAAGCCTTGCAAGCAATGTGACTAATGAGTTCGTTGCGGGATGTTGCATTACGGAATGAGTAAAGAGACATGCCGGTAATGAGATTGAACTAGGTATTGAGATACCGACAAACGAATCTCGGGAAAGTAACATACCGATGACAAAGGGAACAATGTATGTTGTTATGCAGTTTGACTGATAAAATCTTCGTAGAATATGTAGGAACCAATATGAGCATCTAGGTTCCACTATTGGTTATTGACTGGAGATGAGTCTCGGTCATGTCTATATAGTTCTCGAACCCGTAGGGTCCACACGCTTAACGTTCGATGATGATCGGTATTATGAGTTTATGTGTTTTGATGCACCGAAGGTAGTTCGGAGTCCCAGAGGTGATCACAAACATGACGAAGAGTCTCAAAATGGTTGAGACATAAAGATTGATATATTGCACGATGTTATTTGGACACCGGATGAGTTCCGGGGTCACCGGATAAATATCGGAGTGCCGGGGGTTATCGAAAACCCCGGGGGGAACTAATGGGCCAACATGGGCCTTGTGTGAGAGAGAGGAGAGGGCCCTAGGGCTGCCCCCGACCCCTTAGGAGTCCGAATTGGACTAGGAGGGGGCGGCGCCCCCTCCCTTTCCTTCTCCCTCTCTCCCTCTCCTTCCTTCTCCCTCTCTTCCCTTGTTGGAAACCTACTAGGAATAGGATTCCTATTCCTAGTAGGAATCCTACTTGGGGGCGCGCCCCATGAGTGCCAGCCAGCCTCCCCCTTGCTCCTTTATATACGGGGGCAGGGGCACCCTAGAACACACAAGTTGACAATTGTTTTAGCCGTGTGTGGTGCCCCCCTCCGCAGATACACACCTCGGTCATATCATCGTAGTGCTTAGGCGAAGCCCTGTGCTGGTAACTTCATCATCACCGTCAACACGTCGTCGTGCTGAAGAAACTCTCCCTCAGCCTCAACTGGATCAAGAGTACGAGGGACGTCAGCGAGCTGAACATGTGCAGATCACGGAGGTATCGTGTGTTCGGTACTTGATCGGTTGGATCACGAAGACGTTTGACTACATCAACCGCATTTATTAAACGCTTCCACTTTCGGTCTACGAGGGTACATAGACATACTCTCCCCTCTCGTTGCTATGTATCCCTAGATAGATCTTGTGTGATCGTAGGAATTTTTTTGAAATATTGCGTTCCAAAACAAGTGGATGCCCGCTCCTCAGTACCCCAACTACTATCCAGGCTTCTGATCGATTACCAAGTTAGGCCAAAAGCCTAAGCTTGGGGGACTACGTGTTTCCGACTGACATTACATTCATGTTCACTTATTTCATTTGACGGTGTCCACACTTTTTCATTGTATCATCCATTCTTAATTTTATTTTTCTCACTTTCTTCTTGTGTGTTTGAAAAACTTTAGAAAAACCAAAAAATAATTAGTTGTAGTTAGTTTACTTTCTATGCATGCTTAGTTGTAATATTAAAAATAAATCCCAAAAAGATTTCCTTGTTCTTGTTTTGCTTGTTGGGAGCTTTCTCGTGTGAATAGTTTTTCTCATTTTTGCTTTTCCCTTTTATTTGCTTGTTTAAGAAAACCAAAAACTCCAAAAATATTTCAATGTGTTCTATGAACTTCTTTTCTTTTTATTTGAGTCGTACTGAGGAGAAGACCACGATGAGAATGTTGAGTGGCTCTCATATGAATAATTGTTGATCTAATAAAGAGCCCATTTTACCTTGCCTTCTCCTGATGAATAAAATGTTTGCAGATTCCAGCTTAGTCCACGACACTCTTGCACTATTATTATTTTCACATCGTTCGGTCATGCAAGTGAAAGGCAATAATGACAATATTCGATGAACTGGTCGTGGCAGAGAGAAACGGGTATGAACTCGACTTGTTCTGTTTGTGTAAATATGTGTAAGCTAGTATCCATGATTCAGCCCATTATGATTAAACATGTTTGCAATGACAAATAGAGATTATAGTTTCTCATGCCATGCATAAGTAGCTAGGAGTGGATAATGATTTATCTTGGATATTAACATTGTGTTAAAATGATTGTGATGTAGTATGATGATATGCTATCCTCCTATGAATGTTCGAGTGGCTTGACTTGGCACATGTTCATGCATGTAGTTGAATCAAAACTAACATAGCCTCTGTGATATTTATGTTCATGGTGTTCATATCCTACTCATGCTAGTGTCCAATGTTACTTACGCATAATGCATGTTCATGACCATTGTTGCTCTCTAGCTGGCCGCTTCTCAATCTAATTGCTAGCCTTCGCATGTACTAAGTGAGAAATTATGCTTGTACATCAAAAACCTTGAACCCAAAGTTATTCCAGATGAGTCCACCACGCCTACCTATATGCGGCATTACCCTGCCGTCCTAATTAAATTTGCATTTGCCACCTCCAAAAACTTCTAATAAATATCCTTTTTGTGTGCCTGGATCATTCATGGAACGACAGGAGGTGGTCGGTATCTTCCATGCTAAGCGGGTTATTCTCAGGTCGAGTGTTTATTCACTCGCCGTCGCACGAGAAAAGGGTGGTAATAGGGATGCCCAGTCCCAAACTGCAAACAAAAAAAGCTTACAAATAATCAAACAAAAACTCCCAATGGAGTCAAAACCTTTAATTTTATCGCTTGGGAACTGCCACTAGTGTGCTTGGCATGGAAGATATTGATAACTGATGGTCGTGGATTAAATGAGAAGGGCGCATGTCTCAAAATATCATTTACCTCTGTTTTAAAAACTTGAGCTCTGACACCTCTGCAAATCACTGCTTCCCTCTGCGAAGGGACTATCTATTTACTTTTATGTTGTGTCATCACCTTCTAAAACAAGCGCCAGAACCTGAGAGCACTGTTGTCATGACTTATGCATTGTGTATATCTAATGTTGGATGCATCATGACTAGATCTTTTCTACCATGAATTACAATGTTTAGTCGCTGCTTGTGTCGGTGTTCTGGGAACGGGGGTCCCCAGACTTGCCTGCCTGCGGCCTGCGGCGTGGCTCAAAGGGGGGCCCAGCCCGGCCCATCTTCGTCAACACAGACCCAAGACCCTCGCGAGGGGCCAAGCCTCGCGGGGCGGACGACGCGGAGCTTCCTCAGGCACGGCCTCGTTAGGCTGGCTCACGAGGAGGCGAAGAGATCAAGGCGGGGTACCTCATGAGGTGCCCGTGACGCAAGCCATGATGACCAAGGGCGCCAGGCGGGTGCCAGCCCACGCAGTGTCCTCCTTTCCCCTTTGGTGCAAAGGGGGCAAGCGCAGCCGCGGAGTACCGAGGCATCAGGCAAAGGTTGCCATTTCGGTGCAACAAGACCAAGACCAGGAGGACTGCAAGACGGAGGTCATTGTGGAGCCCAAGACAGCGTCACCAGAGCTTTGTGCAGGTGAAGACTACTTTTGTCAGGATAGCTGGTACTAGTTGTCCCCCTTCAAATTAGCCCGCCATTGTTGGCTCCCTTCCCGCTCCATATTTGGGAAGAGGACCAGAGCCTCTATAAATAGGACCAGCCACCCACGAGAGGTGGGGTCGGACAATCGAGAAGAGAGAGAGAGAGAGAGAAGGGTGACTGAACTCCTCCCAACAGTTCATCCCCCCCAGCCAAGAACAGACCCTCGCGAGGCTGCTCTTCCTTGTATTGTTCATCATCATCAGCCCAAGAGGCAATCCACCACACCACACACTGGAGTAGGGTATTACACCACAACGGTGGCCTGAACCAGTATAAACCATGTGTCTCCCGTGTTGTTCTTTCCTTAGCTCAGATCTTAGCGAGGCCGAGGGGCGCATGTAGGTAGGAGGCGAAATCTATGCGCGCACCCCAGTGTTCGAACCTCATGGGTCTGCCGGAACCCGAAATCCGACATTTGGCGCGCCAGGTAGGGGTGCGCCGGAGTTTTCTCTTCCACCACCGCCACAGCCTGCCTCGCGATGAGTACCGCGTCGCCCACTCCGGCCGCCGGCGCCAGCACGAGGGTCAGGGGGCTCCGAGCCCTGGCCCCAGCCCTGCAACGGGTACGGTGGCCGGACAAGTTCAAGCCAACGACACCGCCGCGCTACGGCGGCGCGACAGATCCGCTGGCCTTCTTGCTGGCGAGCGAGGAGGCCCTCCTCGAAGCCGGAGGTGGCGATAGGGTCGTGGCCAACTGGCTCCCCATGGCCCTCACCAGCGCTCCGCGCACATGGCTGCTCCACCTGCCGGCAGCCTCCGTGGCCTCTCGGGAAGAGCCCCGCAGCCTCTTCCCCGCCCATCACGCTACACCAACACCCCCGGTCATCGCGGCCCTCCTGGGCGGCTCGCAGGCGCCGCCTACAAGTCACCATGTCAAGCCGTTCATCCGCCGGGTCAGCGCCGCTTCCACGCGGCAGGGGGCTCTCCCGGACCGGGCGGCGCCCGAGACCGGCCTGACCTTCAGCTCGAAGGACCACCCCTCCAACTCGGCCTGCTCGGGTGCGCTCCCCATGCTGTGCACCCCCACCATCTGCCAGGTGGCCGTCACCAGAACTCTCATTGATGGCGGTGCGGGCCTCAGCGTGCTCTCGGTCGAGGCCTTCAACCTCCTCTGCATACCCCTGGAACGGCTGCAACCCAGCCGGCCCTTCTCAGGCGTTGGGGGCGGGTCATCCAGCTCCTTGGGACAGATCCGGCTCCTAGTAACCTTCGGCACCTACAACAACTTCCGCACGGAGCTGGTCGACTTTGACATCGCCCCCATCGTCCTCCCCTATAACGCCATCCTCGGCTACCCAGCGCTGGCCCAGTTCATGGCCGCCACGCACCTGGCGTACAACCTCATGAAGATGCCCGGGAGCAGCGGTGTCCTCACTGTGCACGGGGACACCGGACATGCGCTGCGGGTGCTCAAGCTCGCCTTCAAGACGGCGGCGTCGGCACAGCCCGCCGACTTGGAGACCCCCGAGCCCAAGGGGGCTGCACCCGCCAAGAAGAAACAGTTGTTCACCCAAGACAAGGCAGAAACCAAGCAGATACCCATCGATGAGGACAGGTCCACCAACGCCACTTTCACCATAGGCGCCAACCTCGAACCCGAGCAGGAGGAGGCCCTTGTCGGGTTCCTGCGCGCAAACAAGAAGGTATTCGCTTGGAAGCCTGACCAGTTGGCAGGGATCCCTAGGAGTGTAATCGAGCATCACCTCAACGTGTGCCCCAACATGCGCCCTGTGAAGCAGAAGGCCAGGGGGCAGTCCATAGAAAAGCAGGCCTTCATCGTCCAAGAGACCCGCAAATTAGAAGCCGCTGGGGTCATTCGCGAGGTCCGATACCCGGATTGGTTGGCCAACCCTGTTGTCGTGCCAAAGAAGGGAGGGAAGGAGCGCATGTGTGTCGACTTCACCAACCTCAACAAAGCATGCCCGCAAGATCTGTTCCCGCTCCCCCGCATCGACCAGATCGTCGATTCCACCGCGGAATGCGACCTGCTATGCTTCTTGGATGCCTTCTCTGGGTATCACCAGATCAAGATGGCGGTAGAAGACGTCGAAAAGACAGCCTTCCTAACCCCGTGTGGGGTGTACTGCTACACATGCATGCCATTCGGGCTGCGTAACGCAGGGGCAACCTTTCAGTGGCTGATGCACATCACCTTGGGCCCGCAGCTCGGGAAGAATGTTGAAGCTTATGTCGATGACATTGTGGTAAAGTCTCGGGAGGCCAGGACCTTGATACAAGACCTGGAGGAAACCTTCGCGAGCCTCAACGCAGTGAACCTATGGCTCAACCCAGAGAAGTGTGTGTTCGGAGTCCCCTCGGGCAAGCTCTTGGGTTTCCTTGTGTCCCACCGAGGCATCGAGGCTAACCCGGAAAAGGTCAAGGCGGTGGAAGACATGAGCCCGCCAAAGACCCTCAGAGAAATGCAGAAGCTCACGGGGCGCGTGACCGCGCTAGGGTGCTTCATCTCCAAGTTGGGGGAACGAGCGCTGCCCTTCTTCCAGCTAATGAAGAAAAAGGGGCCCTTTGAGTGGACTGAAGAGGTCGACAAGGCATTCCAGGATCTCAAGAGATACCTGACCAGCCCACCGGTCATGGTGGCTCCGCGCCCTCAAGAGCCCCTGGTGCTTTACCTCGCCGTCACTCCCTACTCCGCCAGCGCAGCCCTGGTGGCAGTTAGAGAGGAGCGTCGAATCAAAACCGCGGCAGCAGCCCGGGACAAGGCAGAACAGGAACAAGGAAGGCCCACAGAAACCGCCACCACGGATGAGGAGGATCAGCCGCCGCAGAGGAGTGCGCCGGAGGCGGAAGAGGCCCCTCTCCCAGATGGCTAGTCTCAGGAGGCCTCATCGCCTCAAGAGGCGCCATGGTCTCCGAAGGGAGCTGCCAGCACTGACGCACCCAACCTCGTTGAGCACCTAGTGTACTTCGTCAGCACGGTGTTGCGGGATGCAAGGGCACGGTACCCCATGCCTCAGAAACTCCTCCTTGCACTACTGGTGGCCTCGCGCAAGCTGCGGCACTACTTTCAGGGTCACCCCATCAAGGTCGTCTCGTCATACCCCCTGGAGAGAGTGCTCAGGAGCCCTAACTCAGCTGGAAGGGTTGCTGAGTGGAACATAGAACTGCAAGCATTTCAGCTCGAATTCAGCACGACCAGAGTCATCAAGGGAGCAGCGTTGGCGGATTTTGTGGCAGAATGGACGGAGGCACCAGGCCTCAAGGCAGACGAGGATCGGTCCCTCTCCCCGGGAAGCGAGGCGCCAGAAGGCTAGGTCATGTGCTTCGATGGGGCGTTCCCCAGGCATGGCGCTGAGGCTGGGGCGGTGCTTATATCGCCCACTCAGGACAAGCTCTACTACGCTGTGCAGCTCTGTTTCCAGCAAGGTGAAAAGGTCTCCAACAACATAGCGGAGTATGAAGGTTTAATAGCGGGCTTGAAGGCCGCAGCTGCCCTGGGAGTGAAACGCCTCACCATCAAGGGCGATTCGCAGCTCCTTGTCAATTTCTCCAACAAGGTGTACGAGCCGAAAGATGAGCACATGGAAGCCTACCTTGCAGAGGTCCGCAGGATGGAGAAGCAGTTCTGGGGGTTGGAGTTGCAGCATGTGCCCCGTGGCACCAATCAGGAGGCCGACGACATCGCCAGACAGGCGTCCAGGCGGTTACCTCAGGAGCCTGGCGTTTTCAAGGAGCGGCTCTTCAAGCCCTCAGCCCTGCCGTCATTGTCGAACACGGCTCAGCCTCGGGAGGAGCTCCCCCGGCCACCTGCCTCAGGAGCTCCGGCCTGTGGCCCAGCCTCAGGAGCACGCCTGCTCCTGACGATGGAACCTCAGGAGGGATGCTGGATCACGGAGCTCCGGAGTTACTTAACACAAGGGACCCTGCCGGAGAAGGAGGAGGGAGCGGAGCGAGTGGCACGCTAGGCCACGGCATACTGCATCAAGGATGGAGAGCTCTACCGGAAGCGACCAAACGATGTATCCCTGCGCTGCATCTCCAGGGAGCAAGGGAAGGAACTGCTGGAAGATATACACGGCGGAGACTGTGGACATCATTCATCATCACGGACCCTCGTCGGCAAGGCGTTCCGCAGTGGGTTTTATTGGCCCATCGCACTCAATGACGCCGTCGAACTAGTGAAAGCTTGTGAGGCCTGCCAGTTCCACGCCAAGCAGATCCATCAGCCAGCAGGAGGCCTGCAGACTATACCCCTCTCATGGCCCAGTCTGGGGGCTGGACATCTTGGGCCCGTTTCCTCGGGCGCCAGGGGGCTACCGCTACCTCTACATCACCGTGGACAAGTTCACCAAGTGGGCTGAAGTAGAGGCTGTCCGCACCATTCCCGCGGGTACCGCGGTCAAGTTCATCAAGGGCATCGTGAGCTGGTTCAGGGTGCCGAACCGCATCATCACAGACAACGGTTCGCAGTTCACCAGTAACCTCTTCAAAACATACTGTGCTAACCTTGGAACGCAGATATGCTACGCTTTGGTGGCGCACCCCCGAAGCAACGGCCAGGCCGAGCGAGCCAACGCAGAGGTCCTGAGGGGCCTCAAGACCAGGACATTCAAGAAGAAGCTGGAGGCCTGCGGCAGAGGTTGGTACGACGAGCTTTAGTCCGTGTTGTGGTCCATCCACACAACCGCGACCAAGCCAACTGGAGAGACCCCATTCTTCCTGGTCTACGGAGCCGAAGCGGTCCTCCCTCATGAGGTCAGACGTCGCTCCGCGCGGGTCCTGGCGTTCGACGAGGCGCAGGAGGATGCCATGCGGGGGATGGACCTCGTGTTGGGGGAGGAACATCGCCGAGAAGCCGCGCTGCGAGCGGCAAGGTACCAACAAGCACTGCGGCGATATCACTGCCGCAACATCCGCCCCAGAACTCTTGAGGTAGGAGACCTCGTGCTCAGGCGGGTCCTCTCCAGGGAGGGGCTGCACAAGCTCTCTCCCATGTGGGAGGGCCCGTTCAAAGTTGTTCATGTTTCCAGGCCCGGCTCCGCGCGCTTGGAGACTCAGGAGGGGGTGCCGGTCCAGAACGCATGGAACATCCAGCACCTCCGGAGGTTCTACCCCTAAAAAGGCCCAGAGCCTGTGAAGAAGGCGAATGCCTGTGAAGCTGTCGCGTTTTGGAAAAGGCCCAGAGCTTGTGAAGAAGGCGAATGCCTGTGAAGCTGTCGCGTTTTGGAAAAGGCCCAGAGCCTGTGAAGAAGGCGAATGCCTGTGAAGCTGTCGCGTTTTGGAAAAGGCCCGGAGCCTGTGAAGAAGGCAAATGCCTATGAAGCTGTCGCGTTTTGGAAAAGGCCCAGAGCCTGTGAAGAAGGCGAATGTCTGTGAAGCTGGCGCATTTTGGAAAAGGCCTGGAGCCTGTGAAGAAGGCCAACGCCTGTGAAGCTCGCCGCCCGTGACACTCTCACGTAATAATGAGTTGGGGTTGTACACGCCCCGGAGTCTCAGGAGCGCCGGCCTCAGGCCCTGGGGCTCCCTCCCACGCCCAGTGGCAGCACTTAGCTCCGCGCTGGTGAGAAGACGTCGAAGACTAGATTAGGTGCTGGACGCAGCTTTTCATTTTCTTTCCGTAGTTGGCTCGTTCCTTCTCATTTGAAGTTTTATTGAAGTTGTTGCCATCTTTGGCTTGTGGTTCTTCGACTTTTCACTCTCCTACATCGATTTCTCTTATGCAAGGCCTCGCGAGGGGGGGGGGCAGCCGAGCGCCCTCGCGAGTGTTCCTATCCTAGTCGTTCAAAGGGTTCGCGACCTGGGCCCATTACAGGAGCACCCCTCCAGTCCATGCCCCACGGGCACCGCGACATGAACACAGGGCCTGGTTCGGTCGCCCCCCCCCACGGCTGGGGCCGGGAACTATCCACGCGCGGGCACGTAGCCGGAAGGTACGATAACGGAAGCAAAACGATGATTAACAGCAATAACCCAAACACGCCCCCACGGGGCTCCACACTACTGTCTTTTTACGTAGGAAAAAGGAAAGGAAAGAACAAATCAGGCGCAGCTCGCCTCACACCGGCCCACAGGGAAGACCCGAGCTGCCTCCGGGGCTCAGGCAGACTCCCTCTCGCGCTTCACTGGGGCGCGACGGCGGGCGGACACGCTACCACCTCCCAAGCAGATACGACGGCGTGGAGGCTGACCGCGGCCACCGCTAGAAGAGTCGCCGCCTGAAGAAGAACCGGAGAAGCTTGGGGAACCCTGAGCGCCGCCAGCCACGCAAGCGCTGCCCTCTCCATCATCGCCGGAGCTGGGTTCCCGGCCGTGGCCGTCGCCCTCAGGGCAGCACCCTGCGCGGTGACCATCTTCCCCAAACACCCTCACGTAGAGGGTGGCATCGCCGTCGAACTTAAAGTGCAGGGTGCACCGACGGCTCAGGCCACGCACGCGGGCAAACGTCTGCCAACCGCGGGCCAGAGCCAGGCTCCCGGCTGCGGAGACCTCCAGTGAAGCCCATGAGGCCCGGCTGCAGCAGCCGTCGGCCTAAAGCCAGAGGCCGCCCGGGAGCTCGCCGAGGAGGAAGCGAGGAAGTGGAAGCCGGGTGCTAGTCGGCTCCGCCGACCACACGACGAACTCCGGCAGCACCTCAACAGCGCGAAAGTGCGGCCTAGGGGGACGTGCAGCCGGAGCGCGCCCCCCGGCCGCAGCAATCCGCCCATCGCTGTGCTGGAAATCGTCTCCACGGCCGTGGGGAGCTGCCGTGGTGGCCACAGGATGTTTGCGAGGGTGCCCTCGGCCGCGCTTGGGCGGGGGAGAGGCAGGCTCAACCTGGCGAGCCTTCCCTTCTCTGCAGCCGAGAACCTCCTCGACAGGGCCATGAAGAAGAGGGAGAAGCAAGGGGGGATGAACTGGAAGGGCGCGCGGCGATCCGTACTTATAGCTGGCGAGGGCCAACCGAAGGTCCCCACGATCGCAGGTAATTATGACCCGCTTTGCATGCAGGGACTTGTCCAATCCGTGCAGTTGCCGAGGCGCCATGGGGAAGTGGAGATGCCCACATCCAATCAACCGCCACGCGGCGCCCAAGACCGTAGGCTGTTAGGGCCAGCGGCGCTGCGCTCTTGCCCTTTCGCCTCCCTGCACGGCCAAGCCCGGGCGCGCCTTGGGCCCGGGGGCTACTGTCGGCGTTCTGGGAACGGGGGTCCCCAGACTTGCCTGCCTGCGGCCTGCGGCGTGGCTCAAAGGGGGCCCCAGCACGGCCCATCTTCATCAACACAGACCCAAGTCCCTCGCCAGGGGCCAAGCCTCGCGGTGCGGACAACACGAAGCTTCCTCAGGCACGGCCTCGTTAGGCTGGCTTGCGAGGAGGCGGAGAGATCAAGGCGGGGTACCTCATGAGGTGCCCGTGACGCAAGCCATGACGACCAAGGGCGCCAGGCGGGTGCCAGCCCGCGCAGTGTCCTCCTTTCCCCTTTGGTGCAAAGGGGGCAAGTGCAGCCGCGGAGTACCGAGGCATCAGGCAAAGGTTTCCATTTCGGTGCAACAAGACCAAGACCAGGAGGACTGCAAGACGGAGGTCATTGTGGAGCCCAAGACAGCGTCACCACCAGAGCTTTGTGTAGGCGAAGACTACTTTTGTCAGGATAGCTGGTACTAGCTGTCCCCCTTCAAATTAGCCCACCATTGTTGGCTCCCTTCCCGCTCGATATTTGGGAAGAGGACCAGGGCCTCTATAAATAGGACCAGCCACCCACGAGAGGTGGGGGGGGCAATCGAGAAGAGAGAGAGAGAGAGAGAGAGAGAGAGAGAGAGAGAGAGAGAGAGAGAGAAGGGTGACTAAACTCCTCCCAGCAGTTCATCCCCCCAGCTAAGAACAGACCCTCGCGAGGCTGTTCTTCCTTGTATTGTTCATCATCATCAGCCCAAGAGGCAATCCACCACACCACACACTGGAGTAGGGTATTACACCACAACGGTGGCCTGAACCAGTATAAACCCTGTGCCTCTCGTGTTGTTCTTTCCTTAGCTCAGATCTTAGCAAGGCGGAGGGGCGCAAGTAGGTAGGAGGCGAAATCTCCGCGCGCACCCCAGTGTTCGAACCTCAAGGGTCTGCCGAAACCCGAAATCCGACAACTTGGACTTTGGAGGTGCTCTGCATTTATGTTTTGCGGTCTCAGAAAGGGCTAGCAAGATACCACTATTGTCATATTATATCATAGTTGTTTTGACAACATGTTGCCATTTGAGATATCTTATTATTGCTCGCTAGCTGATTATGTTATAGATATGAGTTAATATAATATTTAAGAATTATTGTTGGCATGGTTAGTTATAATGTTGGTTGAAAACCTTGGTGTTGTTTAAGCTTATGTATGCAAACAAGAGCAAAAGAGTTCCTAAAAGTTTTTGATTTTCACTTTCAGTTTATCAACTGAATTGCTTGAGGACAAGCAAAGGTTTAAGCTTGGGGGAGTTGATACGTCTCCAACGTATCTACTTTTACTAACGCTTTTCCTCTTGTTTTGGACTCTAATTTGCATGATTTGAATGAAACTAACCCCGGACTGACGCTTTTTTTTAGCAGAACTACCATGGTGTTGTTTTGGTGCAGAAATAAAAGTTCTCTGAATGGAACGAAACTTTGCGAGGAATTTTTATACAATAAACAATAATTTCTAGAGCCAAGACCCACTGGAGGGGGGGTACCTACGTGGGCACAACCCACCACCCCCCCCCCACATGCGCGCTCCTGGCACGCCTAGGTGAGTTGTCCCCACCTGGTGGCCCCGCAGACCTGATTCCAACTCCATAAATAACTATTTTTCCAAAAAAATCAGGGAGAAAGAATTATCGTGATCTACGAGACGGAGCCGTCGTCACCTCATGTTCTTCATCGGGAGGCCAGATCTGGAGTCCGTTTGGGGCTCCGGAGAGGGGGGCTCTTCGTTCTTCGTCATCACCAACCTTCTCCGTCGCCAATTCCATGATGCTCCCCACCGGGAGTGAGTAATTCCTTCATAGGCTCGCTGGTCGGTGAGGAGTTGGATGAGATTCATCATGTAATCGAGTTAGTTTTGTTATGGCCTAATCCCTAGTATCCACTATGTTCTAAGATTGATGTTGCTATGACTTTGCCATTCTTAATGCTTGTCACTTTGGGCCTGGGTGCCATGATTTCAGATCTGAACCATTTATGTTATCACCATTATATCCATGTTCTAGATCCGATCTTGCAAGTTATAGTCACCTACTACGTGTTATGATCCGGCAACCCCGGACTGACAATAGTCGGGACCACTCCCGGTGATGACCGTAGTTTGAGGAGTTCATGTATTCACCGTGTGTAAATGCTTTGTTCCGGTTATCTATTAAAAGGAGGCCTTAATATCCCTTAGTTTCCAATAGGACCCCGCTGCCACGGGAGTAGGACAAAAGATGTCATGCAAGTTCTTTCCATAAGCACGTATGACTGTTTACGGAATACATGCCTACATTATATTGATGAACTTGAGCTAGTGCCGTATCGCCCTAGGTTTAACTATCTCATGATGAATATCATCCAACAAGTCATCGATCCAATGCCTACAAATTTATCTTATATTGTTCCTGCTAAGTTACTACTGCTATCATCACTATTGCGCTTGCTACAAAATTACTGCTATCACTGTTACCGTTACTATTCACTACTAGGAAAAGGGCTACTAGTGGCGCACCAGTTTTGCCTACTAATGGCGCACTACTGGTGCGCCACTAGTACCACGCCACTAGTATATTTTAGTAATGGCGCACCACAAGTGCGCCATTAGTATCTGGTATACTAATGGCGCACCACAGGTGCGCCATTAGTATCCCACAGGTGCGCCATTAGTATCTGGTATACTAATGGCGCACCACATGGAAGTGCGCCATTAGTATCTGGTATACTAATGGCGCACCACATGGAAGTGCGCCATTAGTAACAATTTTTTTAAAAATTCGTTCTTTTCTTAATCTCTGGTCACTATTTCACATATGAGATATCCAACACATATATATACAACAAGCATCCATATAACAATCATATCCAACACACAAGTTTCATCATATATACATACATAGCCAACACATAGTTACATCGTTACATATTACAAAAGTTTCACATTGTTCATCATCCAACACCGTTATCCATCAATTCACAAAAGTTTCACATTGATACAAAATAAAAACACAAATGGAAAATAAGCCCTCCATCCATGCAAGCTTCCGTGAATTAAATCAAATCTGCAAAATGATAAACAAGAAGTTAGAAGAAGAAGAAGAAGAAGAAGAAGAGAAGAAGAAGAAGACTAGAAGAATACTAGTAGAAGAAGAAGAACACTAGAAGAATACTAGAAGAAGAATAAGAAGAATAAGAAGAAGACTATAAGCTTATTATGTAAACTTGATCATTTTGTGCTAACATAAGTAATTTTGGAGCTAACCTATAGGAAACTAAGCATATAAGCTCTAAGTTAGCATATTAGAGCCAACTTAGGTAAAATGAAGCTAACCTATGTCATTTTGGAAAAGAAGAAGAATAAGAAGAAGACTATAAGCTTATTATGTAAACTTGATCATTTTGTGCTAACATAAGTAATTTTGGAGCTAACCTATAGGAAACTAAGCATATAAGCTCTAAGTTAGCATATTAGAGCCAACTTAGGTAAAATCAAGCTAACATATGTCATTTTGGAAAAGAAGAAGAATAAGAAGAAGACTATAAGCTTATTATGTAAACTTGATCATTTTGTGCTAACATAAGTAATTTTGGAGCTAACCTATAGGAAACTAAGCATATTAGAGATAACATAGGTAACTAAGTATATATATATATATCATTGTTCTTCTCCTTCTCCTTCCTCGGCCCGATGCGCCAAGAGCGGCGAGGCGGTGGAGGCAGCTGTGGGATGTAGTCTTCTACCACAATTGGCGTGGTCATGTCGCCCAACTGTGGGATCGCCGGTGCCACCACCGGTGCGTGGTCATTGTCAGGCACCACCACCATCGCAAGGCCACCTTCAGGCAGGACAGGCATGACCATCGCTAGGTCATCCTAAGCCACCACCATCTCTTGCCCATGGTCAGCCACCACCATCTCTTGCCCATGGTCAGCCACCACCATCTCTTGCCCATGGTCAGCCACCACCAAATCTCTTGCCCTTGGTTAGCGACCACCAGCGCTAGGTCATCCTCAGCCTGATGCCCATCGTCATCCTGCAGCTCCTCATCCCCACTCTGCTCCTCTTCTCCCCCACTCCAGTCCGGATCATCCTTCTTGTTGTCAGAATCGCTGCTGCTTTCGCTAAAGCCAGAATCGTTGTTGCTTTTGCTACAGCCATAATCGCTGCTGCTTTGGCTGTAGCCAGTGTCGCTGCTGCTACTCCCATTGCTTGTCCAAATGCAACAATGACCATTAACAATCGATGTGAGACAAAGCCAAATGTAGAGGAATAAGAAGAGGCAGAATGCACTGGCATCTTCGTCGTCAGCGTAGCGCATGCGACACATAGTCGCGTTGAAAACCTTCATGATGAGCATTGTGGCGTCATTGTCGTACCTGAAGAGAAGAAAGTACCCGGTCCGCAGGTCGTAGGCACTGTAGAACTTCTCCCAGCCACGGCACAGGTACATGTGGCCCTCCTCGATCACCAACTCCACGTCCCACAGCCTGCGAACCCCGCTGCCGGCCTGTCGGAGCTTCACATTATCTGGCAGATCTTCACCTAGCATGTTCATAAAAGTGTCAGGCAGCCTCTGCAATTTGGGACAAGGAGTGATGTAGCAAACAACAGAGTTATCATAATGAGATGGGTGAAGGGGAGATCTCTCGTTTTATATACCTGCCTCGTGGCTGATATTGAAGTCCCAAGTATGATACTGAAGAACTCGAAAGCATCCAACTCGTACTCCGGTGAGGCAAAGCGGCGGTGGCTGCTTCCCCCCATCTCTGATAAGCAGCAGAAGAGACCAATTAGTACCCTTAAAACATTATCATACAACATTATAGCAGCATAAATTTTGAGCAAAAGATAATCAACTACACCAATGCACTTGTGGACATATGATGGCTCTAGTTGAATTTATTAGTACCACTAGTCGTCAAAAAATGCAAAGTAGGCAACTAGCTAGGAGTATAAAAACATTCATCTAAAGAAAAGAAAAAACTAGCTAGCAGTATGATGGCTTGGTCAGTATACATGGACTTAGACTTCAGAATGGGACATCAGTGCGACAATTTTTTTTGCTGAATAGTGTATCTAGCTTACGGTCTGGAAGTTTGCATTGTATACCCGAGACAAAGTTGCTCACCTATTATTCTAAACTTAGCAATTATAGATGGTTTTTCTTAGGCAAGGCCATGAGCTCCAGCACTCTTTATAAGTAGAAGAAACTTGTTTGGTTACTTATAAATAAAAGGACAAAAACCAGTTTAGATAAACATCAGGGAAAAATACATGCAAGAGGTTGTAGACAGAGTTAGTCTAGGCAGAAAGCAAAATCAAGGGGCATTATCCGTAAGCGCAATTACAATTTTACAAATAGCATCAGTAAAACAAATAAACTCAAATTATGAGGCGAGATAAAGCTACATAGGTATGAAAAGAAGTAGTCTGCACTGTCAAAATTCAGAGACTAATTACCATTAGACACATCAGCTTTTTTGGTGTCACTAGGTTCAGCAGCAATGTCATCTTTAATCACATCACTAGATTTAACAATTCTAGAAGACTTGTCTTCCTCTTGATACCTTGGAACTAGAAACTCACAAACATCTTTAAAGCCTGTATTTTTTTCTGAATGAACTCTTCTGTTGCAGCCTCCAACTTAAGCCAGATAGCCAGGTCACCCACCTCATGAATGGGTTATCATCCCTAACTAATGCCAAGAGATCCTGGTGTCCACCTTTCCAAGAAAGAGAAAAAATTACCACTGACACTTGCTGCACTGTGTCTGCTTTCAGGCTGCTTAGCTACATGTTATGCATTCCACCGGTTAGATTTACACACATTTGTAAGGCTGCTACGAAGGAGAGATCTATGTCTTACGGAAACTGCATTTTGCCAACAAGGAACGATCTCAAGGTACAAAGGAACCCACAAGATTGGCAGCATGTTTAAGTTTTATGACACTCATCCTACCATAATCCTACCATAATCAGTACTAACTCCCTCCCTTGCACCCTGCAATTTACGCTAACCAAGCACCTGCATCTACAGATGCTCCATCCACTTAGGCAGAATAGAATCGATCACACAAGACACAAGGTTAAGAAGAATAGAATCGACCACACACACATACACGAGAAATTTGCACTAAAAAACAATGGCTGGACAAAATACATAGTGGAGGCGCGGCCCGAGCGTAGTGGAGGCGCGGTCGCGGTGTGGTGAGCATGCCTGGGTGGGGCCAGGGCGCGGCCAGGGGCCGAGGGGAGCACGACCACAGGGGGCGGCAACCAGGAGCTGGGGCGCGGTGGTGCGACACTCTACGGCGATGAAATCGAAGGGGGGAGGGCAACCGGTGCAGCTCACCGAGAGGAAGACGATGGCGAGCTCGTGCGGGGCCGGGGTTGACAAGGTGACGCGGATCGACGGTGAGGCCGCGGTGGCCGGAGGTCGAAGAAGGCGCAGACGCCGTAGACGGTGGAGGCGTCGGTGTCGTAAAGGCGCTAGAGACCTTGCCTGCGAGACAGAGAAGGGGCCATCAGCCCCGGCGCAGGCGGGGGAGGAGGAGGGGCAAGGGGAGGAGGAGGGTCGGGGGGTGTACGGTGCTGCGTCGCTACTCGGCGCCGACGGCGAGGAGGAAGGCGAAGACGTTGAGGAGTCCGGCGGGGGTCGGGGCGGCGGGGGTGGGGGCGCGGGGGCGCGGGGGCGGCGGGGGTGGAGTCCGGCGGGGGTCGAGGCGGCAGTGTCGGGGCGGTGGCGGGTGGTGGGGGCGACGGGGCGAGGGGCGGTGGGGCCAGGGGGCGGTGGCGGCTGGCGGCGGCGGCGGGTGGTTGGGACGGTGGGGCGACGGGGCGAGGGGAGGTGGGGCTCGGCATTACTAACAATTTTTTTTTATTTTTTTTTCAAACTACTAATATTGCACGGTGGGTGTGGTGCGCCATTACTATGTCAACTAGTAATGGCACACTATACCACGGTGTGCCATTAGTAACAAAAAAAATTTAATTTTTTTTCAAAACTACTAATGGCGCACCACACACCAGGTGCGCCATTAGTAATATATTACTAATGGCGCACCAACACATGGTGCGCCATTAGAATATAGTAATGGCGCACCACATGTCTGGTGCGCCATTAGTGGCCATATCATCTATAGCCCTTTTCCTAGTAGTGATTGTTGCTGCTACTATTATCAAAACTATCATATTACTTTGCTACTGATCAATTTGTTGCAGATAATTAAACTCCAGGTGTGGTTGAATTGACAACTCGGCTGCTAATACCTTCAAATATTCTTTGGCTCCCCTTGTGTCGAATATATAAATTTGGGTTGAATACTCTACCTCGAAAACTATTGTGATCCCCTATACTTGTGGGTTATCAATGGTAGAAAAGATCCAGTAATGATGCATCCAACATTAGCTATACACAATGCATAAGTCATGACAGCAGTGCTCTCAGGTTCTGGCGCTTGTTTTAGAAGGTGATGACCCATCATAAAAGTAAATACATAGTCCCTTCGCAGAGGGAAGCAGTGATTTGCAGAGGTGCCAGACCTCAAGTTTTAAAACAGAGGTAAATGTAATTTTGAGAGGTGCACCCTTCTTGTTTACTTCGCGACCATTAGTTATCAATATCTTCCATGCTAAACACATTAGTGGCGGTTCCCAAATGATAAAGTAAAGGTTATGACTCTATAAGAGTTTTTGTTTGATTATTTGAAAGCTCTTTCTTTTTTCAATTCGGGACTGGGAATCCCTATTACCGCCCCTTTCTCGTGCAATGAAGAGTGAATAAACACTCATCCTGAGATTAATCCGCTCAGCATGGAAGATAGCGACTACCTCTTGTCGCTCTATGAACGATCCAGGCACACAAAAAGGATATTTATTTGAAGTTTTTAGAGGTGGCACTTGCAAATTTACTTAGGACAGCAGGGTAATACCGCATATAGGTAGGTATGGTGGACTCATCTGGAATAACTTGGGTTCAAGGTTTTATGGTGCACAAGCAGAATTCCCGCTTAGTACAGGTGAAGGCTAGCAAATAGGTTGAGAAGCGTCCAGGTAGAGAGCAACAATGGTCATGAACATGCATTATGCATAAGTAACATTGGATACTAGCATGAGTAGGATATGAACACCATGCACATAAATATCATAGAGGCTATGTTGGTTTTGATTCAACTACATGCATGAACATGTGCCAAGTCAAGCCACTCGAACATTCAGAGGAGGATACCATACCATCATACTACATGAAAATCATTTTAACGCAATGTTGACATCTAAGATAAATCATTATCCACTCCTAGCTACATATGCATGGCATGAGAAACTATAATCTCTAATTG
This sequence comes from Triticum urartu, assembly GCF_056163025.1. Classification (NCBI taxonomy): domain Eukaryota; kingdom Viridiplantae; phylum Streptophyta; class Magnoliopsida; order Poales; family Poaceae; genus Triticum; species Triticum urartu. Next base: position 534,529,480 of record NC_141874.1, read on the forward strand.
TCATTGCAAACATGTTTGATCATAATAGGTTGAATCATGGATACTAGGTTAAACATATTTACAAAAACAGAACAAGTCGAGTTCATACCCGTTTCTCTCTGCCACGGCCAGTTCATCAAATATCGACATTATTGCCTTTCACTTGCACGACCGAACGATATGAAAATAATAATAGTGCAAGAGTGTTGTGGACTAAGATGGAATCTGCAAACATTTTATTCAAAAGGAGAAGACAAGGTAAAATGGGCTCTTTATTAGATCAACAATAATGCATATGAGAGCTACTCAACATTTTCATCATGGTCTTCTCCTCGGTATGACTCAAAAGAAAGAAAAGAAATTCATAGAAGCACACGGAAATATTTTTGGAGTTTTTGGTTTTCCGAAAGAATGCAAATAAAAAGGGAAAAGCAAAAACGAGAAAAAACTATTTACACAGGAAAGCTCCCAACATGCAAAATAAGAACAAGGAAATCTTTTTGGGTTTTCTTTTTAGATACTACAGCTAACTATGCTAGAAAGAAAAATAAAAAAAGAAGCAGGAAGTATTTTTGGATTTTCTCAAGTATTTCAAACACACAAGAAGAAAGCGAGAAAATAAATTTAGCATGGATAATACAATGAAAATGTGTGAACACCGACAACTGAAGTGAAATATGTGAACATGAATGTAATGTCGGTGGAAATACGTACTCCCCCAAGCTTAGGATTTTGGCCTAACTTGGTCTAGGGCCACTCAAAGAAACCACGGGGTCCTATGTTGAAATGTTGAGGAGCTAGCACCTGAGGATCCCACTACTGAGGCTCCACCAGTGTTACAGCTAGTTTGTTCCGGTAGGCGACGATGTCCTCACGCAAAATTTTGTATCCACCCCTGGCAATAGGATCAAACAAAGCAGGTGTAGGCAATGGGATAATATCACGAGTGTTCACACTAAAAACCAAGTTATAAGTAATAGGAATGTTAGGGTAACCACTAGCAATAAATGGGTGGTGCTCCATAGGCTGATGATCTAAATAAACCTTAGGTAAAGGATAATCCTGTTGGCGTATCTGAATGTTAAAGTGAGTCACCAAGTGATACGTCTCCAACGTATCTATAATTTTTGATTGTTCCATGCTATTATATTATCTGTTTTGGATATTTATGGGCTTTATTTTACACTTTTATATTATTTTTGGCACTAACCTATTAACCGGAGGCCCAGCCCAAATTGTTGTTTTCTTGCCTATTTCAGTGTTTCGAAGAAAAGGGATATCAAACGGAGTCCAAACGGAATGAAACCTTCGGGAGAGTTATTTTTGGAATGAAAGCAATCCAGAAGACTTGGACTAGACGTCACGGAAGCTTCGAGGTGGCCACGAAGCAGGGAGGCGCGCCCTACCCACCTAGGTGTGCCCCCACCCTCATGGGCCCCTCGTGGCTCCCCTGACCGACTTCTTTCGGCTATATAAGTCCATATACCCTACAAACATCGAGGGGCAGAATATATCGGGAGTTCCGCCGCCAGAAGCCTCTGTAGCCATCGAAAACCAATCTAGACCCGTTCCGACACACTGCCGGAGGGGGGAATCCCTCTCCGGTGGCCATCTTCATCATCCCGGCGCTCTCCATGACGAGGAGGGAGTAGTTCACCCACGGGGCTGAGGGTATGTACCAGTAGCTATGTGTTTGATCTCTCTCTCTCTCGTGTTCTTGAGGTGGAACGATCTTGATGTATCGCGAGCTTTTCTATTATATTTGGATCTTATGATGTTTCTCCCCCTCTACTCTCTTGTGATGAATTGAGTTTTCCCTTTGAAGTTATCTTAGCGGATTGAGTCTTTAAGGATTTGAGAACACTTGATGTATGTCTTGCATGTGCTTATCTGTGGTGACAATGGGATACCACGTGATCCACTTGATGTATGTTTTGGTGATCAACTTGCGAGTTCCGTGACCTCGTGAACTTATGCAAAGGGGAAGGCACACGTTTTCGTCTTGACTCTCCGGTAGAAACTTTGGGGCACTCTTTGAAGTTCTTTGTGTTGGTTGAATAGATGAATCTGAGATTGTGTGATGCATATCGGATAATCATACCCACGGATACTTGAGGTGACATTGGAGCATCTAGGTGACATTAGGGTTTTGGTTGATTTGTGTCTTAAGGTGTTATTCTAGTATTAACTCTAGGATAGATTGAACGGAAATAATAGCTTCGTGTTATTTTACTACGGACTCTTGAATAGATCGACTAGAAAGGATAACTTTGAGGTGGTTTCGTACCCTACCATAATCTCTCTATTTGTTCTCCGCTATTAGTGACTTTGGACTGACTCTTTGTTGCATGTTGAGGTATAGTTATATGATCCAACTATGTTATTATTGTTGAGAGAACTTGCACTAGTGAAAGTGTAAACCCTAGGCCTTGTTTCAACGCATTGCAATACCATTTGTGCTCACTTTTATCATTAGTTACCTTGCTGTTTTTATATTTTCAGATTATAAATACCCATATCTGTTATCCATATTGCACTTGTATTACCATCTCTTCGCCGAACTAGTGCACCTATACAATTTACCATTGTATTGGGTGTGTTGGGGACACAAGAGACTCTTTGTTATTTGGTTGCAGGTTTGCTTGAGAGAGACCATCTTCATCCTACGCCTTCCACGGATTGATAAACCTTAGGTCATCCACTTGAGGGAAATTTTCTACTGTCCTACAAACCTTAGCACTTGGAGGCCCAACAACGTCTACAAGAAGAAGGTTGTGTAGTAGACATCAAGCTCTTTTCTGGCGCCGTTGCCGGGGAGGTTAGCGCTTGAAGGTATATCTTTAGATATTGCAATCTAATCTTTTTGTTTCTTGTTTTATCACTAGTTTAGTCTATAAAAGAAAATTATAAAAAAATGGAATTGAGGGTACCTCATATGCTTAATCTTTTTAATGTCTTTCGTGAGAATAAGGATTCCGATAATTGTGCTCAAGTGCTAGAAGAAGAATGCATTAGAATGTTTGGCACCAAATATTTGAATGATGAGCATGATTGCAATGTTGTTAGTTTGAATTCCTTGAATATCCATGATGCTAATTATATGCAAAGCCACAAGCTTGGGGAAGCTATGTTTGATGAAGATGATATTTTTTGTCCCCAAGTTTTGATGAGCAAATTTATTTTGATGATAGCATGCCTCCTATTTATGATGATTATATTGATGACAGTGGGTTTGGAAGAGTGTCAACTTTAGGAAGTAATGATCCCACTATTTTGGAGGGTGTTGAATCTTATTGTGATAATTATGAAAGTGGATTTGGAGAGGTCATGACTTTATTTAGTGATGAATCCACTATTTTGGAAGATGTTCCAATTGATTATGAGAAAAAAGTTGCTATCTATGATGATTATTGTGATGACATGTATGCTATATAGAATAATGATAACAATGAAACTTGTCATCATGATTTTAGTTTTCAATTGTATTATGCCTCACATGATAGTTATTTTGTTGAGTTTGCTCCCACTATTATGAATGAGAAGAATTTTGCCTATGTGGTGAGTAGTAAAATTTCTATGCTTGTAGATCATGAAAAGAATGCTTTAGGTGCTAGTTATATTGTTGAATTCATTCATGATGCTACTGAAATTTATTATGAGGGAGGAATATATGCTTATAGTGTTGGGGAACGTAGTAATTTCAAAAAAATTCCTACGCACACACAAGATCATGGTGATGCATAGCAACGAGAGGGGAGAGTGTTGTCTACGTACCCTCGTAGACCGCAACGGAAGCGTTGACGCAACGTAGAGGAAGTAGTCGTACGTCTTCCCGATCTGACCGATCCAAGCACCGTTACTCCGGCACCTCCGAGTTCTTAGCACACATACAGCTCGATGACGCTCCCCGGGCTCCGATCCAGCAAAGCTTCGGGGATGAGTTCTATCAGCACAACGGCGTGGTGATGATGATGATGTTCTACCGACGCAGGGCTTCACCTAAGCACTACAACGATATGATCGAGGTGGAATATGGTGGCAGGGGGCACCGCACACGGCTAAGGAACGATCACGTGGATCAACTTGTGTGTTCTAGGGTGCCCCCTGCCCCCGTATATAAAGGAGCAAGGGGGAGGCCGGCCGGCCCTATGGGGAGCGCCAAGGGGAGGGGGAGTCCTCCTCCTAGTGGGAGTAGGACTCCCCTTTCCTAGTCTAACTAGGAGTCTTTGAGGGGGAAGGAAAGAGAGGGAGAGGGAGAGGGAAAGGGGGGCCGCGCCCCCCTCCTAGTCCAATTCGGACTCCCCATGAGGGGGGGGCGCCACCTCTTGGGCTGCTGCCCTCTCTCTCCCCTCAGGCCCAATAAGGCCCATTACTTCCCCGGGGGGTTCCGGTAACCCCTCCGGCACTCCGGTTTTATCCGAAATCACCCGGAACACTTCCGGTGTCCGAATGTAGCCGTCCAATATATCAATCTTTATGTCTCGACCATTTCGAGACTCCTCGTCATGTCCGTGATCACATCCGGGACTCTGAACCAACTTCGGTACATCAAAATGCATAAACTCATAATAACTGTCATCGTAACATTAAGCGTGCGGACCCTATGGTTCGAGAACAATGTAGACATGACTGAGACATATCTCCGGTCAATAACCAATAGCGAGAACTGGATGCCCATATTGGCTCCTACATATTCTACGAAGATCTTTATCGGTCAGACCGCATAACAACATACGTTGTTCCCTTTGTCATCGATATGTTACTTGCCCGAGATTCGATCGTCGGTATCCAATACCTAGTTCAATCTCGTTACCTGCAAGTCTCTTTACTCGTTCCGTAATACATCATCTCGCAACTAACTCATTAGTTGTAATGCTTTCAAGGCTTATGTGATGTGCATTACCGAGAGGGCCCATAGATACCTCTCCGACAATCGGAGTGACAAATCCTATTCTCGAAATACGCCAACCCAACATCTACCTTTGGAGACACCTGTAGAGCTCCTTTATAATCACCCAGTTACGTTGTGACGTTTGGTAGCACACAAAGTGTTCCTCCGGCAAACGGGAGTTGCATAATCTCATAGTCATAGGAACATGTATAAGTCATGAAGAAAGCAATAGCAACATACTAAACGATCGGGTGCTAAGCTAATGGAATGGGTCATGTCAATCAGATCATTCACCTAATGATGTGATCCCGTTAATCAAATAACAACTTGTTTGTTCATGGTTAGGAAACATAACCATCTTTGATTAACGAGCTAGTCAAGTAGAGGCATACTAGTGACACTAAGTTTGTCTATGTATTCACACATGTATTATGTTTCCGGTTAATACAATTCTAGCATGAATAATAAACATTTATCATGATATAAGGAAATAAATAATAGCTTTATTATTCCCTCTAGGGCATATTTCCTTCAGTCTCCCACTTACACTATAGTCAATAATCTAGATTACATAGTAATGATTCTGACACCCATGGAGTCTTGGTGCTGATCATGTTTTGCTCGTGGAAGAGGCTTAGTCAACGGGTCTGCAACATTCAGATCCGTATGTATCTTGCAAATCTCTATGTCTCCCACCTGGACTAGATCCTGGATGGAATTGAAGCGTCTCTTGATGTGCTTGGTTCTCTTGTGAAATCTGGATTCCTTTGCCAAGGCAATTGCACCAGTATTGTCACAAAAGATTTTCATTGGACCCGATGCACTAGGTATGACACCTAGATCGGATATGAACTCCTTCATCCAGACTCCTTCATTTGCTGCTTCCGAAGCAGCTATGTACTCTGTTTCACATGTAGATCCCGCTACGACGCTTTGTTTAGAACTGCACCAACTGACAGCTCCACCGTTTAATGTAAACACGTATCCGGTCTGCGATTTAGAATCGTCCGGATCAGTGTCAAAGCTTGCATCAACGTAACCTTTTACGATGAGCTCTTTGTCACCTCCATATACGAGAAACATATCCTTAGTCCTTTTCAGGTATTTCAGGATGTTCTTGACCGCTGTCCAGTGATCCACTCTTGGATTACTTTGGTACCTCCCTGCTAAGCTTATAGCAAGGCACACATCAGGTCTGGTACACAACATTGCATACATGATAGAGCCTATGGCTGAAGCATAGGGAACATCTTTCATTTTCTCTCTATCTTCTGCAGTGGTCGGGCATTGAGTTTGACTCAACTTCACACCTTGTAACACAGGCAAGAACCCTTTCTTTGCTTGATCCATTTTGAACTTTTTCAAAATCTTGTCAAGGTATGTGCTTTGTGAAAGTCCAATTAGGCGTCTTGATCTATCTCTATAGATCTTTATGCCTAATATGTAAGCAGCTTCACCGAGGTCTTTCATTGAAAAACTCTTATTCAAGTATCCCTTTATGCTATCCAGAAATTCTATATCATTTCCAATCAGTAATATGTCATCCACATATAATATCAGAAATGCTACAGAGCTCCCTCTCACTTTCTTGTAAATATAGGCTTCTCCGAAAGTCTGTATAAAACCAAATGCTTTGATCACACTATCAAAACGTTTATTCCAACTCCGAGAGGCTTGCACCAGTCCATAAATGGATCGCTGGAGCTTGCACACTTTGTTAACTCCCTTTGGATCGACAAAACCTTCCGGTTGCAGCATATACAACTCTTCTTCCAGAAATCCATTCAGGAATGCAGTTTTGACATCCATTTGCCAAATTTCATAATCATAAAATGCGGCAATTGCTAACATGATTCGAACAGACTTAAGCATCGCTACGGGTGAGAAGGTCTCATCGTAGTCAACCCCTTGAACTTGTCGAAAACCTTTTGCGACAAGTCGAGCTTTGTAGACAGTAATATTACCGCCAGCGTCAGTCTTCTTCTTGAAGATCCATTTATTCTCAATTGCTTACCGATTATCGGGCAAGTAAACCAAAGTCCATACTTTGTTCTCATACATGGATCCGATCTCAGATTTCATGGCTTCAAGCCATTTTGTGGAATCTGGGCTCACCATCGCTTCTTCATAGTTCATAGGTTCATCATGATCTAGTAGCATGACTTCCAGAACTGGATTACCATACCACTCTGGCGCGGATCTCACTCTGGGTGATCTACGAGGTTCAGTAGTATCTTGTTCTGAAGTTTCATGATCATTATCATTAACTTCCTCACTTATTGGTGTAGGTGTTGCAGAAACAGTTTTCTGTGATGTACTACTTTCCAATAAGGGAGCAGGTACAGTTACCTCATCAAGTTCTACTTTCCTCCCACTCACTTCTTTCGAGAGAAACTCCTTCTCCAGAAAGTTTCCGAATTTAGCAAAAAAAGTCTTGCCTTCGGATCTGTGATAGAAGGTGTATCCAATAGTTTCCTTTGGATATCCTATGAAGACACATTTCTCCGATTTGGGTTCGAGCTTATCAGGTTGAAGCTTTTTCACATAAGCATCGCAGCCCCAAACTTTCAGAAACGACAACTTTGGTTTCTTGCCAAACCACAGTTCATAAGGCGTCGTCTCAACGGATTTTGATGGTGCCCTATTTAACGTGAATGCGGCTGTGTCTAGAGCGTATCCCCAAAACGATAGCGGTAAATCAGTAAGAGACATCATAGATCGCACCATATCTAGTAAAGTACGATTACGACGTTCGGACACACCATTACGCTGTGGTGTTCCGGGTGGCGTGAGTTGCAAAACTATTCCACAATTTTTCAAATGTACACCAAACTCGTAACTCAAATATTCTCCTCCACGGTCAGATCGTAGAAACTTTATTTTCTTGTTACGATGATTTTCAACTTCACTCTGAAATTCTTTGAACTTTTCAAATGTTTCAGACTTATGTTTCATTAAGTAGATATACCCATATCTGCTTAAGTCGTCTGTGAAGGTGAGAAAATAACGATATCCGCCATGAGCCTCAACATTCATCGGACCACATACATCTGTATGTATGATTTCCAACAAATCTGTTGCTCTCTCCATAGTACCGGAGAACGGTGTCTTAGTCATCTTGCCCATGAGGCACGGTTCACAAGTACCAAGTGATTCATAATCAAGTGGTTCCAAAAGTCCATCAGTATGGAGTTTCTTCATGCGCTTTACACCGATATGACCTAAACGGCAGTGCCCCAAATAAGTTGCACTATCATTATCAACTCTGCATCTTTTGGCTTCTACATTATGAATATGTGTATCACTACTATCGAGATTCAACAAGAATAGACCACTCTTCAAGGGTGCATGACCATAAAAGATATTACTCATATAAATAGAACAACCATTATTCTCTGATTTAAATGAATAACCATCTCGCATTAAACAAGATCCATATATAATGTTCATGCTCAACGCTGGCACCAAATAACAATTATTTAGGTCTAATACTAATCCCGAAGGTAGATGTAGAGGTAGCGTGCCGACCACGATCACATCGACTTTGGAACCGTTTCCCACGCGCATCGTCACCTCGTCCTTAGCCAATCTTCGCTTAATCCGTAGTCCTTGTTTCGAGTTGCAAATATTAGCAACAGAACCAGTATCAAATACCCAGGTGCTACTGCGAGAATTAGTAAGGTACACATCAATAACATGTATATCACATATATCTTTGTTCACCTTGCCATCCTTCTTATCCGCCAAATACTTGGGGCAGTTCCGCTTCCAGTGACCAGTCTGCTTGCAGTAGAAGCACTCAGTTTCAGGCTTAGGTCCAGACTTGGGTTTCTTCTCATGAGTAGCAACTTGCTTGTCGTTCTTTTTGAAGTTCCCCTTCTTCTTCCCTTTGCCCTTTTTCTTGAAACTAGTGGTCTTGTTGACCATCAACACTTGATGCTCCTTTTTGATTTCTACCTCCGCAGCTTTCAGCATTGCGAAGAGCTCGGGAATAGTCTTGTTCATCCCTTGCATATTATAGTTCATCACGAAGCTCTTGTAGCTTGGTGACAGTGATTGGATAATTCTGTCAATGACGCAATCATCTGGAAGATTAACTCCCATCTGAATCAAGTGATTATTATACCCAGACATTTTGAGTATATGCTCACTGACAGAACTGTCCTCCTCCATCTTGCAGCTATAGAACTTATTGGAGACTTCATATCTCTCAATCCGGGCATTTGCTTGAAATATTAACTTCAACTCCTGGAACATCTCATATGCTCCATGACGTTCAAAACGTCGTTGAAGTCCCGATTCTAAGCCGTAAAGCATGGCACACTGAACTATTGAGTAGTCATCAGCTTTGCTCTGCCAGACGTTCATAACATCTGGTGTTGCTCCAGCAGCAGGCCTAGCACCCAGCGGTGCTTCCATGACGTAATTCTTCTGTGCAGCAATGAGGATAATCCTCAAGCTACGGACCCAGTCCGTGTAATTGCTACCATCATCTTTCAACTTTGCTTTCTCAAGGAACGCATTAAAATTCAACGGAACAACAGCACGAGCCATCTATCTACAATCAAACATAAACAAGCAAGATACTATCAGGTACTAAGTTCATGATAAATTTAAGTTCAATTAATCAAATTACTTAAGAACTCCCACTTAGATAGACATCCCTCTAATCCTCTAAGTGATCACGTGATCCAAATCAACTAAACCATGTCCGATCATCACGTGAGATGGAGTAGTTTCATTGGTGAACATCACTATGTTGATCATATCTTCTATATGATTCACGCTCGACCTTTCGGTCTCCGTGTTCCGAGGCCATATCTGTATATGCTTGGCTCGTCAAGTATAACCTGAGTATTCCGCGTGTGCAACTGTTTTGCACCCATTGTATTTGAACGTAGAGCCTATCACACCTGATCATCACGTGGTGTCTCAGCGCGAAGAACTTTCGCAACGGTGCATACTCAGGGAGAACACTTCTTGATAATTAGTGAGAGATCATCTTATAATGCTATCGTCAATCAAAGCAAGATAAGATGCATAAAAGATAAACATCACATGCAATAAATATAAGTGATATGATATGGCCATCATCATCTTGTGCCTATGATCTCCATCTCCGAAGCACCATCATGATCACCATCGTCACCGGCGCGACACCTTGATCTCCATCGTAGCATCGTTGTCGTCTCGCCAATCTTATGCTTCCACGACTATCGCTACCGCTTAGTGATAAAGTAAAGCATTACATCGCGATTGCATTGCATACAATAAAGCGACAACCATATGGCTCCTGCCAGTTGCCGATAACTCGGTTACAAAACATGATCATCTCATACAATAAAATTTAGCATCATGTCTTGACCATATCACATCACAACATGCCCTGCAAAAACAAGTTAGACGTCCTCTACTTTGTTGTTGCAAGTTTTACGTGGCTGCTACGGGCTTAAGCAAGAACCAATCTCACCTACGCATCAAAACCACAATGATAATTTGCCAAGTTGATGCCGTTTTAACCTTCGCAAGGACCGGGCGTAGCCACACTTGGTTCAACTAAAGTTGGAGAAACAGTCACCCGCAAGCCACCTTTGTGCAAAGCACGTCGGGAGAACCGGTCTCGCGTAAGCGTACGCGTAATGTCGGTCCGGGCCGCTTCATCCAACAATACCGCCGAACCAAAGTATGACATGCTGGTAGGCAGTATGACTTATATCGCCCACAACTCACTTGTGTTCTACTCGTACATATAACATCAAACCAGAAAACCAGGCTCGGATGCCACTGTTGGGGAACGTAGTAATTTCAAAAAATTTCCTACGCACACACAAGATCATGGTGATGCATAGCAACGAGAGGGGAGAGTGTTGTCTACGTACCCTCGTAGACCGCAACGGAAGCGTTGACGCAACGTAGAGGAAGTAGTCGTACGTCTTCCCGATCCGACGGATCCAAGCACCGTTACTCCGGCACCTCCGAGTTCTTAGCACACGTACAACTCGATGACGCTCCCCGGGCTCCGATCCAGCAAAGCTTCGGGGATGAGTTCTATCAGCACAACGGCGTGGTGATGATGATGATGTTCTACCGACGCAGGGCTTCACCTAAGCACTGCAACGATATGATCGAGGTGGAATATGGTGGCAGGGGGCACCGCACACGGCTAAGGAACGATCACGTGGATCAACTTGTGTGTTCTAGGGTGCCCCCCTGCCCCCGTATATAAAGGAGCAAGGGGGAGGCCGGCCGGCCCTATGGGGCGTGCCAAGGGGAGGGGGAGTCCTCCTCCTAGTGGGAGTAGGACTCCCCTTTCCTAGTCTAACTAGGAGTCTTTGAGGGGGCAGGAAAGAGAGGGAGAGGGAGAGGGAAAGGGGGGCCGCGCCCCCCCTCCTAGTCCAATTCGGACTCCCCATGAGGGGGGGCGCGCCACCTCTTGGGCTGCTGCCCTCTCTCTCCCCTCAGGCCCAATAAGGCCCATTACTTCCCCGGGGGGTTCCGGTAACCCCTCCGGCACTCCGGTTTTATCCGAAATCACCCGGAACACTTCCGGTGTCCGAATATTGCCGTCCAATATATCAATCCTTACGTCTCGACCATTTCGAGATTCCTCGTCATGTCCGTGATCACATCCGGGACTCCGAACCAACTTCGGTACATCAAAATGCATAAACTCATAATAACTCTCATCGTAACATTAAGCGTGCGGACCCTACGGTTCGAGAACAATGTAGACATGACTGAGACATATCTCCGGTCAATAACCAATAGCGGGACCTGGATGCCCATATTGGCTCCTACATATTCTACAAAGATCTTTATTGGTCAGACCGCATAACAACATACGTTGTTCCCTTTGTCATCGGTATGTTACTTGCCCGAGATTCGATCATTGGTATCCAATACCTAGTTCAATCTCGTTACCTGCAAGTATCTTTACTCGTTCCGTAATACATCATCTCGCAACTAACTCATTAGTTGTAATTCTTGCAAGGCTTATGTGATGTGCATTAGCGAGAGGGCCCAGAGATACCTCTCCGACAATCGGAGTGACAAATCCTATTCTCGAAATACGCCAACCCAACATCTACCTTTGGAGACACCTGTAGAGCTCCTTTATAATCACCCAGTTACGTTGTGACGTTTGGTAGCACACAAAGTGTTCCTCCGGCAAACGGGAGTTGCATAATCTCATAGTCATAGGAACATGTATAAGTCATGAAGAAAGCAATAGCAACATACTAAACGATCGGGTGCTAAGCTAATGGAATGGGTCATGTCAATCAGATCATTCACCTAATGATGTGATCCCGTTAATCAAATAACAACTTCTTTGTTCATGGTTAGGAAACATAACCATCTTTGATTAACGAGCTAGTCAAGTAGAGGCATACTAGTGACACTAAGTTTGTCTATGTATTCACACATGTATTATGTTTCCGGTTAATACAATTCTAGCATGAATAATAAAAATTTATCATGATATGAGGAAATAAATAATAAATTTATTATTGCCTCTAGGGCATATTTCCTTCATATAGGAGTAGCAATAATATCAAGTTTCCTCTCTATGTGCTTAAAGTTTTGAAGTTATGCTTGTTTTACCTTCCTATGCAAGTTGATTCTTGTTCCCACAAGTTGTTTGCTCACAAAATCCCTATGCATAGGAAGTGGGTTAGACTTAAATGGGCTAGTCATATTCTTCATGATGCTCTCTTTATGTTCCAATTCTTATCTTTTATGTGAGCATCATTGAAATCATCATGCCTAGCTAGGGGCGTTAAACGATAGCGCTTGTTGGGAGGCAACCCAATTTTATTTTTGTTCCTTGATTTTTGTTACTGTTTAGTAATAAATAATTCATCTAGCCTCTTTTTAGATGTGGTTTTATGTTTTAATTAGTGTTTGTGCCAAGTAAAGCCTTTAGGACCTTCTTGGGTGATTGTTATTTGACCTTGCTGTAAAAAATAGATAGTATGCGCTCATGGGAATAATTTTCATTTCTTACCAGAGAGCGATAAAATACCAATTCCACTTGCAGTAGATTAATAAACAAATTTCCTAGGACTTCCTAATTTCTCAGGATTTTTTGAGTTACAGAAGTATTTGAATCCTACAAATTACTACAGACTGTTCTGTTTTTGACAGATTCTGTTTTCTATGTGTTGTTTGCTTATTTTGATGAATCTATGAGTAGTATCGGAGGGTATGAACCATGGATAAGTTGGAATACAGTAGATATTGGACCAATATGAATTTAGAATGAGTTCACAACAATACCTAAGTGGTGATTTATTTTCTTATACTAACGGAGCTTACGAGTTTTCTGTTAAGTTTTGTGTTGTGAAGTTTTCATGTTTTGGGTGAAGATTCCATGGACTATGGAATAAGGAGTGGCAAGAGCCTAAGCTTGGGGATGCCCAAGTCACCCCAAGGTAAAATTCAAGGCCAACCAAAATCCTAAGCTTGGGGATGCCTCGGAAGGCATCCCTCTTTCGTCTTCGTTCATAGGTAACTTTACTTGGAGCTATATTTTTATTCACCACATGATATGTGTTTTGCTTAGAGCATCATTTTATCTTATTTTGTTTTGATTGTTGTGTGAATAAAATACCAAGATCTGAAATTATTAAATGTTAGAGAGTCTTCACATATTTGCATAATTATTCGACTACTCATTGATCTTCACTTATACCTTTCGGAGTAGTTTGTCATTTGCTCTAGTGCTTCACTTATATCTTTTTAGAGCACGGCGGTGGTTTTATTTTATAGAAATAATTGATCTCTCATGCTTCACTTATATTATTTTGAGAGTCCCTTAGAACAACATGGAAATTTTCTTTTAGGAATAATATAAAAACTTTCATATAAGTGCATTGAATACTAAGAGAAGTTTGATACTTGATTATTGTTTTGAGATATGGAGATGGTGATATTAGAGTCATGCTAGTTGAGTAGTTGTGAATTTGAGAAATACTTGTGTTGAAGTTTGTGATTCCTGTAGCATGCACGTATGGTGAACCGTTATGTGATGAAGTCGGAGCATGATTTATTTATTGATTGTCCTCCTTATGAGTGGCGGTCGGGGACGAGTGATGGTCTTTTCCTACCAATCTATCCCCCTAGGAGCATGCGTGTAATACTTTGTTTCGATAACTAATAGATTTTTGCAATAAGTATGTGAGTTCTTTATGACTAATGTTGAGTCCATGGATTATACGCACTCTCACGCTTCCACCATTGCTAGCCTCTCTAGTATCGCACAACTTTCACTAGTACCATAAACCCACCATATACCTTCCTCAAAACAGCCATTCTGAGATATATTATGGTATTTCCATAGCCATTCTGAGATATATTGCCATGCAACTTTCCATTGTTCTGTTATTATGAGACGCACCATCATTGTCATATTGCTTTGCATGATCATGTAGTTGACATCGTATTTGTGGCAAAGCCACCGTTCATAAATGTTTCATACATGTCACTCATCTGTCATTGCACATCCCGGTACACCGCCGGAGGCATTCATATAGAGTCATATTTTGTTCTAAGTATCGAGTTGTAATTCTTGAGTTGTTAGTGAATAAAAGTGTGATGATCATCATTATTAGAGCATTGTCCCAGTGAGGAAAGGATGATGGAGACTATGATTCCCCCACAAGTCGGGATGAGACTCTGGACAAAAGAAAAAGAGGCCAAAAGACAAAAAAGAGAAGGCCCAAAAAAACAAAACAAAAATGAGAGAAAAAGAGAGAAGGGGCAATGCTACTATCCTTTTACCACACTTGTGCTTCAAAGTAGCACCATGATCTTCATGATAGAGAGTCCCCTATGTTGTCACTTTCATATACTAGTGGGAATCTTTCATTGTAGAACTTGGCTTGTATATTCCAATGATGGGCTTCCTCAAAATGCCCTAGGTCTTCGTGAGCAAGCGAGTTGGATGCACACCCACTTAGTTTCTTTTTGAGATTTCATACACTTATAGCTCTAGTGCATCAGTTGCATGGCAATACCTACTCACTCACATTGATATCTATAGATGGGCATCTCCATAGCCTATTGATACGCCTAGTTGATGTGAGACTATCTTCTCCTTTTTGTCTTCTCCACAACCACCATTCTATTCCACCTATAGTGCTATGTCCATGGCTCACGCTCATGTATTGTGTGAAGATTGAAAAGGTTTAGAACATCAAAAGTATGAAACAATTGCTTGGCTTGTCATCGGGGTTGTGCATGATTTAAATATTTTGTGTGATGAAGATAGAGCATAGCCAGACTATATGATTTTGTAGGGATAGCTTTCTTTGGCCATGTTATTTTGAGAAGACATGATTGCTTGGTTAGTATGCTTGAAGTATTATTATTTTTATGTCAATATTAAACTTTCGTCTTGAATCTTTAGGATCTGAATATTCTTGCCACAATAAAGAGAATTACATGGATAAATATGTTAGGTAGCATTCCACATCAAAAAATCTGTTTTTATCATTTACCTACTCGAGGACGAGCAGGAATTAAGCTTGGGGATGCTCATACGTCTCCAACGTATCTATAATTTTTGATTGTTCCATGTTATTATATTATCTGTTTTGGATGTTTATGGGCTTTATTTTACACTTTTATATTATTTTTGGGACTAACCTATTAACTGGAGGCCCAGCCCAAATTGTTGTTTTCTTGCCTATTTCAGTATTTAGAAGAAAAGGAATATCAAACGGAGTCCAGACGGAATGAAACCTTCGGGAGAGTTATTTTTGGAACGGAAGCAATCCAGAAGACTTGGAGTAGACGTCAGGGAAGCTTCGAGGTGGCCACGAGGCAGGAAGGTGCGCCCTACCCCCCTGGGTGCGCCCCCCACCCTCGTGGGCCCCTCGTGGCTCCCTTGATCGACTTCTTTCGCCTATATAAGTCCATATACCCTACAAACATCGAGGAGCAGAATAGATCGGGAGTTCCGCCGCCAGAAGCCTGTGAAGCCACCGAAAACCAATCTAGACCCATTCCGGCACCCTGCCGGAGGGGGGAATCCCTCTCCGGTGGCCATCTTCATCATCCTGGCGCTCTCCATGACGAGGAGGGAGTAGTTCACCCTCGGGGCTGAGGGTATGTACCAGTAGCTATGTGTTTGATCTCTCTCTCTCTCTCTCTCTCTCTCTCGTGTTCTTGAGGTGGAACGATCTTGATGTATCGCGAGCTTTGCTATTATATTTGGATCTTATGATGTTTCCCCCCCCCTCTACTCTCTTGTAATTAATTGAGTTTTCCCTTTGAAGTTGTGTTATCGGATTGAGTCTTTAAGCATTTGAGGACACTTGATGTATGTCCTGCATGTGCTTATCTGTGGTGACAATGGGATATCATGTGATCCACTTGATGTATGTTTTGGTGATCAACTTGCGAGTTCTGTGACCTCGTGAACTTATGCATAGGGGTTGGCACTCGTTTTTGTCTTGACTCTCCGGTAGAAACTTTGGGCACTCTTTGAATTTCTTTGTGTTGGTTGAATAGACGAATCTGAGATTGTGTGATCCATATCGTATAATCATACCCATGGATACTTGAGGTGACATTGGAGTATCTAGGTGACGTTAGGGTTTTGGTTGATTTGTCTCTTAAGGTGTTATTCTAGTACGAACTCTAGGATAGACTGAACGGAAAGAATAGCTTCGTGTTATTTTACTACAGACTCTTGAATAGATCGATCAGAAAGGATAACTTTGAGGTGGTTTCGTACCCTACCATAATCTCTTCGTTTGTTCTCCGCTATTAGTGACTTTGGAGTGACTCTTTGTTGCATGTTGAGGGATAGTTATATGATCCAACTATGTTATTATTGTTGAGAGAACTTGCACTAGTGAAAGTATGAACCCTAGGCCTTGTTTCAACACATTGCAATACCGTTTGTGCTCACTTTTATCATTAGTTACCTTGCTGTTTTTATATTTTCAGATTATAAATACCCATATCTACTATCCATATTGCACTTGTATTACCATCTCTTTGCCGAACTAGTGCACCTATACAATTTACCATTGTATTGGGTGTGTTGGGGACACAAGAGACTCTTTGTTATTTGGTTGCAGGGTTGCTTGAGAGAGACCATCTTCATCCTACGCCTCCCACGGATTGATAAACCTTAGGTCATCCACTTGGGGGAAATTTGCTACTGTCCTACAAACCTCTGCACTTGGAGGCCCAACAACGTCTACAAGAAGAAGGTTGTGTAGAGACATCACCAAGCAAGTAGCGTAAATACCACCATGTATTTTGCCCTTGGATCCATTAATGTGGAGGCGACATTCCACAATAGCTCCCAAGCTATAAGTGTTGTCGCCGTGAAGTGTGCGATGTAAAACAGCAAAGTCTAGAGCACTGAGTGCACCTACTTTGTCTCTAGCAAGCAAACACTTCGCAATGAATAAAGCAAAATAATGCACAGCAGGAAAGTGTATGCTAGTGGCGGTGACACTCGACACCCCTCTCTCATCCCCCACAGTCAGAGTGCAGTAAAAACCGTCAAACTCCGCGGGCCTAGGCTCAACTAAACTCCCGTCAGAAGGGATCATGCATATATCACAAAAGTCAGTAAGTGGTATCTGACGGGTTTTGGCATATAAATTAAACTATACCTCAGGGGGGTTATTCCTAGGAAGGAAATTTAAACTTTGCACATAGGAATTTACGAGGAGATGATATTGTTCACATCCAGCTACGATGAAGTTGGTGAGGCCGGCATTGGCATCATATTGTGTAAACTCTAGAAGTATTTTGGCCCCTTCCATGAACGGGTTATGCGGCCATTCGCACGGTCGTATCTCCGCCATTCTCTAGGTATGGAGATCACTGTCATATGACTCCCCAGTGACTCCCTTGGAGTTCTTCTTGGAAGCAAACTTCCTAAAGAAACTCATCTTTTTCCTATGAACTAAATTCTGAAATTTTTAGTCCAACAAAATTTTCTCAACAAAACTCTACAAGATTGATAGCAACTACTCATAGGGATGCATAGAGGCCATAACAAGCATTCAAACTACTTAGAACTCCAATAATTCAACATGCAAGCTCATCTATAGCAGCACCAAGAGTAGCTAATTATTCAAAATATAAACCACTAAAACAAAAACTAATTCGACAAACGGAGGAGTCACATACCAAGCAACAATCCCCCGAAACAGTTTTGGAAACGAAGCTTCGATCAAAGAGATCGAAATCCGCGGGTTTGAGAGAGAGAGAGAGAGAGAGAGAGCAATGGTGATTTTTTTCTGGAGGTAGGTGATGATGTGGTATGAAGAGATAAGTGAGGGGGGCATGTGGGGACCATAACCCACCAAGGCACGCCTAGGGGTCCTGGCACGCCCAGGTGGGTTGTGCCCACCTGGTGCACCTCCCTGTGATGTTATTTGCACCAAAAATTCTTAAATATTCAGAAAAAATGTATTAAATTTTTAGGGCATTCTGAGAACTTTTATTTTTGGGTCATTTTTTATTGCACGGAAAATTCAGAAAACAGACAAAACATGGCATTTGATTTTATTTAACTAATAAAAACAGAAAACACAAGGTGCTCACTAAATTCATCAACTTCATCAACTTCATGCCTCTCAAAAATGATGCATTAATAAGGTTGATCAAGTCTTATTAACAACCACTTTCGATTAGCATGAAACCGAAGAACTTTCATAAATCACTAAGTTACATAAACGGGGATATGAATGTCCCCAACAATAAGAATTTCATATTTCTTTTTAATAGTAGATAAAGGTAGTTGAAAAGTTCCAATAGTGATTATTGGAGATTTTTCAATAACATTAATACCATTCACTTGGAATTGTTTCTTTAAAAAGTGCACCATATGCTCATTACCATTGATATGAAATGTGACCTTCCATTTATTGCAATCAATAACAGCCCCTGCAGTATTCAAAAAGGGTCTCCCAAGGATAATCGACATGTTGTCGTCCTTGGGCATCTCAAGTTTAACAAAGTCAGTCAAGATAGTAACATTAGGAACAACAACGGGCACATCCTCACAAATACCGATAGGTATGGCAGTTGATTTGTCAGCCATTTGCAAAGATATTTCAGTAGGTGTGAGTTTATTCAAATAAAGTCTTTTGTATAAAGAGAAAGGCATAACACTAACACCAGCTCCTAAATAACATAAAGCAGTTTTCACATAATTTCTTTTGATGGAGCAAGGTATAGTTGGTATTCCCGAATCTCCAAGTTTTTTAGGTACTCCATATTTAAAAGTATAATTAGCAAGCATGGTGGAGATTTAATCTTCCTTTATTTTTCTCTTATTGGTGATGATGTCTTTCATGTACTTTGCATAAGGAGGCATTTTTAAGATGCCAATCAAGCGAGTACGCAAAAATACTGGCCTCGGCATTTTAGCAAAGCGTTCAAATTCTTCATCATCTTTCTTTTTACTTGACTTAGGTAGAAAGGGAATAGGTTTTTGAACCCATGGTTCTCTTTCCTTACCATGTTTTCTAGCAACAAAGTCTCTTTTATCACATCTTTTATTCTTAGGTTGTGGGTTATCAAGATCAACTGCTGGTTCTATCTCAACATCATTGTTTGGTTCTTTATCATTTGTTTGAGTATTTTCATGAACCTCATCATTATCTTTTTCATTATCAGGAGGTGATTGTTCGTTACTAGATTGAGTTTCAGTATCAAAGATAGAAACTTCATTATCATTAACAGGAGGTTTTTCTACTTCAGTTTCACTAGAGGCATGCAAAGTCCTATCATTTTCTTTTTGTTTTTCCTTTTAGAAGGACTAGGTGCATCAGTGTTAACCCTTTGAGAGACTTGTTCAACTATTTTTGGGTGTCCCTCAGGATAAAGTGGTTCCTGAGTCTTACCTCCTCTAGTGGCTACTCTAACAGCAAAGTCATTTATATTGTTGTTCATTTCATCTAACAACTCTCTTTGAGATTTAGCAACTTGTTCTAACTGAGTGTGAACAATAGAAGCATGCTTTCCCACACTTCTAACATCATTTGAGATTCTAAATAACAAGTCACTCAGGCGAGCAATCATATCAGAATTGTATTTCGATTGTTTCATAACATTTGCATTAAAGTGATCTTGCTTTCTAATGTAACTTTCAAACTCATAAAGGCATTGGCTAGGGTGCATGTTGTGAGGATTATCATTATCATTGAATGTCATTAGAGAATTTACCTCTACCACCTTAGATGGTGGTGGTGTATCAAGCCCATGTATTTCTTCAATTGAAGGTAAATTTTTGACATCCTCGGCTTTAATACCTTTTTCCTTCATGGATTTCTTTGCATCTTGCATATCTTCAGGACTGAGATATAAAATACCCCTCTTCTTTGGAGTGGGTTTAAGCGGTGGTTCAGGAAGAGTCCAATCATCATAATTTTTTAATATGTTATTCAATAATTCTTTAGCTTGCCCAATAGTTCGTTCCCTGAAAACACAACCAGCATAATTATCTAGGAAAACCCTAGAAGCATCGTTAGTCCATTGTAGAAGATATCAAGTATTTCATTTTTATTAAGAGGATGACCAGGCAAAGCATTAAGCAATTGGAGAAGCATCCCCCAAGCTTGTGGGAGACTCTCTTCTTCAATTTGCACAAAGTTAAATATTTCATGTAAGGTAGCTTGTTTCTTATGAGCAGGAAAATATTTTTCAGAGAAGTAATAAATCATATCTTGGGACTACGCACACAACCAGGAGCAAGAGTATTGTATCAAGCTTTAGAATCACCCTTTAATGAGAACGGAAAT
This sequence comes from Triticum urartu, assembly GCF_056163025.1. NCBI lineage: Eukaryota > Viridiplantae > Streptophyta > Magnoliopsida > Poales > Poaceae > Triticum > Triticum urartu. The sequence continues at coordinate 534,550,126 of NC_141874.1, forward strand.
AATTCGAGAATATAATAATAGTGAACTTTCTCATCCTGAGCAAAAAGGGTGGCTATATCATTCAACTTAGTAAGGTGTGCCACAATAGTTTCAGTTTCATAACCATGGAAAAGATCAGATTCAACCAAAGTAATCAACTCTGGGTCCTATTGGAAAGAACTTGCATGACATGTTTTGTCCTACGCTCCCGTGGCAGCGGGGTCCTATTGGAAACTAAGGGATATTAAGGCCTCCTTTTAATAGAGAACTGGAACAAAGCATTAACACACGGTGAATACATGAACTCCTCAAACTATAGTCATCACCGGGAACTGTCCCAACAATTCTCACTCTGGGGTTGCCAGATCATAACACGTAGTAGGTGACTATAACTTGCAAGATCGGATCTTGAACCTAGATATAATGGTGTTTAGATCTGAAATCATGGCACCCGGTCCCAAAGTGTCAAGCATTAAGCATAGCAACATCAATCTCAGAACATAGTGGATACTAGGGATCAAGCCCTAACAAAACTAACTCGATTACATGATGAATCTCATCCAGCTCTTCGCCGACCAGCGAGCCTATGAAGGAATTACTCACTCCCGGTGGAGAGCATCATGGAATTGGCGATGGAGAAGGGTTGGTGATGACGAAGACGGAAGATCCCCCTCTCCGGAGCCCCAAACGAACTCCAGATCTGGCCTCCCGATGAAGAACAGGAGGTAACAGTGGCTCCGTATCGCGAAACGAGATAATTCTTCCTCCCTGATTTTTCTATAAAAATAGGATTTTATAGCATCGGTTTCAGGGTCTGCGGGGCCACCAGGTGGGGACAACCCACCTAGGCGCAACCTGGGGGGCAAGCGCGCCCTGGCGGGTTGTGCCCACCCAGGTGCCCCCCCTACGGTGGTTCTTGGCTCCAAAAATTCTCTTTTATTGTATAAAAAGTCCTCACAAAGTTTCGTTCCAATCCGAGAACTTTTATTTCTGCACAAAAACAACACTATGGTAGTTCTGCTGAAAACAGTGTCAGTCCGGGTTAGTTTCATTCAAATCATGCAAATTAGAGTCCAAAACAAGAGGAAAAGCGTTAGGCAAAGTAGATACGACGGAGACCTATTAGCTTGCAGAATAAGCCGGAAACTAACATGTGATAGAGATTCCGTCCGAAATTTTCATGGTGGGGCCCACACAGGCTCAATTGTACAGCACCATCATGTACAAGGCAGTGCACATGACATACGAAGCGTCCCTGAGTCAGCATAACCAAGGACTCTTTAAGACACAACAAGACCACTGTAAAAATGACTGTGGACAGATGGACCACTAGGCGTTGAACCCCAATCTCATATCATGCATCTGTCAGAAAGATATCCTAGGTAACTACTTGAATTCCCACCTATGAACTCCCGAAATTCTTTGGTTATGCAATCTGGTGTTGGGGATACAGGGAGGCACAAATATCTCACACAACTAACAAATCCTACACTCCAACTGTATCCATCTGTCACACATAACCAAGAAAACCTCGGAAATCATGTACCACAGACCTTCAAAAAACATCTGATATACTAGCTGTGGCAATACATCCGATTGCTCTCCCTAGTACTGGGTGGTACCAAACTACTCTCACCATAAAGAGTATAGAAGCGTTTTCGATGTCGGCGTCCTCTAGTATTCCAGAACTGAAACGATAAGCACTGTGACAAAAACACCTTGGAGCCCAACTCCCCAGGACAATGCCACAACCCCTAAATGTCAGGAGGCACCAAGACAGAATCCCCATCACAATGATATCGGAATGATTCCACAATACTGTCGGGATGTGGGGTTCTGGCAAACCCTTAAGGTTCGAACACTGGGGCGCACGCGAAGTCTTTCCCTCCAACCAATCTACGCTCTAGCTCGCTAAGATCTTGCGGACGAACTCGACGAACTCACAACACAGAAGGACACGGAGTTTATACTGGTTCGGGCCACCGTTGCGGTGTAATACCCTACTCCAGTGTGGTGGTGGTGGATTGCCTCTTGGGCTGATGATGAACCATACAAGGGAAGAACGGCCTCCTGAGGTTGAGGCATTCTTGAGCTCGGTGAGCTTGTGTGTGGGGGGGTGGTCTCTCTCCTCTAGCTAAGATGATGTCTCCCCCTCACTCGGATGAGGTGATCCCCCCTCCACTGTGGTAGCTAGTCCTATTTATAGAGGCCCTGGTCCTCTTCCCAAATATCGAGCGGGAAGGGAGCGAACAATGGCGGGCTAATTTGAAGGGGGGCAGCTACTACAAGTCCTGACAAAAGTAGTCTTTGCCTGCACAAAGTTCTGGTGGTGACGCTGCCTTGGGCTCCACGATGACCTCCATCTTGCAGTCTGTGGTCTTGGTCTTGTTGCACTGGAATGGCAACCTTTGCCTGAGGCCTCGGTACTCCGCGGCTGCACTTGCCCCCTTTGCACCAAAGAAGAAACAAGGACGGTGTGCGCGCTGGCGCCCGCCTGGTGCCGATCGTCATGGCTCACGTCACGAGAGCCTCGTGAGGTTTGCCCTGCCTTCATATCTCTGCTCCTCATGAGCCTGCCTAGCTAGGCCACTCCAGAGGAGGTCTTGCATCATCCGCCTCGCGAGGCTTGGCCCCTCGCGAGGGTCTTGGGTGCTTTGTTGGTGAAGACGGGTCGTACGGCCTGCTGGCTTAGCCACGCCGCGGGCCGCGGGTAGGCAAGTCTGGGGACCCTCGTTCCCAGAAAGCCGACAATAGCCCCCGGGCCCAAGGTGCGCTCGGGCTTGGCTTCACGGCGAAGCCAAGGGTCAAGTTCGGAGCACCGCAAGCCCCAAAAGCCTGCGGCCTCGGTTGACGCGTGGTGGTTGATTTGATGTGGGCGTCTCCGCTTCCCCACATTGCTTTGACGACTGCACGACTTGACAAGTCCCTGCGACATGCAAGGGAGACCATCATTACCTGCGATCGTGGGAGACGCCGGTTGGCCTTCTCTTGCTATAAATGGGGAGGGGGCGGAGCCCCCGTTGCCCATCTCTTCCTTGCTTGCTTCCTCCTTCTTGCTCCATTGCTTGCAGTGCCTCCGATGGCGCCTCAAAGGAAGTTCTCTGCCGCCGAGAAGGGAAAGGCCCCTCGCGAGGGCCCTGGTTCCCCGGTGCCCAAGCGCGGTCGCGGCTGCCCGCTCAAGCACGCTGCGACCCCCGCCGTGGCCCACCGTCGAGGCGGCGCCACGGCACGCGGAGGGGGCCGTCCCAACCGTGGTGGTCCAGTTGATGGGGGGAGGTGCACGATGGTGGCGAGGCCTCCCCGCCCGCGCTTCCATTCAGCGGAGGCATCGCTGGAGTTCGTTATTTGGTCAGAAAACCCGGCCGACAACTGGCTCCAGCTTCCGCGCTTCCTTGTCGATGAGCTGCTGGCCCCTGGTCCAGGGGGGGCTCTGGTTGCAGGCGGATGGTTGCTGCAGCAAGGCCTCCTGGGTCGTGGTCGAGACTTCTGCCACGGGCAACATAGCCCTGGCATGCGGCAGGCAGACATTCGCCCGCATGCGTGGCCTGGGCAGGCCGTGCACGCTCCACTTCAAGTATGACGCAGGTCGACCCTCTACGTGAGGGTGTTCAAGGAAGATGGCCGCCGCGTTGGGTGCTGCCCCGAGACGAACGACGGTGAGGAGGTGCTCGGCCTTGGCGACGGTCGTGACGAGGGTGAGGGCGAGCCTGCCCTCAGCGGCGACCGCATCTCTTCCAGCTACGGCGGCTCTCCCTCCTGTGACAGCTCCAGCAGCAGTGGCTACGATCAGCCGCCGCTTCGCCGCACTCGCTTCGAAGGAGGCAGCGGGTCATCTCGTCGACGCGCCTCCGTGAAGCGCGAGGAGGGGTCTGGCTAGGCTTGGGCGTCGTTAAGGGCCTGCCCCGCGGATTGCTGAAACGCCGCTTTGTTTGGCTTTTTCCTTTCTTTTCCTACACCAGCACTACAAAAAAAGACACATCCGTGACATTTTGGGCGAACGAAAAAAAATTATGTCATACATATGACACTTCTATGACGATAATTGTGACAAAACCCAGTATCATCATAGATGTGGTGGGCTCCTACTTCTATGACAAAAAATCATGACAGAAAATGGGCTTTTCGTCCTAGGCGGGCCAGAGATGCAGCTGCATGACATTCTTTGGGCCGTCCATGACGGAAAAAACAATGGTAGAAGCGAGGGCGAGGAAAATTTCGGGGAGTTCCCGGTTACGGTGGGAGGTCGGGGGCCGAGTGATGCGTGTTTCTCTCGTACACGTATGCGCATGTGTGCGAGGCATTGGCTCTAACTGAACCCGAGCGAGGCATTGGGCTCTAACTGAACCCGAGTGATTGCACTGTAGGCTACGCGTTACTGAACCCGAGCGATCGATCGATGGTTGTTAACTGAACTCGATCGAGCGATTCCTTCGCTACTGCTGCTAACTGAAGCCGATTGATGCTGCCTCTGGGATGAATAGTGAGCGTTGCAGGGGGGTTTGGATGAACAATGAGCGGTGGCTTTGCCTCTAGATGAACAGGACCCCGTGGTGTGATGGAGGGCTGGATGAACAGTAGACGGTGGAGGGGTGCCCGTGGAGGGGTGGTTGAACAGGACCCCATGGTGTGGAGGGCTGGATGAACAGTAGACGGTGGAGGGGTGCCCGTGGAGGGGTGGTTGAACAGTAGACGGTGGAGTAGCGCGCGGTGGAGGCTGGATGAACAGGAGCCCGTGGAGGCTGGAGGAGGTCGACGGTAGCCCGTGGAGGCTGGAGGAGGTCGACGGTGGAGATGAACAGTATCCCGTGGAGTCCTGTTTTGCAGTACGCCACACCCCTCCCGATGAACAGGACCCCCGTTTCGACCGTAGCGCTCCAACACAAGTCCATTTCATCCGTTTTGCGGTACGCCACACCCCTCCCGATCAACAGGACCCCCGTTTCGACCGTAGGAGGTCCATTTCGTCCGTTTTGCGGTACGCCACACCCCTCCCGATCAACAGGACCCCCGTTTCGACCGTAGAAGGTCCGTTTCCTTCATTTTGCGGTACGCCACACTCCTCCCGATCAACAGGACCCCGTTCCGAACGTAGGAGGTCCGTTTCCTCCGGTGTGCAGTACGCCAGGCCTCGTTTCCATCGCATGTTCCGTCCAAGCCCTCCCGATGAGCACGACCAAGCATTCTGTTCCGACCCAGCCGGTTGGCTCCCATGCGTTCCGTTGCCTCCCAATGAACATGACGCATTATGTTGCCTCCCCATGAACACGACGCATTTTGTTGCCTCCCCATGAACACGACGACGTTGTTTCTCCGTTCCGACCCAGCCATGTACACGAGCCCTGGCCGTACGTATGCACGAGTAGGCGTTCGAGACCCCGCCCGTATGTACACATACATGGTCATATTTTCTTTCTTGCACCCTGGTCGTTGTACGTACGTGTACATGCTACGTGTGCGCCTCTACTACGACACGTACACGCCTCTACTATGACACATGCGCGCCTCTACATCCACCAGTATATATGTACGTACACGTTCGCGACCAGAATGACAACGCTACGTACGCTTCGACCAGGTGGGTCCCGACTGTCAGGCACTTCCGTGCCTGCGAAGATGTAGCTGGTGGGTCCCAGCAGTCAGGGGGGCGAATCATTTTTTTTTGCCCGGACGCACTTCCTTGCATGCGAAGATGTAGCTGGTGGGCCCCAGCAGTCAGGGGCAAACGTTTTTTCGCGAAATACAGTGGCCCGTCCGATGGGTCCGCGCTGTCACGTGGAGGAATAATTATTTTGCACGTAATAAGGAGGCACTTCCTTGCTGCGGCCGTGGACCCAGCTGTCGGCCTCTCCACGTACAGTCCACGTCCGATGGAAGCCGTTCCTTAACCACGTTGACCACGCCACGCCGAGAGCACCAGGGCGGTGGACGATGGTGAGGCCTAGGAAGGGGACGACGCGGAGCCGGGGAAGACGCGACAGTGGATGCCCACGCGTAGAGGAGTACGAGGGTTCACTGGTTCGCTGCGGTGTGAGGCTGCCGTCGCCGCAGAATAATAGGGGGTGTGGGTGAGTAGAGGGATGGCCTGGCCAGCGGCGGGAGTAGTAGGGGGCGGTGAGGCCTCCACCGCATCACAACCGGCCACGGGAGGCAGGAGCATGAGGCACGACCGGCGCTGGTTTGGGCGGCTGGAGCAAGAAGACCAGAGGTTGAAGAAGCACTATGGCCGTTGGATGGACATCGTATGGTCACTGGAGCTAGAATCGTGCATATTGACTAAGTTGACAAAGCCCTCCGTCCCCGTCAACTTAGTAGGCCCACAAGTCAGCCTGCCACTATACTGGGTCCTAGCTAACAGGGGGAGTATTCATTTTTTTGTGCGTAATAAGGAGGCACTTCCTTGCGTGCAAAGATATAGCTAGTGGGTCCGAGCTGTCAGCGGTGGTAACATTTTTTTCGCGAAATACAGAGGCCCTTTCAGTGGGTCCCTGATGTCAGGTGGAGGAATCATTATTTTGCGCGTAATAAGGAGGCATTTCCTTGCGTGCGGCCGTGGACCCAGCTGTCGGCCTCTCCACATACAGTCCACTTCAGATGCATGTCGGTCGTAGACCACGTTGACCAGGCCGCGCCGAGAGCACCAGGGCGGTGGACGACGGCGAGGCCTAGGAAGGGAACGACACGGAGGCAGGGAAGACTCGGCAGTTGTTTCCCACGCGGAGGGGAGTACGACTGTACGAGGGTTTACTAGTTCGTCTGCCGTCGCTGGAGAATAACAGCAGGTGTGGGTGAGTAGAGGGATGCCTAGGCCAGCGATGGGAGTACGGTGGGGCGGTGAGGCCTGCGCGGCAGCACAGCCGGCCGCGGGGAGGAGGGAGCAGGCAGTCCCACTGGCGCTTGTTTGAGCGGCTGGAGCAGGAAGAGCAGAGATTGAAGAAGCACAATGGCCGTTTGATGGACATCCAACAGTCACTTCTTGTGCGTCAACCTTTTTTAAGAAAGCCTCAAATCTGTGGAAAACAGCATACAGCCCATGTGCCATTATTTCTAATAATTTACAGCCCATTTGCTAATTCTTAAGGGTTTTTTTGGAGCCCATATTCTTTTTGTTAGCATTACAGCCCATATTATGGCCACGGTTAAAAAATTATATGAAATTTTGCATATTTCGGTGCGGTCCGAACTATTTTTAATCCCGAAATTTTGACTCACATTCAAACTAATTTTAAAAATAAATGTATATCAATATAAAATCCAACAAATTCTCCACGCATAAAAATTAATGTAATTTAAAATCTCGAAATGAAAAAAAAGATATTTGAAACTAATTGTCGGTTTGATGTGTTTTAAAAATGTACAGCCCATTTCTAATTACTGATGGGCCATTTTCTCGGCCAGCCGAATGAAAGCTCTCCTCGTCTTGAAAGATTTGCAGCCCAACAGACCTGACAAAGCGACTTACTTGGCAAATCACAAAAAAACTGGGCTGTGGCCGTGGACCCAGTTGTCAGCCTCTGCACGTACAGTACTCTTCCGATGGAAGTCGTTCCTTGACCATGTTGACCACGCCGCGCGGAGAGCACCACGGCGGTGGACGACGGCGAGGCCTAGGAAGGGGACGACGCGGAGCCGGGGAAGACGCTGCAGTGGAAGCCCGTGCAGAGAGGAGTACGAGGGTTCACTGGTTCGGCTGCGGTGTGAGGCTGCCGTCGTCACAGGGCCTGGCCAGCGATGGGAATAGTAGTGGGCGGTGAGGCCTCCGCGGCAGCACAATAGGCCACGGGAGGCAGGAGCATGCGGCACGACCGGCGCTACTTTGGGCGGCTGGAGCAAGAAGAGCAGAGGTTGAAGAAGCACTACGGCCGTTGGATGGACATCATACGGTCACCGGAGCTAGAATCGTTCATATTGACTAAGTTGACAAAGCCCTCCGTCCCCGTCAACTTAGTAGGCCCACAAGTCAGCCTCCCACAATGGTGGGTCCCAGCTAGCAGGGGGGTATACATTTTTTTGTGTGTAATAAGGAGGCACTTCCTTGCTGCGAAGATATAGCTGGTGGGTCCGACATGTCAGTGGGGGGAACGTTTTTTCGCGAAATACACAGGCCCTTCCGGTGGGTCCCAGCTGTCAGGTGGAGGAATCATTATTTTGCGCGTACAATCCACGGCCGATGGATGTCGTTTATTGACCACGTTGACCAGGTCGCGCCGAGAGCACCATGGCGGTGGACGACGGCGAGGCCTAGGAAGGGAACGACATGGAGCCGGGGAAGACTCGGCAATGGTTTCCCATGCGGTGGGGAGTACGAGGGTTTACTGGTCCGGCTGCCGTCGCCGGAAAATAACAGGAGGTGTGGGTGAGTAGAGGAATGGCATGGCCAGCAATGAAGTAGGGTGGGGCGGTGCAGCCTGTGCGGCAGCACAGCCAGCCACGGGAGGCGGGAGCAGGCAGTCTCACCCAAGCTGGTTTGGGCAGCTGGAGCAAGAAGATCAGATATTGAAGAAGCAGCACGGTCGTTGGATTAACATCCAATGGTCACTGCTGCTAGAATCGTTTGTGGACTAAGTTGACAAAGCCAATGTACATGTCAACCTAGTAGACCCACAAGTCAGCCTCCAAATCTGTCCCAGACAGCATACGGCCCGAAATTTCTAGCCAGATTCAAATTAATTTTAAATCTAAATATACCTTAATTTAAATTCAATGAAATTTCACCCGCACATAAATAATGAAATTTAAAATATCAAAATCCGAAAGAAAATAGTATTTTGGAACTAATTGCCTATTTGCTGTATTTTTCCATTTTACTGCCCCTTTATTATTACTTATAGCCCATTTCTTATTACTTATAGCCCATTTTCTGGGCAAAATGCATCCATCCTCGTCTTGAAAGATTTCCGGCCCAGCAGGGCGTAGAAAAGCAAGTGGGCCTATGTTGGTTATTCTGCAAAAAACAAAATAGCTGGCTAGCCATTTTCAGAAAGGAAAAAAACAAACTGGGCTGGTCATGTGCTAAACATATGAAATAAAAGCCTGGGCTAGATGGGCCACGGGTCCCGCAAAACCCAGTTGATACCCTTCTCCATCCCGAAAAAACAAAATTACTGCGCGCGCTACTGGGTCCCTACTGTCATCCTCACCATGTACAGTCATCTCCTTATTCCTCTCGGTTGTTTACCATGTTGACAACACCGGGGGGCGGCGCCGCGGCGAGCGAACCAAGGCGGAGGACGATGGTGAGGCCTCGGACGGGAACGAAAAGGGGCTGAGGAAGATCACAGCCAGCCGTAGGAGGCGAGAGCAGGCGGTCCCCCCAGCGCTGGTTTGGCTTTGGCGGCTCGAGGAAGAAGAGACTGAAGAAATGCGACAGACGTTGGATGTCAATCCAACGGTCAAGGTTGGCACAATCGTTTGTTGACTAAGCGGACACCAAGTAGCATACTTTTTATATATAGAAATAAAATCAAAGACTTGGGAAGGCGTACAGAACAAGCTAGTGTACCAGTAAAGAGACGTTGTCGAGTTTTAGAAAAAAGAAAGATGTGCTCCTATAGCTGGTTCGAATCCAAACCTAGACTATGACTATATATGGTGCTATGCTACTCTGCAAGTAATGAAACTGACATATCCAACATTCGCTTCTCTCTTCTCTACTTACTCTGCCTAGCATCAGAAGCTCTGGCCGCAGCAACCATGTCCGCTGGCTGCTCGTCCACCTGCTCTTCAGCAGGCAACAACCAGATATGCGCCAAGTCGCCACCCGTACCATCGCCTGTGGGTCTCATCACACCCCCGCCGGCACGCACACCACAGCCGATTGCTCATCGCAACCCACTACCGTTGGTGTGGTGCCACTGCTGCAAATCACGCAGAGTCATCCGTCGCGTCTCAACCACAATCCGCAACCCTGGCCGAGTCTTCTACAAATGCCCGAATCATGGGGTAATAATATGTTTAAGTGTTGTTCTGCTGCTTTCAGTTGCTGATTTTTTTAATAGTTTGGTTGATGATCTTCCAATTTGATTCGTGCAGAAAAGGGAAGATTCGTGTGATTTGTATTTCTGGGAAGTTGCTGATGTGGGGGAATGCAACTACGCTGATTATTTGTTTAGCTGAGGGATCCCAATACCAGCAGGTTGGGGTGTTGGACAAGTAACTGAAGGAACGACAGAAGAGGAAGATGCAGAGCAGAAGGTTAAAGATGCAGTTCATCTGATCATGGCCAAGCAATAGCTGCTGAACGGCCTTGACAGCAATGAGGAGATGAAAGAGCTTGTGAAGATAATGGGCAAAATCGATGTGCTCTGTAGGATGATTGTCTCTTTATTTGCAGTGTATGTACCACTCGTGATGTATTCAGTGGCTACGACATGAGCACTTTGCTGAAACTAGTAATGAATGAAACCTGTGTAGGAGGCTGGGCGTAGTGTTGTGAACATCTAATGATTTCTATTAACGGAAATCAGGGGGTATCCCCTTTTGCTCATATAAATAAATAAATAGCAGAGGCCATGTCGGGTCAGCTTTGTTATCATTCGAAGATGTCAGGCAAATGGTAGTCCAACAGCATACTATGTCATCAAATTCAAGTTTCACAGCCAAATATGAGTACAACTAAACAACAATGTCATCATGTTTTAGTTGTCATACAATCACCAAACACAAATCAGCATACATAACAAGTGATGTTCTCACAGCAAAATACTAAACAACATGTTCATCAGGTTTCAGTTGTCATAGCAAACACAATTTCACATAGTAGATAAAAAACGTCTTCTCATGGGCAAATACGACAAAAGCAATGTAATCATCATCCGCAGCAGTAGCGTCAACATCTTCACCATGTGTATTAGTCTGAATCATAATTCCCCATGGTGTCATCTTCTTCTTCGTCCTTAACGTCCTTGAGCGTTGGCTTCTTCTTGATCAACTCTTGTATGTCCACAGCACGACAGGCAATCTTTTCGCCGGCGTCATTGACGTGATGGTTCTCAAATATATTAGGAACATCTGTGTTATCTTGTACATCAGGATCAGTGTAAGCATCATCTTGTTGTGCAACTTCATTAAACGAATTCCTCTGCTCAAACCTTTGCAATACTCTCCAGTCATCGCTACGTGCAAATGTGTCTTCCAAGAAAAATATCTGTGTTGCTTGGGTTGCCAAAATAAAAGGCTCATTGGTCTGGTACGCCGCCTTGACATTGATGGATTTGAAATAATCATCAGCTTCGGGTTTTGTGATCTTGGAAAACAGTTTATACCAACGATAGCACAACAGAACCACACACCGATGATCCTCGAAACTGGAGATATACTGCAACTGAACAATGTTTGTTATGTTAGCATACATTTCAGTTGTCTCTTTGTCATACGTATCCGTGCTCATGATGGCACTGTTTTGTGTCTTCCTGCCTTCGTCTCGTGCAAGGGTGTTGTAGCGCACATCTCCAACAACGCAAGATTCATAATGTCTTACCCGAGTATCAGGACCCATTGCTACTGAGTAAAGGGCATCATCAACTGCCTGCCCATCCTCCCGCATCTTCTTAACCTATGGTTAGAAAATAGACAAGCTGATCATCTTATGTACTCAATATATTAAAAAAACTGACAGTGCACTTCAAAAGCTTACATGGTTCTTGAACCATTTCGCAAATCCTGCCATAACCAGTTTGTCAATGTTTCTTGGATTTTGCGGCAGTAAATCCTCTTTGTAGATGCTGCACAACATAGTGATCGCGTCAAACATCTAAATATATAAGAATGTGCTGCAAGTTTAGTAGATTACGATGTATCAGCTGCAGTACTGCACTTACTTGATATAAGGTAGTATCTCAGGATAGTTATTCAACACATACCAAACCATTTTGTCCAAATCTTTAGTTTGTCCTCTTGTCGACTCTTCCTTGTAACTTGAACATAATAATCGAAAACATTGAGCCCGGGATTGTCTTCACCCACATCTTTGCTAAGCTGATCAGCTATTTCAATGTATTTTGAGCAGAATGTCAACACTTCTGTAGCAATGTAGGCCTCTGCAAGGGAACCCTCAGGTCTAGCTCCGTTCCTAACATAGCCCTTGAAAGTGCCTAGCCGCCTTTCAGTAAGGTACATCCAGCCATACTGTACTAGACCTCTAAGTAGTGCCTCATCAGGTAGTGAACAACCAAATGCACCATCACATCAAAGAAGGCTGGAGGATATATCTTCTCAAGGTCGCATAGGATAGTTGGTATCTTGTCTCTAAGACGCTCCAAAGCATCTATCCTGATATTCCTACTGCAGAGTTCCCTGAAGAATTGTCCCAACTCTGCAACTACTCTGTATAAGTCAGGGCGGCCCAAACCTCTAAGGATAATAGGTAAAACCCTTTGAAGTAGGACGTGGCAGTCATGATTTTTCAACCCTTGTACCTTGTTTCCATCTTCACTGACTCTCCTTTCAGGGTTGGAAGCAAATCAATGTGGGAATCTCACACGTGACAGGACCTCGCAGAATTCTTTTCTTTTTACCTTGTCAAAGACGTGCACAGCTGGTGCCATATCCCGTGGTTTACCTTCATCTTGCACCTGCAAATCATTTCTGATACCCAGGTGTGTCAAATCAATCCTAGATTTTAAGGTATCTTTCGTCTTGCCTTCAATATTAAGAAGTGTGCCGATAATGTTGTCACATATATTTTTCTCGATGTGCATCACATCAAGATTATGTCGCAGATCCAACTCTTTCCAATACTCCAAGTCCCACAAAGTGGACCTGCGGGTAAACAATAATCTCTCTTCTACCCTGCCACACTTCCTTTTCCCGCTACCATTACCAGGATGGTTTCCTGGTGTAATATGCCTGACCTTCTCTACTTCCACTTGCAACTCATCGGTGGTGAGCCTCTTTGGCGCATCACGGTTTTCATGCTTTGCATTGAACACATGTCTTCAGTATTTTCTAGGATGCGGCTTGTCCTTGGCAAGGAAACAGCGGTGTCCAATGTAACAGATCTTGCTAAGTATTGCGTATGACAGCGGATTCCTGTCACAGCGAACACGTGCATTGTAACCATGTGTCGTTCGCCCTGACATAGTGCCCAAAGCCGGATAATCATGGATGCACCAAATTATAACAGCACGCGGAAAGAAATCAGCTGTTGGGCTGCTATATAGGTCTCGAGTGAGAACACCCTTCCATAGCTGTTGAAGTTCCTCCACAAGAGGCTCCATGAACAAATCAAAATCCTTTCCAGGAGTTTTTGGACCTGGGATGAGCAAGGCCATCATGTAGTTTGATTCTTTGGTGCAGACATTTGAAGGCATGTTGTAAGGGATAACAAGCACTGGCCACATGCTATATGTGGCGCTCTGGTGGCCAAATGGGTTAAATCCATCTGAAGCTAAGCCAAGTCTAATGTTTCTCGGGTCAGCAGCAAACTCTTTGTATTTATCATTGAAGCTTTTCCACTCACTACCATGAGATGGATGGCTCATTATGTTCTGATCTCTGTACTCCTGGTTCCTAGAATGCCACGGTACATCCTCTCTTGTTTCAGCATCATGAAACAACCTCTGCAATCTTGGTGTAATTGGAAAATGTCTCAGAACATTATGAGGAATCCTCTTCACAGCATCGCCATCTTTCCATCTTGATGATTTGCATTTCGGGCATTCACTTAAGTTGGCATAATCCTTCCGGAACAGAACACAATTATTCTTACGAACATGGATCATATCATATCCAATTCCAACTGCACAAAGGAAATTCTTCATTTTATTGTAGGTGTGTGGCAGCTCAGATGCATCTGGGAAAGATTTGCGGAAAGCAGCCAACATCGCATCGAATGATTTGTTGGTCATCCACTCAGATGTCTTCACCTGAAGAAAGGTGACCATAGCTGAGAATACTGACAGCTTATTTCCTGGGGTGAAAGCAACGTTGCATTGTTCCAACATGCGGGCCCACCATTTTTCTTCTGCAGGTGAAAGTTCACGGAATGCACGAGCATTTCGTAGCATTGTTTCAATGTTTGTCAAACTCATTGGCTCCGCCACCACCTCCTCCTCCTCCTCCTCTTCCACCTGAGCATTAGCCAGATCAAGATAGTGATCTGCTGCTTCCACGTAGTCAATAACATTGACGTTCACAGCTTCACCATGATGAACCCACCTAGTATATGTGACAGACATCCCATACAAGTGTAGATGATTTTGCACGGTTGACTGGGGTCTTGTAACTGAATTCATACAACTGCTACACGGGCAGAGCACATCTAATTTCAGACCACCGTACTCAGCTCTGATAGAGTTCATGAAGTTTTCAACCCCCTCGACATATGCAGCGGAGAATCTTCGAGCATAAGTTATCCAAGTCCTGTCCATCTGTTAGACATACAAATTAGTTCTTCTACTAGATATTACAGGAAAAACATATATGCTTTTTATGAAGTCCAGAACAAAAATACCTAGGTCGATGTCTAAAGCTATGGCAAGATATTTGGACGAGCAGATCTAAGTACCAAAATATATGTAAAGCTAATTCAGCAAACAGATTTGAGTGCCAAATTATGGCAGGCTATTTCAGCAGTCAATGAGGTCGAGCACACAGACATCGAACTATCGAAGGCCATCGCAGCAACAAAGATCGAGTATAAAATGGTGTAGGGCTATTTCACCTAACAGATTGGCTACTAGACCATGTCAATCTACCTCACAATAAATATATGGCAGGATATTTTAGCAACTAATCGTCCTTGGCATGCCATCTTAGCTAAGCAGATTGAGTGCAGAACAGGGCAAGGAAGCTTCTTAAGCAGAGCATATTGACAGTAAACTACTTCGGCAAACAGTGAGATTAATAGTGTCTATCAGCTAACATTCAGTGCTACACCGACATGAACGGGGCCTCAGTCTAGAATGCGCGTACCGTGGGAGAAGCTGACCGCCGTGCGTCTCCACACGAATGTCGCCAGCGGTGGCGGCGCTGACCACCGTGCGCCTCCACAAGAACGTAGCCAGAGGTGGCGGTGCGGCTAGAGGACGGCAGTCTACAAGAGCGTACTGTGGGAGCGAGAGGATCGCCGAACCGTGGCGCCGACGTATCGGCGCGGCGGGGAGGGCGGCTTTGGCGGAGCGAATGGAGTGGAGGGGGACAGGGGGAGGGGGGTTTGGGGAATATTATTTGCTGGTTGACCGAAGGGTGGTTGAATCAGATTTGGGGGGAATTTTTGGGTGTGGGGGGAGGATTTTCACGCGGTGGGCGGGGGGAGTTTGGCGCATGGTTGATTTCTCCAAGTGTAGTCCCACGTGTCAGTGAAGAGGCAAGCCGAAGTGCGTTCCGTTTGCGTGAGCCGTGTGCAGGACCGAACGTGTGTGGGGTGCAATGCGACCGCGACAGGAGTGATGTGAGTGTACCGCCTTTTTTTCCTTTTAAACTAGGTGCTTCGCCCCCTCAAAAAAAAATTCTTGCTTCGCGTGATCCATCGATACTACTACTAGTAAACCGGTAATCCCGACTAAAACGGCGCGGCCGGGTCTTTTCCCGCGTGATATGCTGGGAGGTTGGCTTAGTTGAGTTTTTTAGGACAAGTAATGCTACACCTACGTAATCTCACTTACTTAATTAACGTAATGTGAAACGTGTGAACTGTTGATTGTAGATTGGGGGGAGGGAGGGGCCCACCACCATGAAAATCAGGGGAGGAGAGAGAGAGGCAATTTATGTTAACCCTTTCGTAGGTTCCCGTAGATGTAGAAAGATGTGAAATGCGTGAATGTGTAGTGGACGTGCTATTGGAGTGCCTAAGATAATTTGTGTATGTATAGACCCTATGTGTTTATTTTACTTCACATGTTAGATTTGTCTCGGTTCAATAAAAAGCAGAGTTGGTGATGATGGTGTGCCTGTCATCCTGCAATATAGGCCGTCCGATCTATATCTAACGGATAGGAAGGAAACTATGACAATTTACCCGCACTCCTCTCCACATTTGCAGATAAGGCTTTCCCTCGTTCATCCTTTTCTCCCACAAGATCTTGATCTTCCATGCAACGCACGGGCATCTTGCTAGTACTCCTACAATATGTATATTATTGTGAAAGTTCATATACACCGGCCGAGATTAATGCACACACGGCAGGTTTTCATTACATTTCGAACTTTTATAGGACAGAAAAATAAAAGAAACCCAACCCTAAACCTATTCTACGGCGGCGGCCGACGTCCTCCATCTGCGATCTCTATGTACGGGGGCGGGCTTCAAGACCCGCGAAGTGAAGGTGCGGTCTCCGGCGAGGAAGAATAGAACACGGGATACGGACTGGCCAGTTGGCACACCATGCCCGGCCGCCTCCCATGCCCTACTCATCCTCGGAGGAGTCCCCGACCTCGGCAGTGCCGGACCTTGGACGGCGGCAAGTAGGACGCGTGGCTGACGGTGCTCCCGTCGTCGGCCGCCAGCGTGGCCACCGCTTGTGCGGTCGCGTCCGCGTCCGGCTACGCCGCTATTGCGTCGCGAGAAGCGACTTGAGCGAGGGCGGCGAACTCGAGCTTCATCCCCGAAGACATGCTCTCCCGCAGAGCGTTCGCACTTGCGGTCATGGCGGGTGTGGTGCCAGGTAGGAGGACGATGCGCTATGGTGTGGAGGTTAGCTAGGCGTTGCCGCTTTAAGTAGCGCATTCCAGTGAGGCCAAGCGTCTGGGTGCGTCATTAAGTCGCCAGAGTTGGTTCCTCGGGCATTGAGCCTCTTAACGACGACATACGAACGGACGGCATGAATGTGGGCAGCTGGCGCCGGCTAGGAACGCACCGCGCGACGGTGCGAGGGATGAGGGTTTTGGTGTGCCAGGGTAGTCAGCTGCGGTCGTGGCAATGTTGGAGATGCCATTTGCTCACATGCGATCCCCGCATGTCATTGAAAAAGCAAGACGACCCGGCATGGTCTCAGGTCCAGAGGATGCAGTTGGCCGCACTACACCACTCCGAAGACGCGTCGCGGCGCCCTGAGCATCCTCGACGAGCCGGGTGTTGGGGGTGTGTTTGGATTGTGGCCAAAGTGCACCTTACCAAAATTTTGGTCATGACCCAAAGATTGGTATTTGTTTGGATGGTTGCCATTTTTGGCATGCCAATGAACTCTAGCCAACTCTAGTTCATTTTTCTTGCCAATGTCGGCCAAATCATGGGCAACCAATACCTCAACCAAAATTTTGGTCATGACCCAAAGATTGGTCTTTGTTTGGATGGTTGCCATTTCTTTGGCATGCCAATGAACTCTAGCCAACTCTAGTTCATTTTTCTTGCCAATGTCGGCCAAATCATGGCCAACCAATACCTCAACCAAAATTTTGGCTACCCAATGCTTTGATGGGGCAACCTTGGGCACAAACCAAACATATCGTTGGCCGTGCCACAACACTAACGCCGCCCTCGGCACACTGAAACCGACTGTGTCTAGCTACGATATGAGCGTGTCGCTCACCACGGTCGCCGTGTCCAGAGGCGGTGCTGGGGCTGCGCCCCGTTGTTGGCCCCAACGACCCACATGAACGGTTGTTGGTGGTGAGGAGGTCGTGGGCTAGCTCCTCCATTGGACTAGTTTGCGCTACATCGTCCCGACGGGTGTGCCCCACATGTCGGTTTCCCTATTTTCCCGACCATATTCGAGCGTCAGTGCTCCGCATTGCGCATTAGGCCTTTCACTATGTAGGCCAAGAGAGACAACTTATTGTTTATTTGAGCCGTTCAAGTATAATCATGTGGCGTTTGCTTATTTTTCATTCCTCTCCAACCCTCTTCTCCATCGATCATGTCGCCCTCTAGTCGAGTCCATCCTCCCGCATGCCTTATTTGAACATTCCTCCGAGTATCATTCGCATGTACCCACCCTAGTCCTCTTTCAATAGATCTCCGGACCCCGAGATGAAATCGAGAGGGAACGAGTGGGGGCACGTGATACCTAAGGCAGATTCAAAATTTTGAACCGGTGATCATAGCATCCACAAATCATATTAAAGGGTATTCAATGTTCGTTTCGTTTTTGAACGTACAATATACTCCCTCTATCCTTTCTAGTTTACATATAAGTTTTATGTGTAGTCAAAGTATCTCTACTTTGATCAAAAAGGTATCAACATTCAACAACGCCCAATCAATATTGTTAGATTCGTACGTACTCCTAGATTTGTACTCGAGATGGTTTCCAATTTGACTATTGACAAGATTAATGGTACATGAGATGTATTATATGAAAATTATATCATTGGAAACTCCTTTCACATACGAATTTGACTGTATGCTTTGTGTAAGTTGCATGTCATGCATTATTACTCTAACATTTGGTCAAAGTTAGCCTCGAAAAATGCATTAGACCCTGTATGCTTTGTGTAAGTTGCATGTCATATATTATTACTCTAACATTTGTGTAAGTTGCATGTCATATATTATTACTCTAACATTTGGTCAAAGTATTATAGTGGAAGTGGATCCTCTGACGTAGGTATCCCTGCCTTACCCTCCCTTTCGGTCACTTACTGGCGGACCCCATGCTTGCTAGGCCCCGCATGTCAGTTACTCAATGGGTTCGGCCACGTTAGGGGATCCTCATCCGTAGTATACTTCCTCTATTTGTATTTACTCCACATAAAACGGAGGGAGTGGTGGCATAATAAATGATGCGGGCGGGGGAGGGGGAGGGACGTCGGTTTGCACTCACCTGTGGTCCCACAAGCGAGCGAAAACGCAAGACGAAGCGCGTTCCATTCGGTGAGCGACGTGGAGGGCCCAGTGTGCCGGGCTGCAACGCGAACGCGACAAGAGTGATGTACAGTCAAAACCGATTGACCGGTCGTCACCGAAACCACTATTCACACCAGAACCTTCGCTGATTGGCCTACGCCAGCCACTGCCCTAAAACCACACCAAATCTCCAGCCCATTCCCCCACCTTTCGATCCCCTAGCCCGCATCAAGCGTCCCCTAGTTCGCCGGAAAGCCATGGTGCGCCGCAAGATCACTTACTACAAGATGCTGGTGCCGGAGCGCCGCGCAGAAATCGCGGCGGCTGTCGGCGCCACAGACCTCCATTCCCAAGCTCGCTTTGCGGCGGGCCAATCCCCGAGTTCTCTGGAGCCAGGCTACGAGGAGGAGGAAGCCGATCCAATGTTCATGGCGGAGGTCGCGGCGCAGAAGGCCCCCGATGGGTATGAGACGATGGACGTCGACTTCGTGCCGGTGTCCGAGTCCCCCATGGTGCAGGCGGACCAGTGGTTCAACATGGCGATACTAAAGGAGGACCGGGAGGCAGAGGCTCAACTCGACGCGGAGCGCGCGCATGCCGCTGCCATCGAGGCTCTCCTACAGGCGGAACCGGATGTCGTGGATGTGAACCGGGCGGCGGAGGCTCAACTTGAGGCGGAGCGCGCGGATGCCGCTGCCATCGAGGCCCTCCTGCAGGCGGAACCGGTCGTCCTGGACTTGAACCGGGCGGCAAAGGCTCGACTCGACGCAGAGCGTGTGGATGCCTCTCTCATCGATGCCCTCCTACAGGCGGAACCGGACGTCCTGGACTTGAACCGGGCGGCGAAAGCTCGACTCGACGCGGAGCGCGCGGATGCCGCTGCCATCGAGGCCCTCCTGCAGGCGGAACCAGACGTCCTCGACTTGAACCGGGTTGTGCTCTCGTCCATGCAGAGCGCCCGCACGCTCCGCTTGAATGAGTAGATGGAGGCCGAGGACAACCATGGTGCAGAGACACATGTCGGCAGCGACGATAGGTTCGCGCTGGCAGCCAAAGACGACGAGGTCGTCTCTTTCCACGAGCAGTGATAGTTTTTCTTTATGCTGTTGTTTTTATGGATCTTTTGCTGTGTAAAAACATACATTTTTATGCAAGTCGCCTGACTTGGGTCAGTCTACCATTTCAGGTGGTTGGATGAATATCCTACATCTCCTAACCCTTCTTTCCTTCTTCCTCACCTCTTCTTCTTCCCCAACAAACCACCGCACGGGCCGTACGGATACTCCCAACATGCGGTTGGATAAACATACTCTATGAACGAAAATTATGTGTCAGCGATAGGATGGCTGGGTTTGGTTTGTTCACATGCGACAGCACGTGTCAGTGAGGGTGCGTTCCCTTGGTTGGGTTTGCGGCGTGCAGGAGCGACTGTGTGAGGGTGCGGTGCGACCGCGGCGTGCAGGAGCGACCTTGTGAGGGTGCGGTGCGACCGCGACAGCCGTGCGCAAGTGTACCTCCTTCTCATTTTGAAAAATTTAGGCAAGCTTGGCAAAAATGTGTGGCAAAGTTTGGCAATGCAAGGCCTAGACCCAAACAGGATAAGTGCGTACGTACTAGGAGTACTAGTGTTAAAAAAGAAAGGTGGGGTTTTCCTTCGCGGTATTTAATCAATACAAATCCTCGTTTCACGTGTCAATTAATGCGTATTTTTTCCTCCAAAGACCAAAGAGCTAACCATCTCACTCCTCATCGCTTGATTAATGCAGCGCCATGCAAACCAACCTTCTCACTTCCGCATGCATGCATGGGATATTAATGTCCTTGGTTGCTAACCCCATCAATTTTGCCTTGATTAGTGTTAGTGGCCCTTTGCAAATTGTAATTTTGATATACTGGCCTTGTGTACAAAAAAATGGAGGTAGTAACTATATTTGACTTCCTTCCCCATTGCGGTGACGTCGACGATATCTTTTTTTTGGTGGTTTGGCGAAGTGCGTTCGACAGAGAACACCATTGAGGGAGACCACGGTAAGTCGTTCGCAAGTGTCGCCTGCAAGCCGAGACAACCTCCTTATTTGCATCCAGGAAGTCCTTTACTAGTACTCCCTCCGGTCCTTTTTTCTTTGCGTCTAAGGTCCAGCCCGTATACCAAGGAGAGGAGCAATTAGCAAAAAATGGACTGTTTTGCCCCTAGATTCATCTGAGGAGACCCTGGTTGCATGCGAGATTGGCTCAGACTTTGCATGCATGTTGTCTCTCTCTCTCTCCCCTGTCCATCTCTCTGCACGCATGAGCCTCTCACTCTCTCTCCTGTTTCTGCATGCAAGCAGCTCTCTCTGCCTTGGGAAGATGCGAAGCACATGGGAAAGAGAGATGGGATTACTGCAGGCACGCATGCGGTGGAAAGGGATGGAGGGCCCGGTTGGAAAGAGCAGCGAAAAAATGCCAATGCACAGAGCATTGCGGGGAAAACGAAATTTTCTTAGACGTAAACAAAAAAGGACAGGAGGGAGTACTACTAGGAGTACTAGTGCGGTGAGATGGTTTCTCGAAGAAGACGATGGAGAAGCAGAGTCAGCGAAGAGTGAAATGATGGTTGCTTCGTCCGTGCTTTTGTGATTTAACGCCTCACTGCTTTGTGATTTTTGATAGAAGGGACAGGGAAGTAGACTCTGTGCTCTATACTGTACTACATGCGTCCAAGCATGGGAGAAAGAGGATAGACGTTGCATTTTTCTATTCCTTCAATCAATCAATCAGGGAGCGTTGGTTCCATCTTTTTGACTTTGGCAACACCGTCCACAATGGTTCCCACGATGCCAAAAGCTATTTTCACATTTGGCTACACATTGTGGATGCCCTTAACCGTACCACTTGGGTTTGCTCCTATGTGCTATCTATACAAATCTCAATTATATTGATCTAAAAAATTATAGAATCAAGATTAGTAAAAAGGAGGTGATTTTGCCGCGCGGATGGCGGGGGAGGTTTCTTATTTGAGCAATGCTACATCCACGTAATGGTTTACGTAAAGTTATGAACTGCTGTGATGTGGGACTATTTGATTGGATTAAAGGAGAGGATTAGGCCCACCCCACCTGAAAATCAGGGGGGCATAGATAGATTAGATGGAAAGTATACATAGAAGCTACGTAGCCCTTTGTAAGTCTAGGATTAGGCTTCTTATTTTCGGAGGGCGTTGTCCTGGCGGTTTGCTAACATGCGGTCCCACGTGTCAATGCTTTACCAAGCCGATTCGCGTCCCACATGAGGCAGAACAACGGCAGAAGCAACACGTGGTTAAGTTGAAGAAGATGAGGGAGAAGCGGATTCAGCAATGATTGAAATGATGGTTGCTTCGTCCCTCCAACTTAACTGCGAGGAAAGGTACAGCTTTGTGATTTGACGCCTCATTGCTCATTACTACACCGGCGCCATGACTGGGGTGCTTCACCCCGGCTGCTCTACACTGTATTCCGGTGGCACGTGGACCCGGTAGCTTGATGTCCGACATGTCGGCGAAAGGGACTAGAAGATTTATGAAAGCGAGCGCTCCACTCTTACGACGGAGGAGTAGACGACACGATGGCCCAGTGAACTGTCACTTGTACTGTATAGTACTGTAGTTTTGCTGTTTCACACGATCCATCAATACAAAACCGATTAAACAGGAAAGGGCAGGATTTTTCCCGCGCGGTAGATGATACTGGCCATACATTTCAAAGGGAATTTTAATGTATGCAAACTGAATAATCATAAGTAACAATATGATATCTAGTAAAACTAAAAACACATATGATTTATTGTGTTAGAGTGTAGTAGTAGTGCTGTATTGCATAGTTGTTAGATGTAACATGTGAGAACGTGTAGAGATGTAGTTTTGGAGGGCCTACAGAGAGAAAAGCATAATACGGTCACCGAACTTCAGAATAAGCTAATTACGATCACTACATACGTTTTACAGTGATTATACGGTCACTTGCTCACAGTTCAGCATCGGATTGCACTCTGTTGACCGTCCAAATAGTCTGCATGGTGCCATGTTGACTAGTTAAATTGACCACGTTCCTTGTGGGTCCCACCTGTCAGTTCGCATAGGCAAAAGGTTAGATAAACACAAATTTACGCAGGCGCGACAAGGCTCCAACCCGTGCGCGGGAATCACCTGGTTGCGTATGTGTCTGTCAGGGCCTGATGTGTGTGCATGCACGTGTAGGTTGAGAACTTGAGCATGAGAGTGTGTGTTGGTCGTGTGGTGTACTGGTGTGTGCATGCATGCGTGCGTGTGTGCGTGTGAGTGTTGCGTGCGTGCATGTGAGTGTTGCGTGCGTGCGTGGCTGCGTGTGTACGTGTGAGTGTTGCATGCGTGCGTGGGTGCATGTGTTTGTGTGAGTGTTGCATGGATGCAGTTCGTGTGCATGCGTGCGTGTGTGTATAATCACCACACCAGCTCATGTGTGTTAAAACAGACAGCTCAGCATACCAATACAAGGCCACCTTGTCCGTTGTGCCCGTGGTCATGACTTCAAACCACCATCCAAATATATTTTTGTCGTTTGTTTTCATTCTTACTAGCAAGATGCCCGTGCGTTGCACGTAACATCAAGATGCATTTGTATGACTTGTTTATCTTGTGAGAGAAAAGGATGAACGAGGGAAGGCCTTATTTGCAAATGTGGAGAGGTGTGTGGGTACCTTTTTGCAAAATTGCCATAGTTTCTTTCCTATCCGTCAGATATAAATCGGACGACCTATATTGCAGGATGGCAGGCACACCATCATCACCAACTCTGTTTTTTATATGAGTGTATTTCATGTATTTTATAAGAGTGTAGATGTAGAGTAGATACAAGTTGACAGGTGGGCACGATGGTAGTGAGATAATGTGATGCAACACTAGAGGTGCCACGTGGAGCGTTTAACTGGTCAACTAGTCATGTCATGAGCAAATACAGAGTTGTACGGTGAGCCTGTGACTATATAATAACCACTAAATGTAAATGGTGACCGTAATGAGTGGATTCTGAAGTCCAATGTGCATATCATGCTTTCGCTTCAAATAGAATGATCGTCATTTCATATATCGCGAGAGAAATATGAAACATGTGTGAATTTTCTGGGGGCTTACTTTTAGAGGACCTGGAGATAGTTTTGTGTGCATACGTGAAAGGGGCGTACACGGGGGTATGTGATAGAGAGAGAGATGCTCTTCGTTTCTCTTTATTATGACTAACTTTGTATATAGTATAAAAATATACAAATTCACAGTGCGGAATAAATATCATTGTGGGCACCATGCAATGCAAATTAGCGTTCGTACTCCTCCATATAACTTTGTAATGTTGTATATATGTAGAAACTCTAAAATAATTTATTGGCCACACTTTATTCAAAAGGAATGTTGTATGCGAAATAAACATGAAGAGAGGGCTTTTTAGATCAATGGGGTACGTGATGTAACATGTGTGGATGTGTAGTTGATGCATTTGGCAGGGCCTAGAGAGGTATGTGTGTGTATTACGTATTTGAGAGAGGCATGGATAGAGGGGCCGACGGGGGGCGTGGGAGAGATAGGACAAGAAATGAGAGTGGTCTAGAGAGAGAGAGAGGTATATGATGTCACGACAAGAGATTCCATTCCCTTGAGTGTGTATATGCAAGGGGGGGAATAGAGGCACCAGGAGAAATTTTTTGTGTGTGTGGTGTTTGTGTTGGTATGTCACCGTGTGAGGTCCGGTGGGTTGAGGTGAGGCCCTTCGTTCGGTTCCGTCCTACGCCACATTGGTCGGCCCGTGACGCATTTAGGAAGACCCATGGATGAATAGTCGTACAAGACAAAGATAGAAGAATTGTGAAGGACTCTGTTTCCACTGACAAAGCCGGCTAGGATTTGTAACCCTAGGTTCTCGGACTAAGGTAACCCCTTTATCTCTGATATTACTATTCATCCAACCTAACTTTAAGGGGCATCCTACAGAATGCTCTGCTAGAATCATACTCGTCGATTAGGAAGAGAGGTGTGAGACAATGCGTGAGAGACAGACGTAAAGATAATGTGCGTACATGAGACACGTAGGCAGGTCCATGTATATAGAAAGGGTCGATGAGGATTGTGCGTGTGTATGTTTGCGAGAGGAAGAGTGCTTGTGACAAAGGTTAGTGGAAACAGTTGTAAATGGTTACGAGAGGGAGGGAGGGTTATATCTAGAGCATGTGTGCGAGAAAGACACCTCGGGAGAGAGTGTGTGAGCATGTGTGAGAGACCACTGATAGAGAGTGAAACTACACGTAAAAGACTGCTCTACACATTGATTAAAGATATAAATTGTATCCAAATATTAGGATGGGATCATGATATTTGCAATTCACGTAAGGAGCGGTCATTGATCCATCAGACATCTAGATTCTATCGAATTTGAGCATGTCTATGTTATTATTTGACACAATTGATCCACATAGTTAGTATTTTGAACTCCAGACAATGCATCGCTTTGGCAATCGAATATAAACGTGAGTATAGTTCATGTTGTGTGCGTAAAGCACATTATACATACGAAAGTTACACAATGGACATTATAAATAGCTACCTATGAACTAGCATACATTTGAATTCAACTTAAGGTGGTTTAAAAAAATCGAATTCAACATCAAGTCCATTCAATATTTGAATTTGATATCATGGCATTTGTAAACCATACCTAAATTATGGGGGCACCAATCTTTGCTCTGATTTTGTACATAATAGCATATGTAGTCGTGTACAAAATAGATTCAAATTTAGCTCCTCCATTCCAAAATAATTGTAGTTATAGGATTTTCAAGTGTCAAAATTTCAAAAAGAAGCGGATAATTTAATGAGGTTTTCAAATATACAAGGTCAAATATAACGTTGTCTATTTAGGTCAATCCTCATAGTTCAAGAGTACTCTAAACGTGAATGCTTGTGTTTCAAAATTTCGAACGAAGCGCCTAAAGAGCCTCTACTCGCCCGAAACCGCGTGAGACCAATGTTTGGTAGTACAAGGAAATTACTTTTCTAATAACTCCGACCCGTGAAACCTACCGGCCCGACGTCCAAAGGTCTAAACCGGGGTAGGTTTGTAGCTTCATCTAGACGCCACACAACCGCATCCGAAAAACATTCATACACAATGGCCGCCTAAGCACACATGCGCACGGCCGAAATCGCTCCCTCCCACTATTTGGGACACCTTGGATTACCATCCTACCCCCGACCCACAGTAGGTCCGTAATTTAAGAGGGGGCAAAGTTTGTACTTTCCCCAAATTCCAAACAAGCGTGTCCCATCTTTTGTTCAAAAAAGCCAAAAACAAGCGCGTCCCAGACCGAAACATGGTTCCCCCCACCCGTCTGATTCCCCATTCGTACTCCGTGGGCGCCAAAACTACCTCTCCACCAGCCGCGAAACCCCGGCGTCCTCCGTCCGCGACCCCATCCCACCCATCAACCGCCGCCCTCCTCCATCACGCCGGAGCCGATACCCCAACATCGTCGTCCACCGCAACCTCAACCGCAACGCCCTCCGCGGCTAGTAGTTGAAGCCGAGGCCGAGCCGTCCGTACCCGAGCCAGTTCAACCACGCCGTCCTGCGCCTCACCGCTGCCGCTCCAACTTCGCCACCCTCCACCGCACCGGAGCTGTTCCTGCTACGCCGTCCTTCGCCGCCTCGGATCTGCTTCCCCTCCGCCGACATACGGCCACGGCAACACAGTCAACAATTTGGCCATGGGTTCGTCCAAGCCTGCACCCTCCAGAACATCGGTTTCCCCGGTAAAAAGAAGAAGATCGGCGCGAAATGTGGAGGTGAACACACCGGCAACCAAAAAAGGTACTCCTCTTCCCTTATTCGTGCAAATCTTACGTCTCTGCCTTGCACGGTATTCATCCCACAGAAGACACTAATTGACCACTTCTTCTTGATACTAGATGTTCCTAGTAAATCGCGATGCACAAGGTTTCTCCTCATATACTATTTCACCTTAGCAAGAGGTCCATCGCCCCCCTGAATTTCAATTTCTGACCAGTTGATTCCCAATTAACGGAAGCATTCCCCGGCGTAACAGGAGCTAGTACACCTATTACGCTAGGGAATCAGTGCCTTGGTGTTTATCTTAGGGGCGTGTGCGGCCTAGAGCTACTGGCGCCCGATCTGGAGGTCGGCCGGGATTAAAGGGATGGCCTGGGGCACTGCCAAGCACGGCGGTGGTGTGAGGTCGATGGGAGGGCGGGGCGACGGAGGCAGGGGTCTGGGCCGGTGGTCGCTGGCAGTTTGAGAAATATCGTCAACAGTGACTGGCGGGAGGTAGACGAAGGCCATCTGCCCGTTCCTTATAGATCGAACGGTTCATTAAAAAATCGACTGACCTATTTATTTTCAGTCGACTGTTATCTTAGATATGACCACATGTGGTGGTGTGCTGGAGGAGTACCTGCATTTCCTTTGCTCATATATTACAAAATCATACGGAGTAGAATCTAATTTTGTTTGCCATGCAATGTTGTAGAGCTATCATATGTCTCCTGTCATTTATTTTTCAGCCACCTGCTATCTGCTACTTTTACAGTGCACTAGTTCTGCACACACTTCACCCTTACTCTCACTATTGTGTTTTTATGCAAGGGTATTTCAGACTCTGCTGCCATGAGAGAAGCCAAAAAGAAAAGAGAGAAGTCGCTCCAGCTTCGTATGCGGGTAGGCAAGACACGTTACAGCGCTATAAAGGGTGCAGTGCCAGCAGATGGAGACGGTAAACGTAGCTCTGGAGTTGATGACCTCGCTTGCAATGAACCACCATCCCAGGTGCTTGCTTTAACTTCGCAGTTTCATATGTGGTTGCATGTTCCATATGGTGTCTAGCTTGTATTCGAAAGGCCGAAGTCGGTAAGATAAGGAAAGATATATTTTTTTTACATGAACCACCATCCCGTGAGCACCAGAAGACAAATAGCTAGTCAGGGCACTGGCCGAGCCAGTGACAAGCCTAGCAAAGATAGGCATCACCTGGAAGGCAACTAAAAAGCTTTGATGGTGGCGAAGCAGCCCGCCTCCCACCAGGCTCTCAGGTCCTAGATGATCATGCTCACCACTCCAGCCGGATGTCTAGCTTGTATTGCTTCCAATTTGGTTAAATTGCATCTGCTTAGCTTACACATTATACCTTTGAATATGACATGCCTTTCTGTTTTTGGTACATACTAGTACATCTGTGTATTGACCATGTTCTTACATCAAACTAATGTTCTTGTGTATCCCTCATCAATCACTTATGACGAGGCAGGCAGGCAAGGGGACTACTCCTCATTTAAAGAATGCAGCGTCAACCTCCCGACATGATTCTCAAGAAACATAAATGCTAGATGAAGATAGTGAACGTAGCTCTGTAGTTGATTAGAGCATTTCCCCTATACTAGCATCGCAGGTGCTTGCTCTAACTTGGCAGCGTGATATGTGGTTGCATGTTGCATATGGTGTCTAGATTGTAATTCTTCCAATCTGGTTAAACTGCATGTGCTAGTCTGCTTAGCTTATACATTATACCTGTTAATGTGACATGCCTTCCTGTATTTAGTACATAGTAGATCTGTCTATTAATCATGTCCTTACATAAAACTATTGTTTTTTTGTATCCGGCATCAATCAACATGACGAGACACCTTTAGTATATGCAGTGCGATATTAGTTGCATCTTTCATATGATTTATAGCATGCGCTGCTTCTAATTTGTTGAAATTCCATTTATGATGGGACGCTTTTAACTTGGCAGAGTCATATTGGTTGCATCTTTCATGTGGTGTCTAGCTTGCATTGCTTCTTATTTGCTAGAATGGTTTCTTCTTAGTTTACACAAATAGTTGTGAACATGCCATGTCGTCCTATTTTTTGTACATATTCCATCCTGGTATCATGTGTTTTCCTTACATCA
Organism: Triticum urartu; assembly: GCF_056163025.1. Taxonomy (NCBI): domain Eukaryota; kingdom Viridiplantae; phylum Streptophyta; class Magnoliopsida; order Poales; family Poaceae; genus Triticum; species Triticum urartu. Next base: position 534,578,770 of record NC_141874.1, read on the forward strand.
AAGTAGTGATTGTCAGTATCATGCATGAATGAGTTCTGAAGAGAGAATTTTATTGCTTTTTCTTGTCGGTTTTACTTGACAATTCAAAATCAATAAAGCGGAAGGAAGTTAGCAAGGCATCGGATAAAGGTGCTCCTTCCGAACGGAGGGCCTCTGCAGTTTCTACTCCTCCACACCCCCAAGATGATTTCCAAGACAACACATGCATAGACACTCAACAAAGTTGTGTTTATGATGAGCACGTCTCCCCTAGTGCAGCATCACCGGTGCTCCCTCTAACTTGGCACTATTATATGTGATTGCATGTTATGTGTGATGTCTAGCTTGTATTACTTCTAATTTTGTTGAATTCCATCTTCTTGCTTTACAAATTATACTTGAATAAGACACGTGTTCCTGATTCTAGAACATACAATATCTATCTATCACACCATGTTCTTACATCAAATTACTATTGTTGTGTAACATGCAACAATCACTTATCATAAGACATGTTTGACTTTGGAGTGTGATATAGGTTACATCTCACATTCTTTTCTAGCTTATACTACTAATTTGTTGAAATGGCACTTATGACGAGACAGTTTTAACTTGGTAGAGTGATATTCATTGCATCTTTCATATGGTGTCTAGCTTTCATTGCTTCTAATTTGTTGAAATGCCTTCTCCTTAGTTTACACATCATAAGCTGTGAATATGCAGTGTTGTGAATATGCAATGGCACTAATGACGAGAGACCTCTAACATGGTAGTGTGATGTTGTTTGCATCTTGCATATGATTTATTTCTTATACTGCTTCACATTTGTTTAAACGTCATTTATGATGAGACATTGTTAACTTGGCAGAGCCATATTTGTAGCATCTTTCATATGGTGTCTACCTTCCATTGCATTGCTTCTAATTTGGTGAAATGTCTTCTTCTTAGTTTACACATCATAGTTCTGGTTATCTCTTCCATCCTGTTTTTCATACATATTACATCCTCCTATCATGTGGTTGTCTAACATCAAAGTTCAGTTCGTCTGCATCACGCATCAATTTGTTCTAAAGAACTAAATTGTTATTCGTTTTTCTTGTCGGCTTGACTTAACATGGCACAGAGAAAGAGGAAGAAACATGGAATGGCAGGGAATGAGAAGCAGATGAATCTTGCAGATTCTGCTGGTACTGATGGTGCAATAGAAGGTCAAAGTCCAGCGGAAAATTCTACAAACACGGCATCCCATGCTACACGAGTTGCAAAAAAGCCAAACAGAAACAAATAGTTGCCACCAAACAAGCAGAGACAGCCCTAGTTCTTGCAACACCTACCACAGTACTACCAGCTGCACAACTTACTCATGTGTCAACTGAGCTAGCAGCACATTCCCAAGCTCCCTTGCCACCTGGCACTACTTCCCAAGCACTCTTGACACAAGACGAGTTGGCAATATCAGATGAACCTTGTGAGCTTCAACAACAAGAAGGTAGTTGCTGGAGTCAAGTTACAGTTGCATGCTTCTTTATATGTAGTCTCACAGTTTGATGTACACTAACACTTCCTATGTTCATTGTTGGACTAGCACCTAGGCGCAAGAGGAAACAAACATCAGGGATAATGGTCGATAGGTTAACTAAATCTAGAGGAGGAAGAATGGAGATCCGTTTTGAGGCAGGTTTAAAAAGGCCACGTGATGCTACAGAGTCAGCCAAGTTAGTATCAGAGGCAGCGGTTGCCGTTAGGTTTCATGGACGTATCCTCCCAACATGGATTTAGTACAGGAATGACAAAGACGAAACCTAGTTCAACACCTTCCTCGACCATTTATCTATAAGTATGGTTATGTATGGGAACTAGTAATATCGTCTTGCTCTGTCCCATACTTTCTAGGTTGCTGATAATGAGACTCCCATAATTTTCAACAGATGAGGTTCAAGTTGGATAGCCAAGATGATGCAACCAGACAAGCTTGCACCCATGTTTTCAAGTCTGATCTGCGACAGTATCGGCATAACTTGAGGAAAACTCACTTTGAAGGCAAGGCTAACAGTGAACTTTCCCAAACATCTCCAGTGGAAAATATATCGGATGAAGACTGGAGGGGCCTTGTTAAACACTGGTCTGATCTGAAGTATCAGGTACATTATATATATGTAATCAGATCACATGTTGAAGTCCTATTTACGCATGTGCCACACAAATCTATCTTCTTGTAGGTGAACTGTTCAAAGAACAAGGCCAACCGTACGAAAGTGAAATTCCAACAGACGACAGGATCTCGTAGCTATATTGCACACTGCGAGGCTCTTGTAATTAGCTGATGTTTCACTCTTTTTGATGTACCATATTATCAGATCTATATTGACTTGTTCGAAATGCAGAGGAAAGCCCGCAAGGACCAAAAAGTACCTGAACCAAATTCTGTGGAAATTTCAAGGACTGTCACACCAGCAAGAAGAAGGGCATGACTACACCAGTCAAAGCCGCTGTTGTAAGTCCTTAATCCTCATTCCTTTTAACTACTACTTACTCTGACTTGTGCCTTGAACTGCATGGTTTGCAGCCAATGTCTATTACTATTTTCAATTTTATACACAATTGTCTTAGCGTATCATTGCACCTTACAAGGTTTAAAAGAGAGGAGTGATGTTCCTTTGATCTTGATTCGTAATCTAGTTCCATGCTAGACTTGCCCACACAATGTTACAATTGCCTGTTTGTCTGTTCTCAGTTGTTTTGTGATATGAATGATGTCATACTATGCTTACCGTATTATAAACTTCGTCTCTTTATCCTTAGCCCTCAATACAATGTGAAGAAATAGACAATACATTAGCGATGGTACATGGTCATATGTTTGGAACATGGTTTTATTATGTACTTTGCAATAAAATACAACTAATATTTTATATGGGTTCACCAGAATAAGTTCTGTATATAGACCAAAGCTATTTTGTTTGGTTTTGCTGCCTCCTTAATATCTTCTGTTCTGGTACTACTAATGTAAAACCTCAACTTTTCAGCGAGCTATGGAAAAAATGGTGGAACCGCCACCTTCTAAAGGTGGTGAGGCAATTATAACCGCAATGTCAGCTCTTGCTGTAGTGGGTCAGTACCTGTCCACTAACAGTGCCAAAAAGCACGTTCCTGCGTAATACTGGGTTGGTTGTTAAGGCAATATCGTCCAAAGTGCCTCATGATCAATATATGCAAGCTCAAAGCAATGTTGTATCTACGCTCCAGACACAAGTCCATTCCCTAACAGAGACCCTTTGTGAAACAAGGAGAAACATTGCTCAATGTCGTCAAGATATGCATGGTTTTGAAACCAGACTATCAGACATTTGCTATGTTGTTCAGGAGCCTAGGGGAAATGAAGGCGAGGGTTATGGTGCTCCATCGGACAATACAGCATGAAAACGTAACAGTCAGGTCAAATGAACTGAGCTTCTGAACTTCTGGTGGTGCATTTATCTGCTAGACTGTTAAGTTTTATGCCAACCTTCCTTTTGTTATATAGTTGTAATTTGTTTTGGTGCGATACAAAATTTATTCTTAACATGCATCCATCGGCTGAAGAAAACAGCAAGCCATTTTTGTATAGTGTAGGGTGTTCCCTATATTTGCACTGGTGGCAATCTTTGATGTCGAGTGGATGTAATTTGTGCAATCGCCTTAATAGCCTAGCGTTAGTTTCGGCCTTATTTATTTCCTAGTCTTCTTTTTCCCTGGTTTGCTAGTGGCCGCAACTACCATGGGCCATATAGGGGTTGTAGGACCCATGGGTCTCCTACGGGCCGTCGATAAATGGGCCTGTAATCGGTGGGCCTCGGGCCGTCGGATAAATGGGTCTACATGGGCCGTAATCGAGCGTAATTGCTATCGGCCCAGCACGGTAACAAGCCGTTAACAGGCCGTAGGACAGCAAAGGCTTAATTCTGTCACAGGCATAACGGGTCATTAATGGGCCAGAATATAGGACGGGCTGGAAACGGTGCAACGGGTTAACAGGCCAGAAACGGGCTGACTCTTGCCATGGGCCGAATTTGGCCCATTAGGGTAACAGGCCAGTAACGGGCCGACTCTTGCCATGGGCCGAATTTGGCCCATTAGGGGAATAGGCCAGTAACGGGCTGACTCTTGCCATGGGCCGAATTTGGCACATTAGGGGAACATGCTAGTAACGGGCCGGAAGTAATCGAGGGCCGAAAAGGAGCCCAAGAACGTATGGGCCGTCAATAGGCCGAAAGCTAACACGGGCTGGACACGACCCATGTAAATCACGGGCCGTTAATGGGTATAAAGAAAATTACTGTTCATTATGGGCTAGAGTCACCGTGGGCCTATAAAGGGCCAAAAGATACGAAGGCCTCATATGGGCCGAAAGACGTCGTGGGCCATACATGGGCCAAAAGTAAAATGGGCTGGTGTTATATTCGATGGCCCACATGACGTTGTTGGGCCGATTTCCTTTAGGGCCTAACGGGCCGTGAGTTAACGGGCCGTAAAATGGGCTATTTGCGAAGAGACCGTTAACAGGCTTTTCATGGGCCATCCCGTTAACTTTTGACCAAGTCAAACGGGCCGGCTTTGTAAGCTAAATGGGCCAGTGGTGGGCCGTGGCACGTGTCGACATATCACAGGCGCCTATCTGACCCACTGACGAGCTGACACATGTTTCGTCCGGCCAATAAGAATTTTACACGTGGAAATTTCCCATTGGTCGGGGCTGTTAACGGGTTATCGGATCCAAAACCCGACCCGATAGCTTAACGGCGTTCCATTATGGTGGATGCCACGTGTCGGTCGCCCTTGACGAAAGCACTTCTGTGACGCGCGATTTATCGTCATGGAAGTGGACACTCCGTGATGATAATTTTGGTAATGTCATGGAACACTTCTACGACGGCACAGGTATGACTATCTTGATTCTGTCATGAATTTGTCATGGATGTACATGCATGACAAAAAACGCGACCTACTGTGACAAACACGTATCATCACGGAAGTGTATTTTTTTGTAGTGCAGAAAATGAAACCAGTATGGGCCCAGAGGGGCGTGTATCGAACTGTGGTTCTTGGTTAATGCAACGTGCGTGTTATTCCCATGCCATGCTGTTATTTTGCGTAGAGATAACCTGACCTGCCGTGTTGGGGACGCCCCTTCCTTCACGAGATATCTGCGTTTGCTCAGGAACTGCAAGAATTTGTTAGGGAGTGCGCTAGAGGATTTTGCCGTTCACCCGAACCTTTACTTGGCGCTTTGCATCGCGGTACCCGAGGGGCATGGATTTAGGAGAGTTGCGCTAGCTTCCAGGCTCGAACGAGGGTGACTCGCGAGAAGGAAGAGAGAAGGAAAAGCTCGCGAGGGCATCTGCCTAGCCCCCTCGCGAGGTATGCGAGAGAGAGAGAGAGATCACGGGTAAACCAGAGCCGAAAAACACGGTAAAAGGTGAAGGAACCAAATCAGCAAGGAGCGCCAAAGGCAAACTCGATTAAGGAAAAGCAAGCCAACTACGGAAAGCAAATGAAAAGCCGCGTCCGGCACCTAATCTAGTCTTCAAGTCTTCTCACCAGTGTGGAGCTAAGTGCTGTCCACTAGGCGTGGGAGGGAGCCCCAGGGCCTGAGGCCGGCGCTCCTGAGACTCCGGGGCGTGTACAGCCCCAACTCATTATTACGTGAGAGTGTCACGGGCGGCGATTCTTCACAGGCACCGGGCCTTGCTTCACAGGCTCTGGGCCTTTCTTCAAAGACTCTGGGCCTTGCTTCACAGGCACTGGGCCTTGCTTCACGGGCTCTGGGCCTTGCCTCACAGGCACTGGGCCTTGCTTCACAGGCTCTCACAGGCACTGGGCCTTGCCTCACACGCACTGGCCTTGTCTCATGGGTAGAACTTCCGGAGGTGCTGGATGTTCCACGCGTTTTGGATAGGTGTCCCCTCTTGTGTCTCCAAGAACACGGTGCCAGGCCTGGAGATGTGGACGACCCTGAACGGGCCCTCCCACATGGTTGAGAGCTTATGCAAGCCTTCCCTGGAGAGGACCCGCCTCAGGACCAGGTCACCCGTCTCGAGCGTCCTGGAGCGAATGTTGCGGCAGTGGTAGCGCCGCAGCGCTTGCTGGTACCTTGCTGCCCTTAATGCAGCTTCGTGACGACGTTCCTCCCCCAACACGAGATCCATCCCCCGCATGGCGTCCTGCTACGTTTCGTCAAACACCAGGACCCGCGCGAAGCGATGCCTGACCTCGTGAGGGAGGACTGCTCCAGCTCCGTAGACGAGGAAGAATGGAGTCTCGCCCGTTGGCTTGGTAGCGGTGGTGCGGATGGACCATAGCACGGACTGGAGCTCGTCATGCCAGCCCCTGCCGCAGGCCTCCAGCTTCTTCTTGAAGGTCCTGGTCTTGAGGCCCCTCAGGACCTCAGCGTTGGCGCGCTCAGCCTGACCGTTGCTCCTGGGGTGGGCTACCGAAGCGTAGCAGATCTGCGTTCCAAGGTTAGCACAGTAGGTTTTAAAGAGGTTACTAGTAAACTGCGAGCCGTTATCTATGATAATGCGGTTGGGGACCCCGAAGCAGCTCACGAGGCCCTTGATGAACTTGGCAGCAGAGCAGGCTGGAATGGTTCGGACGGCTTCCACCTCTGCCCACTTGGTGAACTTATCGATGGCGACGTAGAGATAGCTGTAGCCCCCTGGTGCTCTTGCGAACGAGCCTAGGATGTCTAGCCCCTAGACCACGAACGGCCACGTGAGCGAGATGGTTTGGAGGCCCTGAGCAGGCTGGTGGATTTGCTTGGCATGGAATTGGAAAGCTTCGCAGGACTTCACCAGCTCAGCTGCATCGTTGAGTGCTATAGGCTAATAGAATCCGCTGCGGAAGGCCTTGCCAACGAGGGTCCATGATGACGAGTGATGTCCATAGTCCCCACCGTGTATGTCAGCCAGCAGCTCACTCCCTTGATCGCTGGAGATGCAGCGCAGCGTGACGTCGTTCGGCTGTTTCCTGTACAACTCGCCGTCTTGAATGCAGTATGCAGTGGCCTATCTGGGAACGTGCTCCGCATCCTCTTCCTTCTCCGGCAGTGTCCCATGCATCAGGTACTCCCTGAACTCCTTGGTCCAGCACTCCTCCTAGGGCTCGAGCGTCAAGAGCAGCCGAGCTCCTGAGGTTGGGCCGCAATCTGGGGCTCCTGAGGCCGGGGGCTGAGGGAGCTCCTCCTGAGGCTGAGTCGTCCTTGAAAGAGGCGGCGTAGCTGACGGCTTGAAGAGTCGCTCTTCGAAGACGCCGGGCTTTTGCGGTTACCGCTTGGATGCTCTCTTAGCGATGTCGTCGGCTTCCTTGTTGGTGCCCGGGGGCACGTGCTGCAGCTCCAGGCCTACGAATTGCTTTTCCATTTTGCGCACCTCAGCAAGGTAGGCCTCCATGTGCTCATCCTTTGGTTCGTACACTTTGTTGGAGAAGTTGACGAGGAGCTGCGAGTCGCCCTTGACGGTAAGGCGCCCCACCCCCATAGCCGCCGCAGCCTTCAGGTCGGCTATGAGGCCCTTGTATTCTGCGATATTGTTGGAGACCTTCTCGCCATGCTAAAAGCAGAGTTGCATGGTGTAGAAAAGCTTGTCCTGAGTGGGCGAGATGAGCACTGCTCCAGCCCCCGCGCCCTGGTGCGCAAAGGCGCCATCAAAATACATGACCCGGCCGTCTGGCGCCTCACTTCGTGGGGAGGTGGACCGGTCTTCTCCTTCCTCAAGAGCCGGGGCATCTATCCATTCTGCCACAAAATCGGCGAGCGCGGCTCCCTTGATGACCCTGGTGGTGCTAAACTCCAGCTGAAATGCTTGCAACTCGATGTTCCATTCGGCAACCCTTTCGACTGAGTTTGGGCTCCTGAGTATCCTCTCCAACAGGTAAGACGAGACGACCCTGATGGGGTGCCCCTGGAAGTAGTGCCGCAGCTTGCGCGAGGCCACCAAAAGTGCGAGCAGGAGCTTCTACAGCATGGGGTAGCGCGCCCTCGCATCCCGCAGTACAGTGCTGACGAAGTACACCAGGTGCTCCACGAGGGCCGGTACACTGTTGAGGCTCGAGTCCCACGTAGATTGCGGCATACCCTGAGGTGATGGGTCTCCTGAGACCTGACCGCCCTCAGGAGCTTCCGCGATGTTGCTCTGCTGAGCTAGGTCCTCCGCCGCTGATGGTTTTGCTGCACCTCTATGGCCTCGTGCTGCATCAGCTCTACCCTTGTCTTGACGCTCCTCCCGAACCACCACCAGCGCCGCGCTGGCGGAGTACGGGGTGGCGGCAAGGTAGAGCAAAAGAGGCTCGAGAGGCCGCGGTGCCACCATCACCGAGGGGCTGGTGAGGTATTTCTTGAGATCTCGGAAGGCCTGGTCGGCCTCCGGGGTCCACTCGAAGGGGCATTTCTTCTTCATGAGCTTAAAGAAGGGCAAGGCGCGCTCGCCTAGCTTAGAGATGAAATGCCCTAATGCGGTCACCCGTCCTGCTAGCTTTTGCATCTCCTTGAGGGTCTATGGTGGGCTCATGTCTTCGATGGCCTTGATCTTTTCCGAGTTCGCCTCGATCCCTCTATGGGATACGAGAAACCCTAGCAACTTGTCGGATGGGACGCCAAACACACACTTCTCCGGGTTGAGCCTCAAGTTCACTTGGCGCAAGCTCTCAAAGGTCTCCTCCAAGTCTTTAATCAACGTCCTCGCCTCGCGAGACTTGACCACTATGTCATCAACGTAGGCCTCTGTGTTCCTGCCGAGCTGCAGCCCCAAGGCGATGTGCATCAGCTGCTGAAAGGTTGCGCCATGTTGCGAAGGCCGAAAGGCATGCAGGTGTAGCAGTACACCCCACATGGTGTCAAGAAGGCCGTCTTCTCCACATCCTCTACCGTCATCTTGATCTGATGGTATCCAGAGAACACATCCAGGAAACACAACAAATCGCACTCGGCGGTGGATTCGACGATTTGATCGATGCGCGGAAGGGGGAACGGGTCTTGGGGGCAGGCTTTTTTTAGGTTGGTGAAGTTGACGCACATCCATTCCCTCCCGCCTTTCTTCGGTACTACAACGGGGTTCCCCAGCCATTCGGGGTATCGAACTTCCCGGATTGTACCTGCCGCCTCCAGCTTGCGTGTCTCTTGGACGATGAAGGCCTGCTTCTCAGTGGACTGCCGTCTTGCTCGCTGCTTCATGGGGCATACGTTGGGGCACACCTTTAGATGATGCTGGATTACCTCTCTCGGGACCCCTACCAGTTGACCGGGATCCCACGAGAATATCTCCTTGTTCGCGCGCAAAAACCTTACCAAAGCTTCTTCTTGCCCCGGGTTAAGGCCGGTTCCTATGGTGAAGGTGGCTCCTGAAGACCCATCCTCGTTGACCGGCACCTGCTTGGTCTCCTCCTTGTCTTGGGTGAATAGCTGCTTTTTCTTGGTGTGAGCGGCCTCCTTGGCCTCCGGCGCACCGGCGCCGGCTAGCTGCGTGGCTGCCGTGGTCTTGAAGGTGAGCCTGAGCGCCATCACGGCCTCCTTAGCAACCCCTTGGATGGTGAGGACGCCCTTGCTCCCTGGCATCTTCATGAGGTTGTAGGCCGGGTGAGTTGCCGCCATGAACTGAGCAAGGGCCGGGTACACGAAGATGGCATTGTACGGGAGACAGAAGCGGGCGATGTCAAAGTCCACCAGCTCGGTGCGATAGTTATCCCACGTACCAAAGGTGACAGGGAGGCGGATCTGCCCCAAGGGATGAGCAGCTCCACCGCGCACTCATGTGAAGGGCTTGCTGAGGCCGAACCGTTCGAGCGGCACATGAAGAAGGCTAAAAGCTTCCACGGAGAGCAAGTTGAGGCCGGCGCCGCCGTCGATGAGGGTCTTGGTGATGGCCACGTTGCAGATGGTGGGCGTGTAGAGCATCGGAAGCATCCCTAAGCCGGCAGTGGAGCCGGGGTGGTCTTCCGAGTCAAAGGTGAGGTCGGCTTCCGGCGCGGCCCAACCCAGCGGAGCCCCTGGGCGCTTGCAGGCGGCCCCAATCTGACGGAAGAAAGGCTTGACGTGGTGATCTGAAGGAGGTGCTTGGGAGCCGCCCAGCAGTGCCGCGACTGCGTGGTGTGCCGGCGCCGCCTAGTGCGCAGTGAAGAGGTCACGGAGTTCCCCCGGGACGTCAACGTGGATCCTGGGAGGTCGAGCAGCCAAGCATGCGGCTCACCAGCGAGGGTCATGGGGAACAAGTTTGCCATGATCTTGTCGTCACCTCCGGCTTGGAGGACGGCCTCCTCGTACGCTAGCAGGAACAGCGACGGGTTTGTCGCGCCGTCGTAACGCCGCGGCATCTCCAGCATGAACTTGACCGGCCACTGCACTCGCCGCAGAGCGGGGGCCAGGGCTCGGTACCCAGACTCCCTGCTGTTGGCGTCAGTCATGGAGGTCGGTGGCGGGGCACCTGCCATGGGAGCGCGGTGCGGCGGTACAGGGCGCTATTTGATGGAGAGAAGCTCCGGCACACCCCTACCTGGCACGCCAAATGTTGGGATGTGGGGTTCCGGCAAACCCTTAAGGTTCGAACACTAGGGCACGCGCGAAGTCTTTCCCTCCAACAGATCTACGCTCTAGCTCGCTAAGATCTTGCAGATGAACTCGACGAACTCACAACATAGAAGGACACAGGGTTTATACTGGTTCGAGCCACCGTTGTGGTGTAATACCCTACTCCAGTGTGGTGGTGGTGGATTGCCTCTTGTGCTGATGATGAACCATACAAGGGAAGAACGGCCTCTTGAGGTTGAGGCATTCTTGAGCTCGGTGAGCTTGTGTGTGGGGGTGGTCTCTCTCCTCTAGCTAAGATGATGTATCCCCCTCACTCAGATGAGGTGATCCCCCCTCCACTGTTGTGGCTAGTCCTATTTATAGAGGCCCTGGTCCTCTTCCCAAATATCGAGCGGGAAGGGTGCGAACAATGGCGGGCTAATTTGAAGGGGGATAACTAGTACAAGCTATCCTGACAAAAGTAGTCTTCGCCTGCACAAAGTTCTGGTGGTGACGCTGCCTTGGGCTCCACAATGACCTCCGCCTTGCAGTCCGTGGTCTTGGTCTTGTTGCACCGGAATGGCAACCTTTGCCTGAGGCCTCGGTACTCCGCGGCTGTGCTTGCCCACTTTGCACCAAAGAGGAAACAAGGACGCTGTGCGCGCTGGCGCCCGCCTGGCGCTCGCCTGGTGCCGATCGTCATGGCTCACGTCATGAGAACCTCGTGAGGTTTGCCTTGCCTTGATATCTCCGCACCTTGTGAGCCTGCCTAGCTAGGCCACTCCAGAGGAGGTCTTGCGTCGTCCGCCTCGCGAGGCTTGGCCCCTCGCGAGGGTCTTGGGTGCTTTGTTGCTGAAGACGGGCCGTACAGCCTGCTGGCTCAGCCACGCAGCAGGCCGCAGGCAGGCAAGTCTGGCGACCCCCGTTTCTAGAACGCCGACAAATACCCACGTGATCCTAATACAAATTGAGTGAAAAGGATACAAGAGTGGAAAAACAACTACGTCACGAGTCCTCACCAGAGCGACGAAGGGGTTGAGGATTAAAAAGAATTCCTACTCTCCGATATATAACTAGACTCAAAATAGTTTTATTTCTAGACTCAACAACGTTAGCGGTTCGGTCAATCAAGGGGGCTCCTGTGGTCGGTAAGGCTCTAATACCAACTTGTAGCGCCCAAGATGTGATTCTATCACAATCAAGTGATGAATTCATATTGGGGCACAACCGCATTTTGAGTGCATACCAAGGTGGATATCATTACAACATACCATGTATTGAATAGATGAGAATACAAGATAAAGACTTACACGCGCCACAAGCTACAACATGAATAGAACAGTTCATCAATACATAGCAATCATCATACAGAAGAGCAGGATCCGACTACGGATGAAATCAAACAAAAAAGAAGAACGACATCCACCCTGCTAATCCCAGGCTCCTGACCCGGAACCTATCCCTTGATCGAAGAAGAAGAAACAAAAGAATTCCAAAACAAGCAAGAATCGCTCTCACGTCAAAGCTTCGCTTTACCTGTACCTGCAATTGTTGTTGTAGTAATCTGTGAGCCACGAGGACTCAGCAATCCCATTAGCATGGGTATCAAGACTAGCAAAGCATAATGGGTAGGGAAAGGATAAGTGGCGAGGTTGAAGCAGCACTAAGCATTGTATGGTGACTAACTTACGAGTACAAGAATAATATGAGAAACTACGCAAACAGTCGCAAACTAGCAATGATCAAGAAGTGATCCTGAACTACTTATGTTCAAACATAACCCCACCGTGTTCTCTTCTTGACTCACTCAAAAAGATACAGTCATGGTTACACACGCGGTTGGTGTATTTTAATTCGAATCTAGTGTCAGGTTCTCTACAACAGGATATTAAAAATTCCCATCTGCCACATAACCGCGGGAACGGATCTCGAAACTTTAAACCCTGTAGGGGTGTCCCAACTTGGTCCATCACAAACTCCCATGATCAACGGAGGAAAATCCTCCTCCGGGAACAACCCGATCAAGCTTGGAATCCTGGTTCACAAGACATTTCGACAATGGTAAAACAAAACCAGCAAGACCTCCTGACGTGCCGACACCATGATAGTAGTCGCGCGTATCTCGTCTCAGGCCACGATCGGATGGGACATCCTGTTGGGGAACGTAGTAATAATTCAAAATTTTCCTATGTGTCACCAAGATCAATCTAGGAGATGCTAGCAATGAGAGAGAGAGGGAGTGCATCTTCATACCCTTGAAGATCGCTAAGCGGAAACGTTACAAGAACGCGGTTGATGGAGTCGTACTCGCGGTGATTCAAATCGAGGAAGATCCGATCTAGTGTCGAACGGATGGCGCCTCCACGTTCAACACACATACAGCCCGAGGACGTCTCCTCCTTCTTGATCCAGCAAGGGGAGAGGAGAAGTTGAGGGAGAACTCCAGCAGCACGACGGCATGGTGATGGAGGAGCTCGTGGTTCTCTCGCAGGGCTTCGCCAAGCACTACGGAAGAGGAGGAGGAGTTGGAGAGGGGGAGGGCTACGCCAGGCGAAGGGTGTGGCAGCCCTCCCACCCCCTCACTATATATAGGGGAAGGGGAGAGGGGGAAGGCTCCCTAGGGGTGGCGTCTAGGGCAGATTGGATCACCCTAGGGAAACCCTAGGGAGACTTGCCCCCCAAGCCAAGCAGGTGGAGGCTTGCCTACCAAGACAGGTGGAGGCACCCCACCTCCCCAAGTAACATGGGAAAGGGTGTGGGGGCACACAGACCCTTAGTGGGCTGGTTTGCCCCCTCCCCTTGGCCCATGAGGCCCTGCAACACTTGCTGGGGGTCCCGAAACACCTTTCGGTCATGCTGGCCATAGCCCGGTACCCCGGGAACACTTCCGGACTCCAATACCCATCGTCCAATATACCGATCTTCACCTCCGGACCATTTTGGAACTCCTCGTGACGTCCGGGATCTCATCCAGGACTCTGAACTACCTTTGGTAACCACATACTATTTCCCATAAGAACTCTAGCGTCACCGAACGTTAAGTGTGTAGACCCTACGGGTTTGGGAACCATGCAGACATGACCGAGACCTCTCTCTGGCCAATAACCAATAGCGGGATCTGGATACCCATGTTGGCTCCCACATGTTCCACAATGATCATATCAGATGAACCACGATGTCGGGGATTCAATCAATCCTGTATACAATTCCCTTTGTCCATCGGTATGTTACTTGCCCGAGATTCGATCGTCAGTATCCCTATACCTTGTTCAATCTCGTTACCGGCAAGTCTCTTTAATCGACCGTAACGCATGATCCCGTGGCTAACTCATTAGTCACACTAAGCTCATTATGATGATGCATTACCGAGTGGGCCCAGAGATGCCTCTCCGTCACACGGATTGACAAATCCCAGTCTCAATTCGTGCCAACTCAGCAGACACTTTCGGAGATACCTATAGTGCACCTTTATAGTCACCCAGTTACGTTGTGACGCTTGATACACCCAAAGCATTCCTACAGTATCCGGGAGTTGCACAATCTCATGGTCTAAGGAAATGATACTTGACATTAGAAAAGCTCTAGCAAACAAACTACGCGATCTTGTGCTATGCTTAGGATTGGGTCTTGTCCATCACATCATTCTCCTAATGATGTGATCCCATTATCAATGACATCCAATGTCCATGGTCAGGAAACCACAACCATCTATTGATCAACAAGCTAGTCAACTAGAGGCTCACTAGGGACATGTTGTGGTCTATGTATTCACACATGTATTACGGTTTCTGGTTAATACAATTATAGCATGAACAATAGACAATTATCATGAACAAGGAAATATAATAATAAATATTTTATTATTGCCTCTAGGGCATATTTCCAATAGTCTCCCACTTGCACTAGAGTCAATAATCTAGTTACATTGTGATGAATCGAACACCCATAGAGTTCTGGTGTTGATCATGTTTTGCTCATGGAAGAGGTTTTGTCAACGGATCTGCGACATTCAGATCCGTATGCACTTTACAAATATCTATGTCTCCATCTTGAATGTATTCACGAATGTAGTTGAAGCGACGCTTGATATGCCTGGTCTTCTTGTGAAACCTGGGCTCCTTGGGAAGGGCAATAGCTCCAGTGTTGTCACAGAAGAGAGTCATCGGGCCCGGCGCATTGGGAATTACTCCTAGGTCGGTGATGAACTCCTTCATCCAGACTGCTTCTTGCGCTGCCCCCGAGGCAGCTATGTACTCCGCTTCACATGTAGATCCCGCCACGATGCTTTGCTTGCAACTGCACCAGCTGACTGCCCCACCATTCAAAATGTACACGTATCCGATTTGTGACTTGGAGTCATCCAGATCTGTGTCGAAGCTAGCATCGATGTAACCCTTTACAACGAGCTCTTTGTCACCTCCATAAATAAGAAACATATCCTTAGTCCTTTTCAGGTACTTCAGGATATTCTTCACCGATGTCCAGTGTTCCATGCCGGGATTACTTTGGTACCTCCCTACCAAACTTACGGCAAGGTTCACATCAGGTCTGGTACATAGCATGCCATACATAATAGACCCTATGGCTGAGGCATAGGGGATGACACTCATCTTTTCTCTATCTTCTGCCGAGGTCGGGCATTGAGCCGTGCTCAATCTCACACCTTGTAATACAGGCAAGAACCCCTTCTTGGACCGATCCATATTGAACTTCTTCAATATCTTGTCAAGGTATGTGCTTTGTGAAAGACCAATGAGGCGTCTCGATCTATCTCTGTAGATCTTGATGCCTAATATGTAAGCAGCTTCTCCAAGGTCCTTCATTGAAAAACACTTATTCAAGTAGGCCTTTTATGCTTTCCAAAAGTTCTATATCATTTCCCATCAATAGTATATCATCCACATATAATATGAGAAATGCTACAGAGCTCCCACTCACTTTCTTGTAAACACAGGCTTCTCCATAAGTCTGCATAAACCCAAATGCTTTGATCATTTCATCAAAGCGAATGTTCCAACTCCGAGATGCTTGCACCAGCCCATAGATGGAGTGTTGGAGCTTGCATACCTTATCAGCATTCTTAGAATTGACAAAACCTTCCGGCTGCATCATATACAATTCTTCCTTAAGAAAACCATTAAGGAATGTCGTTTTAACGTCCATTTTCCATATCTCATAATCATATAATGCGACAATTGCTAACATGATTCGAACGGACTTCAGCTTCGCTACGGGTGAGAAGGTCTCATCGTAGCCAACCCCTTGAACTTGTCGATGGCCCTTAGCGACAAGCCGAGCCTTATAGATGGTCACGTTACCATCCGCGCTAGTCTTCTTATTAAAGATCCATTTATTTTCTATGGCTTGCCAATCATCGGGAAAGTCTGTCAAAGTCCATACTTCGTTTTCATACATGAATCATATCTCGGATTTCATGGCTTCAAGACATTTGTTGGAATCCGGGCCCGCCATTGCTTCTTCATAGTTCGGAGGCTCACTGTTGTCTAACAACATGATTTTCGGGATAGGGTTGCCGTACCACTCTGGTGAGGAACGTGTCCTTGTGGACCTACAAAGTTCAGTAGCACCTTGATCCGAAGTTTCATGATCATCATCATTAACTTCCTCTATAGTTGGTGCAGGCACCACAGAAACATCTTCCTGAGCTGCGCTACTTTCTGGTTCAAGAGGTAGTACCTCATCAAGTACTTTCCTCCCGCTTACTTCTTTCGAGAGAAACTCTTTCTCTAGAAAGGATCCATTCTTGGCAACAAAGATCTTGCCTTCGGATCTGAGGTAGAAGGTATACCCAATAGTTTCCTTAGGGTATCCTATGAAGATGCATTTTTCTGACTTGGGTTCGAGATTTTTAGGTTGAAGTTTCTTGACATAAGCATTGCATTCCCAAACTTTCAGAAACGACAGCTTAGGTTTCTTTCCAAACCATAATTCATACGGTGTCTTCTCAACGGATTTCGACGGAGCCCTATTTAAAGTGAATGCGGCAGTCTCTAAAGCATAACCCCAAAATGATAGCGGTAGATCGGTAAGAGACATCATAGATCGTACCATATCCAGTAAAGTGCGATTACGACGTTTGGACACACCATTATGCTGAGGTGTTCTAGGCGGCGTGAGTTGTGAAACAATTCCACATTTCCTTAAGTGCGTGCCAAACTCGTGACTCAAATATTCCCCTCCATGATCTGATCGTAAGAACTTTATTTTCCTGTCACGTTGATTCTCTACATCACTCTGAAATTCCTTGAACTTTTCAAAGGTCTCAGACTTGTGTTTCATTAAGTAGACATACCCATATCTACTTAAGTCATCAGCGAGGGTGAGAACATAACAATAGCCACCGCGAGCCTCAACGCTCATTGGACCGCACACATCAGTATGTATAATTTCCAATAAATTGGTTGCTCGCTCCATTGTTCCGAAGAACGGAGTCTTGGTCATTTTTCCCATGAGGCATGGTTCACACGTGTCAAATGATTCATAATCAAGAGACTCCAAAAGTTCATCTGCATGGAGTTTCTTCATGCATTTGACACCAATGTGACCAAGGCGACAGTGCCACAAGTATGTGGGACTATCATTACCAACCTTACATCTTTTGGCATTCATACTATGAATATGTGTAACATCACATTCGAGATTCAATAAAAATAAACCATTGACCAGCGGGGCATGACCATAAAACATATCTCTCATATAAATAGAACAACCATTATTCTCGGATTTAAATGAGTAGCCATCTCACATTAAACGAGATCCTGATACAATGTTCATGCTCAAAGCTGGTACTAAATAACAATTATTGAGGTTTAAAACTAATCTTGAAGATAGATGTAGAGGCAGCGTGCCGACGGCGATCACATCGACCTTGGAACAATTCCCGACGTGCATCGTCACCTCGTCCTTTGCCAGTCTCCGCTTATTCCGCAGCTCCTGTTTTGAGTTACAAATATGAGCAACTGCATCGGTATCAAATACCCAGGAGCTACTACGAGTGTTGGTAAGGTACACATCAATAACATGTATATCATATATACCTTTGGTGTTGCCGGCCTTCTTACTCGCTAAGTACTTGGGGCAGTTCCGCTTCCAGTGACCATTTCCCTTGCAATAAAAGCATTCAGTCTCAGGCTTGGGTCCATTCTTTGGCTTCTTCCCGGCAACTGTCTTACCGAGTGCGGCAACTCCCTTGCCGTCCTTCTTGAAGTTCTTCTTAACCTTTCCTTTCTTGAAACTAGTGGTCTTATTCACCATCAACACTTGATGTTCCTTTTTGATTTCCACCTCCGCTGATTTCAACATTGAATATAACTCAGGAATGGACTTCTCCATCCCTTGCATATTGTAGTTCATCACAAAGCTCTTGTAGCTAGGTGGAAGCGACTGGAGGATCTTGTCAATGACTGAGTCATCTGGAAGGTTAACTCCCAGCTAAGACAAGCGGTTGTGCAACCCAGACATTTTGAGTATATGCTCGCTGATAGAACTGTTTTCCTCCATTTACAACTGTAGAACTTGTCAGAGACTTCATATCTCTCGACTCGGGCATTAGCGTGGAAAACCATTTTCAGCTCTTGGAACATCTCATATGCTCCGTGCTGCTCAAAACGCTTTTTGGAGCCCCGATTCTAAGTTGTAAAGCATGCCGCACTAAACCAGGGAGTAATCATCACTACGTGACTGATACGTCTCCGTCGTATCTACCTTTACAAACACTTTTGCCCTTGTTTTGGACTCTAACTTGCATGATTTGAATGGAACTAACCCGGATTGACGCTGTTTTCAGCAGAATTGCCATGGTGTTATTTATGTGCAGAAACAAAAGTTCTCGGAATGACCTGAAACTCCATGGAGACTATTTTTGGAAATAATAAAAAATACTGGCAAAGAATCAAGGCCAGGGGGCCCACACCCTAGCCACGAGGGTGGGGGCGCGCCTGCCCCCCCCCCCCAGCGCGCCCCCTGCCTTGTGGGCCCCCTGGAGCTCCACCGACCTCAACTCCAACTCCATATATTCGTGTTCGGGGAGAAAAAAGGAGAAGGATTCATCGTGTTTTACGATACGGAGCCGTCGCCAAGCCCTAAACTCTCTTAGGAGGGCAGATCTGGAGTCCGTGCGGGGCTCCGGAGAGGGGAATCCGTCGCCGTCGTCATCATCAACCATCCTCCATCACCAATTTCATGATGCTCACCGCCGTGTGTGAGTAATTCCATCGTAGGCTTGCTGGACGGTGATGGGTTGGATGAGATTTATCATGTAATCAAGTTAGTTTTGTTAGGGTTTGATCCCTAGTATCCACTATGTTCTGAGATTGACGTTGCTATGACTTTGCTATGCTTAATGCTTGTCACTAGGGCCCGAGTGCCATGATTTCAGATCTGAACCTATTATGTTTTCATGAATCTATGTGAGTTCTTTATCCTATCTTGCAAGTCTATACTCACCTACTATGTGTTATGATCCGGCAACCCCGAAGTGACAATAATCAGGACCACTCCCGGTGATGACCGTAGTTTGAGGAGTTCATGTATTCACCATGTGTTAATGCTTTGGTCTGGTACTCTATTAATAGGAGGCCTTAATATCCCTTAGTTTCCGCTAGGACCCCGCTGCCACGGGAGGGTACGACAAAAGATGTCATGCAAGTTCTTTTCCATAAGCACGTATGACTATATTCGGAATACATGCCTACACTACATTGATGAATTGGAGCTAGTTCTGTGTCACCCTATGTTATGATTGTTACATGATGAACCACATCCGGCATAATTCTCTATCACCGATCCAATGCCTACGAGCTTTCCATATATTGTTCTTCGCTTATTTACTTTTCCGTTGCTATTGTTATCATCACTACAAAACAGCAAAAATATTACTTTTGCTATTGTTACCTTTTACCACCGTTACCATGTCAGGACCCCGATTCCAAGTCACATCGATCTAGCCGGTAACACCTCATATCACTTTGCGGCCTCACGCACGGTATCCCACGGGTGTCGCCTTACCATGGCCTGGGCCGTTTGCGCCTTTTGGCTCACGTATATGATAGTGTCGCTAGCATCCATATGACAGAGAACCCGGGCCGACATGGCTAGTCGTGAACCCAAAGCGGCACAAACCTATGGAGACAGGCATACATGAATCACATCGAGCATGTCGGTCATCAACAAGTGATTTCGGGATGTAGCACTGGGCTAACAGGACTCCGGGGATCCCGGGCTGTAGCGGGCTAGGCAGGACTCCGGAAGTCACCGCGTGACATTTCCCCGAAGGGACAGACATAGGGACGAAGTGAAACACATGCCGGCCAGTCAAGTGTCCTGAACAGTAGTGCTGGGCTAGCAGGACTCCGGTGAACCGGGCTGTAGCGGACTACTATGGCTCGAGGAACACTAGACTACATTTCCCCATAAGAAAGGCTGCCAAGGATAAACAACTAGATTGTCGGATCCCACTCATACCAAGCATTTCAATCATACACACAATATGCCCGATATGAGTACATACAACATGGCATCACAACAAAACTCTACAACTCAAGTACTTTATTTAAAGGCTCCAGAGAGCCATACATAACATGTTCATACAGATAGGGGTCACATGACCCGACACTCAAGTCATACAGTCATACAAGCACATGCGGAAGCAACTAGTCTGAGTACAGACTCTAGAAAGAAAGAAGGCTTCTCGAAGCCTGTCTATCTACATAGGGCCCTCCATGGCCAGGATCACCACCTGGGTGGCTAGTCACTCGTCGACGTCAAGGTCTACATAAAACCCATTGGAGGGGGCAGTGTTGTCGTCTGAAAACAATAAATAAGCAAACATGAGTACAAAGGTACTCAGCAAGTCTTACATCAGAACCTACTATACATGCTTATTCTCAAGAAGGTGGTGGGGTTGATGCAGCAAGCCAGCTTTGACTCTTGGCTAAGCTATCCTACGGAACCTCTCTAGTAAAATAGTTTTTGCACACGAATCCACTACTCACCAACACAATACTCCACCGGGGATCCTCCCTCGTCATCCTACGAGAGGGCCATCCTCGGTACTCACACTTATCTTGAGTCTTTTAGTAGTATCCATTAACTTGTCTATGAACTGTATAGGCAACCAAGTAGTCCTTTACCGCGGACGCGGCTATTCAAATAGTTTTATACCCTGCAGGGGTGTATTTCATCACACATGTTTCCACCACTTAGCGTCTGCACACGACATGTGCTTGGCAGACTTCCAGCGAAAACCGACGTGGGTGTAGACCACGACCTGACTAACCTCACAAGTCTCTAGTTCAGGTTTATCGCCTATTCAGGTTCCATCCGCAAGGAAATCTGGCTGGGGTGTCCTCAACGGCCCCAAACGATGTGTACAGGGTCCCGAGACACCAAACGGGCGCCCGGCATACCCAGCCATAGTGTATCTACCGCATCATAGCCCACCCCTAGGGTCAGCGCTACGCACGGCCGCCAACACATGTCCTACAAACACCAGAAACTAGTTGCAACTCCTGAACAGAGGCGAGAGGGGTCTGTAAGTCGAGCGGGGTCATATTTCAGGGCCCAATGTGTGGTAGTAGCTGAATCTTAAATCACGCATACAGATCTCAGTTCTTAGGGACGGCCTCAATTAAACAACCCACCATGTACTCCTACATGGCCTCTCATTGATACCTTTACCAAAACATGTTCAACACATCCCGCGTATTACCGACATAAGCATTCCACTCTAGCCCATCACCCAGATGAGCCAGACCTGACACAACTCTAAGCATAGCAGGCATAGCAAGGTAGGAATCACATACATGGCTCAATCAACTCCTACACATGCTAGTGGGTTTCATCTAGTTACTGTGGCAATGACAGGTCATGCAGAGGATAAGGGTTCAACTACCGTAGCACACAGCAGTTTGAATCGCGTTGTCTTAATGCAGTAAACAAGCGCAGAAGCGAGAACATGGGTTTGTATCGGAATGATCAATGGTTGCTTGCCTGATGGAGTGGTAGCGGGATACTGCCCTTCAGTTGGGTACTTGTGAATATCCTCGGAGGCAGAACCTACCACGAAGAACACATCGAAACACAATCAACACATGACGATATGCAACAATATGATGCATGCTATGACATGGCAATATGATTGTGTCTTGGCCTAATGCAAGCTAGAATAGAAAGGGATGAACTCATTTGAATCAAAGATTCAAATATTAGGTCATTAAACATGGCCTTAATAATGCATTTCCTTATTCTGCCTAAACAGCAAGGTAAACTTGTTTTGTCATGCATGAAACCATTACAGATGGATAGATTGAATTTTTCTAATAATTTTTCATATATAAATTATTTCATTTGGAGTTACGGTTGAATTTCTATGAATTTTAGAAGTTTTAAACATTTTCTGGAATTTCCTGAATAAAAATAAATCCAGAAAATGCATTACTGCGTCAGCATTGCGCTGACCTCAGCAGGTCAAAGGCGCCAGCCCAGGTCAAACCTGACTGGTGTGCCCCTTCTGTCAGCCTCTCAGTTAATTAGCAGAATTAGATTAACACTAATTAGCTGTCAGTGGGGCCTGGGCCCACATGTCAGTGACTGATTTAATTAAAATTTATTAAAACTAAACTTAAATTAGTTAATAGACCGGCCCCGCCTGTCATAGACTCAGGGGGGTCTACCTGGCCCCACCCAGGGGTCAAACTGGGTCAACTCGCCGGCGGCTCGACGCCGGCGAGGCCCGAGACGGCGGTGCGGCTCGGAAAACGCCCTCCGGCGACCAAATCGACGGCGGAGACCACCCGTGCGAAGCCCAGGCTCTCGCGCATCCAATGGAGCAAGTGTGAGGAGCTGGGGTGGAGCGAGCTTGCCGGAATCGAGCTCGTGGTGGCGGCCGGAGTTCGGGCGAGGTCGGTTTCGACGCTACGGTGCACGGGAGGAAGAGCTGGTGGTGGCTACGGGTTCCTGGTGCTGCACTGAGCACAACGGCAGGCTTGGCTTTGAGCCACTGTGGCTCTGGCCTCGACGGCGCCATGGCCGGCGGCTCGGAGCTCTCGGGTGCGGTGGAAACGGCGGCTACAGGGGCCAAACGAGCACAAGAGCTAGGGGAAGAGGAAGAGGAGCTCACAGCGGGGTCGGAGAGGGGGTTAGCGGGCTCGGGGACGGGCTGGAGACGCGGTGCGGTCACCGGCGATCTCGGATGCCCGAGGTTGAAGACGAGGGGGAAGGCGGCGTTGCAGGGCTTCCGGCGAAGCGTGGCTCGGTGGGGAGGATGAGGGAGTCGAGGCGGAGCTGATGGGCTCGTCGGAGGGGCGAGGGGAGGTCTCTGGCGGCGACTACGGCGATCGGCGGCGAGGGACGCGCTCGGCCATCGCGGGAGAGGATGAGGGAGACGAGGGGGAGAGTGAGAGAGGATGAGAGGGAGACGTGGGGGTCGCGTGGCGTCCTCAGGGCGTCTCCCGGCGTCGGCAGAAGCAGGAGGTGGCCGGCGCATGGCCGGCGCGCGGCGAGCACGCGCCCATGCCTCCTGGCGCGAGGTAGGGGGTGACTGGCCGAGCCAGTAGGCTGGGCCGAGCCAGGTATGGCCCAGGTGGGCTTCTTTCTCCTTTTTTTGATTTAGTTTTTGTTTTCTATTTAACTGCAACTGTTTAGCTTTAATAAAAATACTAAAATGTTTCCAAAAATCCTGAAAATAAATGTAGCCTCTGTTTAGATTATTTCCAATAGGAAACATTTACTCCCAGAATTATTTGAGCATTTAAATTATTTTATAGCATTTAAATGCCCAAATTCAAATACTTATGATTTAATTCAATGACCTTCTGTTGACCTAGAAAATTGTGCACCAATTTTGCCAGGGGTTCTAACCTAAGACAAAGAGGGTGAACATTTTAGAAGGGCATTTCAGGTTCATTGAAATTATTTTTAGTAAACCCTAGTTGATTTCAAAAGGGGTGCTGGGGGTTCTGCCTTCCCCAATTTAAGTTTCTGATGAAAAGTAAACATGATGCACACTCTAATGCATGGACTAGCTAGGGTGTGACAACTCACCCCCACTCAAAAGAATCTCGTCCCGAGATTTAGGATTCTCTGGAAAGAAGGTGGGGTACTCGAGTCGAAGACGATCCTCCCTTTCCCAAGTGGCTTCTTCCTCGGAAATGATGTGACCATTGAACCTTGAGAAACTTGATATTATGACGTCAAGTGGTACGCTCGGCTTGATCAAGGATACGAACGGGATATTCCCGATAGGAGAGGTTATCTTGTAGATCAAGCGTTTCGTGGTCCACTCCACGGATAGGATCCGCGAAGCAGCGCCTGAGTTGTGAAACGTGGAAGACATCGTGAACTCTGGAAAGATGCGGAGGTAGTTCCAATTGGTAGGCAACTTCTCCTCATTTGGCAAGAATGCGAAAGGGTCGAATGTAACGAGGAGCCAATTTGCCTTTGATACCGAAACGATGGGTTCCCTTTAACGGATTAACCCGAAGGTAAGCCTTCTCGTTGACTTCATAAGTCATAGGCTTATGTTTACGATCATATTGACTCTTTTGACGAGATTGGGATGTCTTCAATTTCTCACGAATAACGCGAACCTGCTCTTCCGCTTCCTGAATCATATCCGGGCCAAAGAGTTGTCTTTCCCCGGTTTCTGACCAGTTAAGAGGCATTCGACATTTTCGTCCATAGAGAACTTCGAAAGGAGCTTTGCCCAAGCTAGCTTGATAACTATTGTTATAAGCAAACTCCGCGAATGGAAGGCATTTCTCCCAACTCATTCCGAACGAGATAACAGAAGCTCGGAGCATATCTTCCAGAATTTGATTGACTCGCTCTACTTAACCACTTGATTGAGGATGGAAGGCGGTGCTAAAAGAGAGACGAGTTCCCATAGCATTTTGGAAACTTTCCCAAAATCGAGAGGTGAAGAGACTCCCACGGTCTGAGTTAATTTCCAATGGAACACCATGAAGGGACACTATTCGGGAGATGTATAAATCGGCTAGCTGGCTAGCGGTGATACTCTGACGAACAGGTAGAAAGTGGGCTACTTTGGAAAGTCGGTCGATCACGACGAAGATGGCATTATTCCCTCTCTTGGTCCTGGGAAACCCAGTGATGAAATCCATACTAATTTTATCCCATTTCCATTCAGGAATAGCCAAAGGTTGAAGGGTGCCAGCAGGCCGTTGATGCTCTGCTTTAACACGACGACAAACGTCGCAGCTAGTAATGTATTGAGCGATTTCTCTCTTCATCCTAGTCCACCAAAACCTCTGGCGTAGGTCTTGATACATTTTAGTACTACCGGGATGAATGGTGAGAGGGGATTCATGAGCTTCCTTAAGGATCAACTGGCGTAGATGTTGTTTCTTGGGAACCACCGGACGGTTCTCGAAGAAGACAGCACCTTGCTCATCCATGGAGAAACATTTAGCAACTCCGCTAGTGATGTTTTCCTTAATCCGGGATATGCCCTTATCACGCTTCTGGGCAGCTATGATTTGATCCATAAGGGTAGGTTTCGCCACCAGGGTGGATAGGAATCCTTGAGGAACAATGTGAAGATTAAGCTTACGAAATTCCTCATGGAGAAGTGGTTGACTTTGTTGTAACATCAGGTTGTTACAATAGGACTTACGACTTAGTGCATCAGCCATGACGTTGGCTTTGCCCGGGGTGTAAGTTATTCCTAAGTCGTAATCCGAGATCAACTCGACCCAATGTCTTTGCCTGATATTCAAATCTGGTTGGGTGAAGATATATTTCAAACTTTGGTGATCGGTGAAGATCTCCCAACGATTACCGAGAAGGTAATGTCGCCAGGTTTTAAGTGCATGGACTACAGCTGCAAGCTCTAGATCATGTGTAGGATAATTTTCCTCATGTGGGTGTAATTGCCGTGAAGCATAGGCAATTACCTGATGATCTTGCATGAGTATGCAACCTAGTCCTTGTCGCGAGGCATCGCAATAGATAATAAAGTCCTTGGAGAAGTCTGGTGGTACCAGTACGGGGGCAGATGTCAGGCGTCTTTTCAGTTCTTGAAAATTGATCTCGCACTGTGGAGTCCACTCGAACTTTTTATCTTTCTTGAGGAGTTCAGTTAGAGGTTTAGCAACCTTGGAGAAATTCTCGACGAAGCGGCGGCAATAGCTCGCTAAGCCAAGGAAGCTCCGAACTTGCTTAACCGTCTCAGGTGGAGTCCAATCAAGGACGGCTTGAACTCGCTCGGGATTGACAGCAATACCCTTACCAGAGATTACATGGCCTAGATAGGTCACTTCTGGCAACCAAAATTCACACTTGGAGAATTTGGCGTAAAGGTGATGCTCTCGAAGTTTCATCAATACCAGCCTTAGATGTTCGGCATGTTCCTCTTCATTCTTGCAGTAGATGAGTATGTCATCGAGGTATACAACGATGAATTTATCCAAGTACTCCATGAAGACTGAGTTCATTAACCGAGAAAAAGTAGCCGGGGCATTGGTTAAACCGAAGGACATGACGGTGTACTCGTATTGGCCATAACGAGTAACAAAGGCCGTTTTGGGAATGTCCCCGTTTCTGATTTTGATTTGATGGTAACCCAACCTCAAATCCATCTTGGAGAAGACTGAGGATCCAGCGAGCTGATCATACAGATCGTTGATCCTGGGAAGCGGGTATTTGTTCTTGATGGTGACCAAGTTGACAGGTCGGTAATCCACAACCATTCGATCTGTTCCATCCTTCTTCTTGACGAAGAGGACGGGGCAAGCCCAAGGAGAGGAACTAGGACGGATGAAACCCTTGTTTAAGGACTCATCGAGTTGGTTCTTAAGCTCGGCTAGTTCTAGGGGTGCCATCTTGTAGGGTCTTCTAGAAATTGGAATGGTTCCTGGAACAAGGTCTATCACAAACTCGACATCCCTGTCAGGTGGAACACCTGGCAATTCTTCTGGAAAGACATCCGGAAAATCTCGGACTACCGGAACATCCTCAAGGTCTGGAAGGGGGTTGGCATTTAGGGAGTAAAGTTGGCGCTTGGCCACTCGAGTTAAGACGTTAACTGTCTTGCCCGAGGGGTGAGTAAGTTGAATGGTTCTAGTGGCACAATCGATCTTAGCGTAATGAGCTGACATCCACTCCATACCCAAGATGATGTTTATGTCGGAGGACTTGAGAGCTATTAAGGATGCAAGGAAGACAAGTCTATCGACAAGAATTTCGTTCCCATGGCTTACTCTAGAAGTTTGCCATCTAGAGCCAGGGGTTTGAATTTCCATGGTAGAGGGCATGTCACAGAATGTCGTGTTATGCAATCGAGCATAGTTCTCGGATATGAATGAATGAGATGCTCCAGTATCGAAAAGAACAGATGCCGGATGGCAGTTAACAAGGAGCGTACCAAGGACGACGTTAGGATCCTCATGAGCCTCCTCGGCTGAAACATAATTGACATGGCCACGTGCAGTGGTGGCCGGCTTGGCGTAGAAAGTCTTTCCCGTGGGCTTACCACGGCCAACGGACTTTCTAGTTTGATTGGGGTTGTTGTTCTGGGGACACTCTCGGCTATAGTGACCCGGCTCTCCACACTTGAAGCATGTCACCACATTGGGGCGTGGAGCAGCATTAGCAGCGGGGCCACCATAGGGCTTGGGCGGTGCAAATTGTTGGTTAGGACGAGGCGCCTCAAAGGATGGCCTCGGGATGAAACTGGGTGGCAGTGCCGTGCTTGGAATCCACACCCGGCGCTTCTGAGCTCCAGAGCCGGATGAAGAGCCAAAATCACGGGAGTGCTTGCGTGAAGCGTCATAATTAGTCTGGCCTGTCTCAGCACTGATGGCTTTATTGACCAACTTCTGAAAGGATGTGCACTCGTGCAGACGGAGATCGCGGCGAAGCTCAGGGCTAAGTCCCTTGCGGAACCTTGCCTGCTTCTTAGCGTCAGTAGAAACCTCTTCAGGGGCATAGCGTGCCAGATTCCCAAATTCACGACTATATGCATCCATAGTCAGTCTTCCTTGGGTGAAGTTGCAGAACTCCTCCCTCTTGCGATCCATGAGACCTTCCAGAATGTGATGCTCACGGAAAGCCTCACTGAATTCATCCCAAGTAGTGATTTGACCGACCGGGTGCATAGCTTCGAAGTTTTCCCACCAAAGGCTAGCAGGGCCTTCGAGGTGATAGGCAGCATAAGTAACCTTGTCGGCTTCGGCTACGTTGGCAGAACGTAGCTTGTGGGTGATGCTGCAAAGCCAGTCATCCGCGTCGAGGGGCTCGACGGAATGGTTAAACTTTGGTGGGTACAGCTTGATAAAGTCATTGATTGACACCAAGTCATTTCGTGGGTGGCATGCAGTGTTCTGCTCAATCCGCTCCAGCAGGCGGTTAGTCTCACGCTTGTTTCTTTCCGCCTCCAGCATTACTTCGGCCAGAGAAGGCGGGTGAGGCAGATTTTCACCTCTAGCTGCACTGGCTTCCCCCTGCTCCGGGGCAGCAGGGTTGCTGCGGGTGTTGACCATCCTAGGAGAAAACAAGACAACGGTTTAGACAAGGATGGCTCAAACTTAGCAAGGAAGTGCAGAATGTAATGGATAACACGGAATGCAGAGATGTTCATCCGTATGTCATGGTAATATAAAACTGCCATATATATACCAACAGTCATACACATCATACATACTTTAGTACAAGCCCAGGCTACAGTACAACTATGATGAAAGACGTTACATCTCATCGGAGGCATTCCAAGCTCCTATACATTATTTTTCTACACCTCCGGAGTCGATTACACGCAAAGTCATATTCCATAAGTCACACAGGACAGTGGAAATACAACTACTACAATACTAGTGGTACTATTACTAACTCAGACAGCTCCGTAGTAGTCCTCATAGAAGTCACCTCCATAGCCTGGAAGTTCAACGTGACCATCCGGGAACAGACGGTCCTGAGGAGCCTGTGGACCATAGGGGCTAGGATGAGGTCTTGGACCAACAAACGGTGGCCTGCGGGGACCATGGGGTGGGGTGATGCCTCCCACATCACGCCAATCCACCATGTCTGGCAGAGCTGATCTCACAGGGTACAGATCCCTTGTATCCATACATCCAGCTTGCACCGCAGGTGCAAACTGAGTCAATGTGGCCCAATGATCAGCACGGGTATTGAAAAGCTCCAGCCTCAAGGCCCGATTCTCTCGGTCCTTATCTTCGAGCATCTCAGTAGGGGTACGGGTTAATGAGTCCTCCTGAGTGGAGTCAGCATAGATAGCCTGAAGATACCCTTGCGCTCTCGGAAGTGAAGCTGGCATGTAACGGAAGTCGGTGTTCCGAAGCAGACCAGTCCGGACTCGCAAGATGGTCATCATGGAATAGGCAGCATCCTGCACAGCCATCTCAACAGTAACCCCGAGTCCATAGGAACAGTGAAGGGGCTCGGTAGATCCAGGATAAGAAGGAAATATCCTGACGGTGCAGAAATACTGGCTTTGATTAAAGTCGCGGAACTGCTCTTCGACGGTGTATTCGGGATACCAACGGTAACCCGTCTCGATCATGACCCGGACTAACATAGCAGTATGACCGGGCACGTCGAGGCACCTGGTCAGGCGAACCACTTGGTTATGAACACGGTTGGCCATCTGAAAGCACAACCACAAGGCAAAGACATCAGAATTTCTAGGGAAAATTGGACAGCATAACGGCTGTAAATGCTCAGAAAAAGATTTGAGACATCCACAACAGTTCACAATACCACTCAACAACATCATATCAAGGTTTTGATTCAATTAGCAACATACTAAGAATAGTAGAAACTGAACTGGGACTTGTAACAACAATCCTATAAGCTACTACAGATTAGTAACACGTGAACCTGATAGAAGAAGAGAGTCTAGTCCTTAACCCACGTTGAATGAGGAGAGAATGACTCAGATCAGAGGCATAGGTAAAGGAGTAAAAGAACCTTACGTTCCCTCCCACAATCAATTCCCCTACATATAACTAAAGCATTTCTAGACTCGACATCGACCAGTTTGGCTCAACGAACCTACAGGCAGTCCGGCTCTGATGCCAACACTGTCAGGACCCTGATTCCAAGTCACATCGATCTAGCCGGTAACACCTCATATCACTTTGTGGCCTCACGCACGGTATCCCACGGGTGTCGCCTTACCATGGCCCGGGACCGTTTGCGCCTTTTGGCTCACGTATATGATAGTGTCGCTAGCATCCATATGACAGAGAACCCGGGCCGACATCGCTAGTCGTGAACCCAAAGCGGCACAAACCTATGGAGACAGGCATACATGAATCACATCGAGCATGTCGGTCATCAACGAGTGATTCCGGGCTGTAGCACTGGGCTAACAGGACTCCGGGGATCCCGGGCTGTAGCAGGCTAGGCAGGACTCCGGAAGTCACCGCGTGACATTTCCCCGAAGGGACAGACATAGGGACGAAGTGAAACACATGCCGGCCAGTCAAGTGTCCTGAACAGTAGTGCTGGGCTAGCAGGACTCCAGTGAACCAGGCTGTAGCGGACTACTATGGCTCGAGGAACACTAGACTACATTTCCCCATAAGAAAGGCTGCCAAGGATAAACAACTAGATTGTCGGATCCCACTCATACCAAGCATTTCAATCATAGACACAATATGCCCGATATGAGTACATACAACATGGCATCACAACAAAACTCTACAACTCAAGTACTTTATTTAAAGGCTCCAGAGAGCCATACATAACATGTTCATACATATAGGGGTCACATGACCCGACACTCAAGTCATACAGTCATACAAGCACATGCGGAAGCAACTAGTCTGAGTACAGACTCTAGAAAGAAAGAAGGATTCTCGAAGCCTGTCTATCTACATAGGGCCCTCCATGGCCAGGATCACCACCTGGGTGGCTAGTCACTCGTCAACGTCAAGGTCTACATAAAACCCATCGGAGGGGGCAGTGTTGTCGTCTGAAAACAATAAATAAGCAAACATGAGTACAAAGGTACTCAGCAAGTCTTACATCAGAACCTACTATACATGCTTATTCTCAAGAAGGTGGTGGGGTTGATGCAGCAAGCCAGCTTTGACTCTTGGCTAAGCTATCCTACGGAACCTCTCTAGTAAAATAGTGTTCGCACACGAGTCCACTACTCACCAACACAATACTCCACCGGGGATCCTCCCTCGTCATCCTACGAGAGGGCCATCCTCGGTACTCACACTTATCTTGAGTCTTTTAGTAGTATCCATTAACTTGTCTATGAACTGTATAGGCAACCAAGTAGTCCTTTACCGCAGACGTGGCTATTCGAATAGTTTTATACCCTGCAGGGGTGTACTTCGTCACACATGTTTCCACCACTTAGCGTCTGCACACGACATGTGCTCGGCAGACTTCAAGCGAAAACCGACGTGGGTGTAGACCACGACCTGACTAACCTCACAAGTCTCTAGTTCAGGTTTATCGCCTATTCAAGTTCCATCCGCAAGGAAATCCGGCCGGGGTGTCCTCAACGGCCCCAAACGATGTGTACAGGGTCCCGAGACGCCAAACGGGCGCCCGGCATACCCGGCCACAGTGTATCTACCGCATCATAGCCCACCCCTAGGGTCAGCGCTACGCACGGCCGCCAACACATGTCCTACAAACACCAGAAACTAGTTGCAACTCCTGAACAGAGGCGAGAGGGGTCTGTAAGTCGAGCGGGGTCATATTTCAGGGCCCAATGTGTGGTAGTAGCTGAATCTTAAATCACGCATACAGATCTCAGTTCTTAGGGACGACCTCAATGAAACAACCCACCATGTACTCCTACATGGCCTCTCATTGATACCTTTACCAAAACATGTTCAACACATCCCGCATATTACCGACATAAGCATTCCACTCTAGCCCATCACCCAGATGAGCCAGACCTGACACAACTCTAAGCATAGCAGGCATAGCAAGGTAGGAATCACATACATGGCTCAATCAACTCCTACACATGCTAGTGGGTTTCATCTAGTTACTGTGGCAATGACAGGTCATGCAGAGGATAAGGGTTCAACTACCGTAGCACACAGCAGTTTGAATCGCGTTGTCTTAATGCAGTAAACAAGAGCAGAAGCGAGAACATGGGTTTGTATCGGAATGATCAATGGTTGCTTGCCTGATGGAGTGGTAGCGGGATACTGCCCTTCAGTTGGATACTCGTGAATATCCTCGGAGGCAGAACCTACCACGAAGAACACATCGAAACACAATCAACACATGACGATATGCAACAATATGATGCATGCTATGACATGGCAATATGATTGTGTCTTGGCCTAATGCAAGCTAGAATAGAAAGGGATGAACTCATTTGAATCAAAGATTCAAATATTAGCTCATTAAACATGGCCTTAATAGTGCATTTCCTTATTCTGCCTAAACAGCAAGGTAACTTGTTTTGTCATGCATGAAACCATTACAGATGGATAGATTGAATTTTTCTGATAATTTTTCATATATAAATTATTTCATTGGAGTTACGGTTGAATTTCTATGAATTTTAGAAGTTTTAAACATTTTCTGGAATTTCCTGAATAAAAATAAATCCAGAAAATGCATTACTACGTCAGCATTGCGTCATGCTGACCTCAGCAGGTCAAAGGCGCCAGCCCAGGTCAAACCTGACTGGTGGGTCCCTTCTGTCAGCCTCTCAGTTAATTAGCAGAATTAGATTAACACTAATTAGCTGTCAGTGGGGCCTGGGCCCACATGTCAGTGACTGATTTAATTAAAATTAATTAAAACTAAACCTAAATTAGTTAACAGACCGGGCCCACCTGTCATAGACTCAGGGGGGTCTACCTGGCCCCACCCAGGGGTCAAACTGGGTCAACTCGCCGGCGGCTCGACGCCGGCGAGGCCCGAGACGGCGGCGTGGCTCGGAAAACGCCCTTCGGCGACCAAATCGACGGTGGAGACCACCCGTGCGAAGCCCAGGCTCTCGCGCATCCAATGGAGCAAGTGTGAGGAGCTGGGGTGGAGCGAGCTCGCCGGAATCAGGCTCGTGGCGGCGGCCGGAGTTCGGGCGAGGTCGGTTTCGACGCTACGGTGCACGGGAGGAAGAGCTGGTGGTGGCTACGGGTTCCTGGTGCTGCACTGAGCACAACAGCGGGCTTGGCTTCGAGCCACTATGGCTCTGGCCACGACGGCGCCATGGCCGGCGGCTCGGAGCTCTCGGGTGCGGTGGAAACGGCGGCTACAGGGGCCAAACAAGCACGGGAGCTAGGGGAAGAGGAAGAGGAGCTCACAGCAGGGTCGGAGAGGGGGTCAGCGGGCTCGGGGACGGGCTGGAGACGCGGTGCGGTCGCCGGCGATCTCGGATGCCCAAGGTTGAAGACGAGGGAGAAGGCGGCGTTGCAGGGCTTCCGGCGAAGCGTGGCTCGGTGGGGAGGACGAGGGAGTCGAGGCGGAGCTGATGGGCTCGTCGGAGGGGCGAGGGGAGGTCTCTGGCGGCGACTACGGCGATCGGCGGCGAGGGACGCGCTCGGCCATCGCGGGAGAGGATGAGGGAGACGAGGGGGAGAGTGAGAGAGGATGAGAGGGAGACGTGGGGGTCGCGTGGCGTCCTCAGGGCGTCTCCCGGCGTCGGCAGAAGCAGGAGGTGGCCGGCGCGTGGCCGGCGCGCGGCGAGCACGCGCCCCTGCCTCCTGGCGCGAGGTAGGGGGTGACTGGCCGAGCCAGTAGGCTGGGCCGAGCCAGGTAAGGCCCAGGTGGGCTTCTTTCTCCTTTTTTGATTTAGTTTCTGTTTTCTATTTAACTGCAACTATTTAGCTTTAATAAAAATACTAAAACGTTTCCAAAAATCCTGAAAATAAATGTAGCCTCTGTTTAGATTATTTCCAACAGGAAACATTTACTCCCAGAATTATTTGAGCATTTAAATTATTTTATAGCATTTAAATGCCCAAATTCAAATACTTATGATTTAATTCAATGACCTTCTATTGACCTAGAAAATTGTGCACCAATTTTGCCAGAGGTTCTAACCTAAGACAAAGAGGGTGAACATTTTAGAAGGGCATTTCAGGTTCATTGAAATTATTTTTAGTAAACCCTAGTTGATTTCAAAAGGGGTGCTGGGGGTTCTGCCTTCCCCAATTCAAGTTTCTGATGAAAAGTAAACATGATGCACACTCTAATGCATGGACTAGCTAGGGTGTGACATACCACTACTATCATATTACTTTGCTACTAAACACTTTGCTGCAGATATTAAGTTTCCAAGTGTGGTTGAATTGACAACTCAGCTGCTAATACTTGAGAATATTCTTTGGCTCCCCTTGTGTCGAATCAATAAATTTGGGTTGAATACTCTACCCTCGAAAATGGTTGTGATCCCCTATACTTGTGAATATTCTGTCTCTATTCTTTGAGTCACTTGGGATTTATATCTGCTGGTCACTATGAAGAAGTTGAAAGACGCGAAAACAAAAATTAATCCCTCAACTACGAGGGGAGGTAAGGAACTTCCATCTAGCTCTGCATTTGATTCACCTTCTGTTTTGAGTAAGCTTTCGACACCTAAACCTGCTTCTGCTATTAATTCTGATATGTCGCATATTATTGATGATGCCACTGCTGCTATGCATGATACTTATGATGAAACTACTTCTATGCTTGATACTATTGTGCCACTTGGAGAATTTCTTGATGAACAAGTAATAGGGCCAGAGAGAATGAAATTATTGAAAATGATAATATTGATGAAAGTGATGATGAAGGCTCTCCTAATAAATATGAATTGCCTGTTGTGCCTGAGGGCTATGTTATGGATGAAGAAACTAAAAGAGACTTTCTTGCATGCAATGATAGAAGTGATCTTAAGAAATTATTAGGTAAGCTTAAACAAAAAACTCTGAATGCTAGAATGAAATATGATCCTGCTTATGCTACTTCACCTATCTTTGTTACGGATAAGGATTATGAATTCTCTATTGATCCTTATATAATTACTTTGGTTCAATCTGATCCTTTTTATGGCTATGAATATGAAACTGTTGTGGCACATCTTACTAAATTAAATGATATAGCCACCCTATTCACTAATGATGAGTGATATATCTCCGTCGTATCTATAATTTTTTATTGTTCCATGCCAATATTCTACAACTTTCATATACTTTTGGCAACTTTTTATACTATTTTTGGGACTAACATATTTATCCATTGCCCAGTGCCAGTTCCTGTTTGTTGCATGTTCTTTGTTTCACAGAAAATCCATATCAAACGGAGTCCAAACGGGATAAAAACGGACAGAGATTTTTTTGGAATATATGTGATTTTGGGGAAGTGAAATCAACGCGAGACGATGCTCGAGGGGCCCACGAGGCAGGGGGCGCGCCCCTGACCCTCGTGGCCACTCCGTAAGGCGGTTGGTGCCCTTCTTTCTCCACAAGAAAGCTAATTTCCAGATAGAGATCGTGTTAAAATTTCAGCCCAATCGGAGTTACGGATCTCCGGGAATATAAGAAACGGTGAAAGGGAAGAATCTGGGAACGCATAAACAGAGAGAGACAGAGAGACAGATCCAATCTCGGAGGGGCTCTCTCCCCTCCCGTGCCATGGAGGCCATGGACCAGAGGGGAAACCCTTCTCCAATCTAGGGAGGAGGTCAAGGAAGAAGAAGAAGGAGGGGGGGCTCTCTCCCCCTCGCTTCCGATGGCACCGGAGTGCCACCGAGGGCCATCATCATCACCGCAATCTTCACCAACAACTTCACTACCATCATCACCAACTCTTCCCCCCTCTATGTAGCGGTGTAACCTCTCTCTTACCCTCTGTAATCTCTACTTAAACATGGTGCTCAAAGCTATATATTATTTCCCAATGATGTATGGCTATCCTATGATGTTTGAGTAGATCCGTTTTGTCCTAATGGTTATTTGATGATCGTGATTGGTTTGAGTTGCATGTTTTATTATTGGTGCTGTCCTATGGTGCTCTCTGTGTCGCGCAAGCATGAGGGATCCCCGTTGTAGGGTGTTGCAATACGTTCATGATTCGCTTATAGTGGGTTGCGTGAGTGACTGAAACACAAACCCGAGTAAGGGGGTTGTTGCGTATGGGATAAAGAGGACTTGATGCTTTAATGCTATTGTTGGGTTTTACCTTAATGATCTTTAGTAGTTGCGGATGCTTGCTAGAGTTCCAATCATAAGTGCATATGATCCAAGTAGAGAAAGTATGTTAGCTTATGCCTCTCCCTCATATAAAATTGCAATAATGATTACCGGTCTAGTTATCGATTGCCTAGGGACAAATAACTTTCTCGTAACAAAAAGCTCTCTACTAAAACTAATTTAGTTGTTTGTTTATCTAAACAGCCCCTACTCTTTATTTACGCTCTCTTTATTATCTTGCAAACCTATCCGAAAACACCTACAAAGTACTTATAGTTTCATACTTGTTCTAGGTAAAGCGAATGCTAAGCGTGCGTAGAGTTGTATCGGTGGTCGATAGAACTTGAGGGAATATTTGTTCTGCCTTTAGCTCCTCGTTGGGTTCGACATTCTTACTTATCAAAAACTGTTGCGATCCCCTATACTTGTGGGTTATCAAGACCTTATTCTGGCATCGTTGCCGGGGAGCAGTAGCGTGGGGTGAATATTCTCGTGTGTGCTTGTTTGCTTTATCACTAAGTAATTTTTATTTGCTGTTCTTAGTTGTTCTTTATCTTTAGTTATGGATATGGAACACGAAATACCAAAAAAATTAGGTGTACTTTCTGCTCATGGAGATTGGGAACCTCCTAAAACCCTCGATGCTGGTTATGTGAAAGATATTATGTACTACTTTAATAATCCTGAGAAAACCCCATTCAATTATGTAATGGGAGTAATGTTGGATCAACGTGAATACTTTAGGGATTACCTCTTGACACAAAAAGGGAAACTATTATGGGATCAAATTCATATATTGAAGTGGTATGCTAGGCAACTATGCTTGAGATATGATTATACTTGTTGCTCTAGGATGAAGGCTCCACACCTTCCCTTTTCATGCGAATTTAATGATAATAAAACCTTAGCTTCTTATGCTAATGGTATATATGATTACTATGATGTGGAACAAATAGAAGAATTTGTTGCTTTTATGGGTGCTTATGAAATTGAATCTATGTTTAAAGAGTTTGAAGACTTTGATGATTCAGTTTATAGACCTGAAAATTTAGCTATCCTTAAATATTGTTATGAGAATTATGAATACAATTACGATATAAATGCACTTATTGAGAAAGTCTTCGCTGTCCAAGAAGAGATTAATATTTTGCAGGAGTCTATGGAAGAAGAAATTGATGAAACTGTGAGCTCATTGGATGAAAAAGATGAGGAGGAGAGCGAATAACAAAAGGAGGAAGAGCGGATTGATCACCTGTGCCCACCTTCTAATGAGAGTAACTCTTCAACTCATACATTGTTTAATTTCCCTTCGTGCTTACCGAAGGATGATTGCTATGATGACTATTATGATCCCGTTGATTCTCTTGAAATATCCCTTTTTGATGATGCTTGCTATGCTTGTGGCCAAGATGCCAATATGAATTATGCTTATGGAGATGAACTTGCTATAGTTCCTTATGTTAAACATGAAATTGTTGCTATTGCACCCACGCATGATAGTCCTATTATCTTTTTGAATTCTCCCAACTACACTATATCGGAGAAGTCTGCCCTTATTAAGGATTATATTGATGGGTTGCCTTTTACCGTTACACATGATGATTTTGATGAATATAATATGCATGTGCTTGCTGCTCCTACTTGCAATTATTATGAGAGAGGAACTATATCTCCACCTCTCTATGCTTCCCACATGATAAAATTGCAAGAAACTATTTATACTATGCATTGGCCTTTACTTTGTGTGCATGAATTGTTCTTTTATGACATTCTGATGCATAGGAAGAGAGTTAGACTTCGTTGTTGCATGATATATGTTACTTTGTGCTCACTACTAAATTACAAATCTGCTAATTAAAATTGGCTTTGATATACCTTGGGATCCGGGCGGATTCACTACTTGAGCACTATATGCCTAGCTTAATGGCTTTAAAGAAAGCGCTGCCAGGGAGACAACCCGGAAGTTTTAGAGAGTCATTTATTTCTGTTGAGTGCTTTTATATAGTTTAAAAACAACAAAAATAAAGAGGGGAACCCAAAACTTTTTCAAAAAGGAAAGTGAAAGTAAGAAAGACAAGCATTGTTAAAGTGGGAGAGCTCCTTGAACTTTGTTCATGCTCACGGCAACTTTGTGAATCTTGATTACAGAAACTTTTCAACAAAAATAATTATCCCCTTGTACAATTCCATTGTATTATAAAAATAATGTGCCAAGGTTTGCCTTTAGGATGTTTACATTTGCTTGATGGTTTGTTCGGTGCAGGACAGAAACTTTGGCTGTAGTGCGCGATTTTACATTTTTAGCTGGAGCATCAAATGGTTATGATTCTTTTTGCACTATCTTCCTATACAAATTGTTTATTGTTCCTAATTTTGGTAGAATTTTTCAAGTTTCAGAAGTATGGTGAATGTTCAGATTATTACAGACTGTTCTGTTTTAGACAGATTCTGTTTTTGATGCATAGTTTGCTCGTTTTGATGAAACTATCAATTCATATCTGTGGATTAAGCCATGAAAAAGTTATATTACAGTAGACACAATGCAAAAACAAAATATGAATTGGTTTGCAACAGTACTTAGAGTAGTGATTTGCTTTATTATACTAACGGATCTTACCGAGTTTTCTGTTGAAGTTTTGTGTGGATGAAGTGTTCGATGATCGAGAAGGTCTCGATGTGAGAAGAAGGAAGAGAGGCAAGAGCTCAAGCTTGGGGATGCCCGGGGAACCCCAAGTAAACATTCAAGGAGACCCAAGCGTCTAAGCTTGGGGATTCCCAGGAAGGCATCCCTCTTTCTTCAACAAGTATCGGTATGTTTTCGAATTCGTTTCGTTCATGTGATATGTGCAATCTTGGAGCGTATTTTGCGTTTAGTTTTCTTTTTTTATTTTATGCACCATGCTGGTATGAGATAGTCCTTGGTTGATTTATATAATGCTCATTGCACTTCACTTATATATTTTGAGTATGGCTTTATAGAATGCTTCATGTGCTTCGCTTATATCATTTGAAGTTTGGATTGCCTGTTTCTCTTTACATAGAAAACCGCCATTTGTAGAATGCTATTTTGCTTCACTTATATTGGTTAGAGCATGGGCATATCTTTTGTAGAAAGAATTAAACTCTCTTGCTTCACTTATATCTATTTAGAGAGATGACAGGAATTGGTCATTCACATGGTTAGTCATAAAATCCTACATAAAACCTGTAGATCACTGAATATGATATGTTTGATTCCTTGCGATAGTTTTGCGATATAAAGATGGTGATATTAGAGTCATGCTAGTGGGTAGTTTTGGATTGTAGAAATACTTGTGTTGAGGTTTGTGATTCCTGTAGCATGCACTTATGGTGAACCGTTATGTAACGAAGTTGGAGCATGAGGTATTTATTGATTGTCTTCCTTATGAGTGGCGGTCGGGGACGAGCGATGGTCTTTTCCTACCAATCTATCCCCCTAGGAGCATGCGTGTAGTACTTTGTTTCGATGACTAATAGATTTTTTGCAATAAGTATGTGAGTTCTTTATGACTAATGTTGAGTCCATGGATTATACGCACTCTCACCCTTCCATCATTGCTAGCCTCTTCGGTACCGTGCATTGCCCTTTCTCACCTCAAGAGTTGGTGCAAACTTCGCCTGTGCATCCAAACCCCGTGATATGATATGCTCTGTCATACATAAACCTCATTATATCTTCCTCAAAACAGCCACCATACCTACCTATCATGGCATTTCCATAGCCATTCCGAGATATATTGCCATGCAACTTCCATCATCATCATATACATGACTTGAGCATTCACTGTCATATTGCTTTGCATGATCGTAAGATAGCTAGCATGATGTTTTCATGGCTTGTTCGTTTTTTGATGTCATTGCTACGCTAGATCACTACACATCCCGATACACCACCGTAGGCATTCATATAGAGTCATATCCTTGTATCGAGTTGTAATATTGAGTTGTAAGTAAATAAAAGTGTGATGATCATCATTATTAGAGCATTTCCCCAGTGAGGAAAGGATGATGGAGACTATGATTCCCCCACAAGTCGGGATGAGACTCCGGACGAAAAAAAAGAGAACGGCCAAAAAAAGAGAAGGCCCAAAAAAACAAAAAAAATTGAGAGAAAAAGAGAGAAGGGGCAATGTTACTATCCGTTTACCACACTTGTGCTTCAGAGTAGCACAATGTTCTTCATATAGAGAGTCTCTTGAGTTATCACTTTCATATACTAGTGGGAATTTTTATTATAGAACTTGGCTTGTATATTCCAATGATGGGCTTCCTCAAATGCCCTAGGTCTTCATGAGCAAGCAAGTTGGATGCACACCCACTTAGTTTCAGTTTGAGCTTTCATATACTTATAGCTCTAGTGCATCCGTTGCATGGCTATCCCTACTCCTCACATTGACACCAATTGATGGGCATCTCCATAGCCCTTTGATTAGTCGTGTCGATGTGAGGCTTTCTCCTTTTTTGTCTTCTTCTACACAACCTCCACCATCATATTCTATTCCACCTATAGTGCTATGTCCATGTCTAACGCTCATGTATTGAGTGAAAGTTGAAAAGGTTTGAGAACATCAAAAGTATGAAACAATTGCTTGGCTTGTCATCGGGGTTGTGCATGATGTGAATATTTTGTGTGAAGAAGATGGAGCATAGCCAGACTATATGATTTTGTAGGGATAACATTCTTTGGCCATGTTATTTTGAAAATACATTATTGCTTTATTAGTAGGCTTGAAGTATTATTGTTTTTATGTCAAATGATAGACTATTGCTTTGAATCACTCGTATCTTAATATTCATGCCATGATTAGATATGTGATCAAGATTATGCTAGGTAGCATTCCACATCAAAAATTATCTTTTTTATCATTTACCTACTCGAGGGCGAGCAGGAATTAAGCTTGGGGATGCTGATACGTCTACGTCGTATCTATAATTTTTGATTGTTCCATGCCAATATTCTACAACTTTCATATACTTTTGGCAACTTTTTATAGTATTTTTGGGACTAACATATTGATCCAGTGCCCAGCGCCAGTTCCTGTTTGTTGCATGTTTTCTGTTTCGCAGAAAATCCATATCAAACGGAGTCCAAACGGGATAAAAACAGACGAAGATTTTTTTTTGAATATATGTGATTTTTGGGAAGTGAAATCAACGCGAGACGATGCTTGAGGGGCCCACGAGGCAGGGGCGCACCCCTGACCCTCGTGGCCACCCCGTAAGGCGGTTGATGCCCTTCTTTCGCCGCAAGAAAGCTAATTTCCGGATAGAGATCGTGTTAAAATTTCAGCCCAATCGGAGTTATGGATCTCTGTGAATATAAGAAACGGTGAAAGGGAAGAATCTGGGAACGCAGAAACAGAGAGAGACATAGAGACAGATCCAATCTCGAAGGGGCTCTCACCCCTCCCGTGCCATGGAGGCCATGGACCAGAGGAGAAACCCTTCTCCCATCTAGGGAGGAGGTCAAGGAAGAATAAGAAGGAGGGGGCTCTCTCCCCCTCGCTTCCGATGGCACCGGAGTGCCACCGGGGGCCATCATCATCACCGCAATCTTCACCAACAACTTCACCGCCATCATCACCAACTCTTCCCCCCTCTATGCAGTGGTGTAACCTCTTTCTTACCCGCTGTAATCTCTACTTAAACATGGTGCTCAACACTATATATTATTTCCCAATGATGTATGGCTAGCCTATGATGTTTGAGTAGATCCGTTTTGTCCTAATGGTTATTTGATGATCATGATTGGTTTGAGTTGCGTGTTTTATTATTGGTGCTGTCCTATGGTGCTCTCCGTGTCGCGCAAGCGTGAGGGATCCCCGCTGTAGGGTGTTGCAATATGTTCATGATTCGCTTATGGTGGGTTGCGTGAGTGACTGAAACACAAACCCGAGTAAGGGGGTTGTTGTGTATGGGATAAAGAGGACTTGATGCTTTAATACTATGGTTGGGTTTTACCTTAATGATCTCTAGTAGTTGCGGATGCTTGCTAGAGTTCCAATCATAAGTGCATATGATCCAAGTAGAGAAAGTATGTTAGCTTATGCCTCTCCCTAATATAAAATTGCAATAATGATTACCGGTCTAGTTATCGATTGCCTAGGGACAAATAACTTCCTCGTAACAAAAAGCTCTCTACTAAAACTAATTTAGTTGTTTGTTTATCTAAACAGACCCTACTCTTTATTTACGCTCTCTTTATTATCTTGCAAACCTATCCGAAAACACCTACAAAGTACTTCTAGTTTCATACTTGTCCTAGGTAAAGCGAACGCTAAGCGTGCGTAGAGTTGTATCGGTGGTCGATAGAACTTGAGGGAATATTTGTTCTTCCTTTAGCTCCTCGTTGGGTTCGACACTCTTACTTATCGAAAACTGTTGCGATCTCATATACTTGTGGGTTATCAATGAGAGAACTAGCTACTTTTATATCATTAAAATATTTTCGTTCTCATTAAAGGGTGATGCTAAGATATGATTTAATTCTCTTGATCCTGGTTGTGTGCGTAGTCCCTAGGATATGATTTATTACTTCTCTGCTAAATATTTCCCTGCTCATAAGAAACAAGTTGCTTTAAGGGATATATATAATTTTGTGCAAATTGAAGAAGAGAGTCTCCCACAAGCTTGGGGGAGGCTTCTCCAATTACTTAATGCTTTGCCTGATCATCCTCTTAAGAAAAATGAAATATTTGATATCTTTTATAATGGACTAACCGATGCTTCCAGAGACCACTTGGATAGTTGTGCTGGTTCTGTTTTCAGGGAAAGAACACCGGATGAAGCTGAAATTCTATTGAATAATATGTTGACAAATGAAAATAATTAGACACTTCCTGAGCCAACTCCTGAGCCTATTCCTAAACCAACCCCGAAGAAAAGAGGTGTTCTATTTCTCAGTCCCGAAGATATGCAAGAGGCAAAGAAATCCATGAGAGAAAAGGGTATTAAAGTTGAAGATGTTAAGAATTTACCTCCTATTGTAGAAATACATGGTCTTAATTTACCGCATGTTGAAGAAATATATGGTTTTAATCCATCACCTATTGAAGAAACACATGGTCTTGATAATCCGCCACAGGTAGTAAAGGTAAATTCTCTCTATAGATATGATAAAGATGAAACCCCTCCTACTAAGTTTGCTAGCCAATGTTTGGATGAGTTTGATAACTTTATGGTTAAGCAAGAAGATTTCAATGCTTATTTTGGTAGACAATTGAAACAAAATGCTTATAGACTTGGGTGATTATATGTCTAGAGTTAAAGGTGAACTTAAACTCATTAGTAAACATGCTTCTATGGTTACCACTCAAGTAGAACAAGTACTTAAAGCTCAGAATGATTTGCTAAATGAATTAAATAGTAAGAAAAATGATAATTTTCTTAGAGTTATGACTAGAGGTGGTAAAATGACCCAGGAACCTTTGTATCCTGAGGGCCATCCTAAGAGAATTGAGCAAGATTCTCAGAGAAATGATATTGATGCACCTAGTCCTTCTAAGAGGAAAAAAAGGAAAATGATGGACTTTGCATGCTTCTAGTGAACCTGTTATTGACACCCCTAAGAATCCCAATGATATCTCTATTTTCTGATGCTGAAACACAATCTGGTAATGAACATGAACCTAATGAAGATGTTAATGATGATGTTCATGTTGATGCTCAACCTAGCAATGATAATGATGTAGAAGTTGTACCTGTTGTTGATCTTGATAACCCACAATCAAAGAATCAACGTTATGATAAGAGAGACTTTGTTGCTAGGAAACACGGTAAGGAAAGAGAGCCTTGGGTTCAGAAACCCATGCCTTTTCCTCTTAAGCCATCTAAGAAAAAGGATGATGAGGATTTTGAGCGCTTTGCTGAAATGATTAGACCTATCTTTTTGCGTATGCGTTTGATTGATATGCTTAAAATGAATCCTTATACTAAGTACATGAAAGATATTGTTACTAATAAAAGAAAGATACTGGAAGCTGAAATTTCCATCATGCTTGCTAATTATATTTTTAAGGGTGGAATGCCTAAGAAACTAGGAGATCCAGGAGAGCCAACTATACCACTACAGGAAACAACTAATTTGCCGTCAGTGGACATCTTTGTCGTCAGCTTTTCGTCGGGGCAAACGGCAAAGAGCAGTTTTGCCGTCAGCTGATGATGGCAAAGAATGACTAATGCCAAAACATATTTTGCCGTCTATATTTTTTATTACATACGGCAAATTAGTCTTTGTCGTCTGCTTTTTTTAATTACAAAAGGCAAATGTCATAATTTGTCGTCTGTGTTTTCTTTCATAGACAACAAAGTATGAGATTTGTCGTTTGTAATAAAAAAAGCAGACGACAAATACATACTTTGTCGTCTGTATAAAAGACATGGACGGCAAAGAAGAAGCACATCACGTGGATCGATCCCACGAATCGATGACGTGGCGGTCCCTCCAAACCCACGCAGTCCCATGCAGCCCCACCCATCCCGACACACGCACTAACCCAAGCTCACAGCCCCACCCACCCACCAACGCACGCCCACACCCCACCAACCCACGCACACCACACAACCACTCACACCATGGGACACACAAGCACAACACACATCCATCCATCCATCCATGGTCGGTGCGGGCAAGGGTAAGCAGGCCATCCACACGGGTGGTGTGCAAGGAGGCTGCGCGGGCGGGTAGCAAGGAGGCCCCACGGGCGCGGAGCAGGGAGGCCTCG
Organism: Triticum urartu; assembly: GCF_056163025.1. NCBI lineage: Eukaryota > Viridiplantae > Streptophyta > Magnoliopsida > Poales > Poaceae > Triticum > Triticum urartu. The sequence continues at coordinate 534,623,187 of NC_141874.1, forward strand.
CGGGCAACGAGCATGGCGGACGCGCGGGAGACGAATCCATCCATCCATGGCCGGCGTGGGCAAGCAGGCCATCTGCTCGGGCGGGGAGCAGGGAGGCCGAGCAGGCAGTGAGCATGGCGGACGCGCGGGCGGAGAGCATGGCGCGCGGCGGCGGCTCACTCCACCGGCGGCTTCGCGCAGCGACGGCTCACTCCACCGGCGGCTTCGCACGGCGGCCTCGTCCCTCAGGCGCGCGGCAGCCACTTCCCTCGAGCATGGCGCGTGACGGCCATTACAGAGGAGCTCCTCCCTCCAGCGTCGGCCAGCTGACGCTGCACTGGCGCGCGGCGGTGCCCCTCTCTCTCTCTCTCTCTCTCCAGGAACCAGCGAGCATGGCCGGGCGGAGGTGCGAATACCAGGGTCAGGCGAGCATGCCTGTCCGGTGGCGCGGCGAGTAAGGTCGGGCGAGCGGCGCAGTGAGCAGGGCGAGGCGGCGGCAGTGGTGTCCCTGTGTTATTTTCCCCTGCAAGAAGAAGGACGGCCGGCGGTGAACTACCTATTGCTACGATCAAGGACTTGATTGCTTTTCATTTTTAGTTTTTAGGGGTCCTTCTGTAAATTTTCAGGACAACTTGTAACTTCTCTGTAACTCCACTGATGATGAATGCAAGACAGCACGGTCGTGTCGAATCCAAAATCTCCATGAGCTGAGCCTGTTTTGGTTTGTTCTCAAAAAAACCATGTTGTTCCTGTGTCTGGCGAGATGCTCTGGTCGGACGTCACTTTTAAAAAAAATAAAAACAATCTTTGCCGTCTGTACTTTAGTCTGGATGACGGCAAAGCACACGTTTTGACTGACGGCAAAGAACATGTTTTTTGTCGTCTGTTATTTTTGCGGTAGACGGCAAAACTATATTGACTGACGGCAAAATCTTCGTCGTCATCTTGAAAAAAGGCTGACGGCAAAGTATTTTTTGCCGACTTATCTTTGCCGTCTGAGTTTGTCGTTTGCTTCCTGACGGCAAAATCTTTGCCGTCTGGATTTGGGTCTTTGCCGTCTGTGATCCACAGGCGGCAAATTACCAATTTCCTGTAGTATACCATGCTTCATTAAAAGAAATTATGTTAAAACTACTTTATGTGATCTTGGAGCCGGTGTTAGTGTTATGCCTCTCTCTTTATATCGAAGACTTGATTTGAATAAGTTGGCACCTACTGAAATATCTTTGCAAATGGCTAATAAATCGACTGCTATACCTGTCGGTATTTGTGAGGATGTGCCTGTTGTGGTTGCAAATGTTACTATTTTAACGGACTTTGTTATTCTTGATATTCCCGAGGACGATAGTATGTCTATTATTCTTGGAAGACACTTTTTGAATACTGCAGGGGCTGTTATTGATTGCACCAGAGGCAATGTCACTTTTCATGTTAATGGTAATGAGCATACGGTACACTTTCCGAGGAAACAACCTCAAGTCCACAGTATCAATTCTATTGGAAAAATTCCATCAATTATTTTTTGAGGTTTCGAATTTCCTCTTCCTACAGTTAAAAAG